>NC_045969.1:4833101-5133101 GCF_010909765.2 Amblyraja radiata
CACTGTTTAGTTTGGAGTCATAGAGAGTCATAGAGTGATACACTGTGGAAACAGGCCCTTCGGCCCAACTACTAGCCTGCACACAAGGGGCAATTTACAGAGGGCCAATTAGCCGTCAACCTGCACGTCTTTGGGATGGGAGAGGAAACCGGAGCACCCGGGGGCAATCCGCGCAGTCACAGGGAGAACGTGCAAACTCCGAACAGACAGCACCCATGGTCAGATTCGAACCTGTGTCCCTGGTGCTGTAACACAGCAACTATGCCGCTGCACCACTCGGCTGGCCCATACATTTCGATTTACGTCCACGTTAAGGGGCTGTCCCACTTGGGCGACCTAATTGGCGAGTTTAGAAGAGTTTAGGAGAGTTTGAAAAAATGTCATGTTGAAGACCTCCTTCGACTATGTTGAAGACTAGCTACAACTAGCTACAACTATCTTCGGGAAAATTGGACACCGAATAGTGGAGAGTGAAGACGACCTCCTTCGATCTCCTTCGACCTCCCTTCGACTATGATGAAGACTATCTACGAACCCTCGATTACCTACGACTAACATGCCGACCTACTACGACCTACTTCGACTAAACCTACGAGTAAAAAAAGTATCGATTTTTTCCATGGCAACCTTTTTTTACTCGCGCGCATTTTTCAACGTGTTGAAAAATACGCCGCAACCTAGCTGAGGCCTCGAGTACACGGAGACTACTCTCGAGCATGAAGGAGAGTTACGAAGACCTCCTACGACCTCGTGCCGACCATGCTGCGAGTATGAGTCGAGGGCAAACTCACCATAACTCGCGGATTAGGTCACCCAAGTGAGACAGGCCCTTTAATCTTCTCTGCACTCTTTCCAGCTTAAACACATCCTATAGCAAATAGAACAAAGTATTCTAAGCCTGAAGAAGGGTCTCGGCCAGAAACGTCGCCTATTCCTTTCCTTCAGAGATGCTGCCTGGCCAGCTGAGTTACTCCAGTATTTATGTGTCTGTCTTCAAAGTGTTCTAAGTGCAGCCTCGCCAACGTCTTTTAGATTAGTTTGGAGGTAGAGAGCGGAAACAGGCCCTTCGGCCCGCTGAGTCTGTGCCAACCAGCACTCATCGCACACTGGCACTATCCTACACACACGAGGGATAATTTATAATTTTACCAATGCCAATTAACCTACAAACCTGTTGCCTTTATAGTGTGGGAGGAAACCGGAGCACCCGGAGAAAACCCACTCATACGTCTCATTTCCCTCTCCCCGACTCTCACTCTGGAGAAGGGTCTCGACCCAAAAGGTCACCTATTCCTTTGCTCCTGAGGTGCTGCCTGGCCCGCTGAGTTACTCCAGTATTTTGTGTCTATCTTCCAACAAGCAATTGCTAGGCTGCGAAGCATTTTGTGACATAGAAACATAGAAACATAGAAAATAGGTGCAGGAGTAGGCCATTCGGCCCTTCGAGCCTGCACCACCATTCAATATGATCATGGCTGATCATCCAACTCAGTATCCTGTACCTGCCTTCTCTCCATACCCACTGATCCCTTTAGCCACAAGGGTCACATCTAACTCCCTCTTAAATATAGCCAATGAACTGGCCTCAACTACCTTCTGTGGCAGAGAATTCCAGAGATTCACCACTCTCTGTGTGGAAAATATTTTTCTCATCTCAGTCCTAAAAGACTTCTCCCTTATCCTTAAACTGTGACCCCCTTGTTCTGGACTTCCCCAACATCGGGAATAATCTTCCTGCATCTAGCCTGTCCAACCCCTTAAGAATTTTGTAAGTTTCTATAAGATCTCCCCTTAGACATACACAGTATACGAAAGACTCCAAACAAACACGACGTCACCAGTTTCTTTCCTCTCTGTAAGATCGTAAGACCATAAGTGATAGGAGTAGAATTGGGCCATTCGGTCCATCAGGTCTACACCGCCATTCAATCGTGGTTGATCTATCTCTCCCTCCTAACCCCATTCTCCTGCCTTCTCTCCATAGCCTCTGTCACCCGTACTAATCAAATAATCTATCTATCTCTGCCTTCAAAATATCAACAGACTTGGCCTCCACAGCCTTCTGTGGCAAAGAATTCCACAGATTCACCACCCTCCTCATTGCTATTCCAGTCCTTTAGTTTTTGGTATTCACAACATGCCTCGTGTATAACGTTTACCCTTCCTCCGCTCAGTCAAATCAAAATAGTTGTCACAGAATAATTGGGAATGCAATTAGCCATGAAGCTGCCTTTGCAGCCTACATCACATTTCTTGCAAGAGGGCTTCATCGCAAATTCGGAGTGGAACGTCGAGAATTTTTTCAGCTCAATTAACTTTAAAGGGAAAGAGGCCAGACAAGGTCGGCGAATCGAAAACAACTTTGAAAGTGGATCAGATATCAATCCTGTACCTTTTAAGGGAGCTGGAGGAGTGAGAATCCAAAGCAATGATTATTTTTTTCCAGTCTGCTTTTCAAAATCGCAAAGCTTGAAGTGAAAGGGGAAGCCTAAACACTAAAGCTTGAATTCGGAGCATGCCCCGTGGAGTGTAATTAATTTCAGATGTGCTCAATTTTATTTCCACGTGAATGAGAGTCATCCAGTTTTTTTTTTAAGGTGCGCTCATGAATCCATTTTTTTAATTATAGAGTCAATAGACAATAGACAATAGGTGCAGGAGTAGGCCATTCAGCCCTTCGAGCCAGCACCGCCATTCAATGTGATCATGGCTGATCATCCCCACTCAGTACCCCGTTCCTGCCTTCTCCCCATATCCCCTGACTCCGCTATTTTTAAGAGCCCTATCTAGCTCTCTCTTGAAAGTATCTAGAGAACCGGCCTCCACCGCCCTCTGAGGTCACAGTTTAAGGATAAGTGGGAAGTCTTTTAGGACCGAGATGAGAAAATCATTTTTTACACAGAGAGTGGTGAATCTGTGGAATTCTCTGCCACAGAAGGTAGTTGAGACCAGTTCATTGGCTATATTTAAGAGGGAGTTAGATGTGACCCTTGTAGCTAAAGGGATCAGGGGGTATGGAGAGAAGGCAGGATACTGAGTTGGATGATCAGCCATGATCATATTGAATGGCGGTTAAGGCTCGAAGGGCCGAATGGCCTACCCCTGCACCTGTTTTCTATGTTTCTATGTTTCTGAGGCATAGAGTGATACAGTGTGGAAACAGGCCCTTCGGCCCAACTTGCCCACACCGGCCAACATGTCCCAGCTACACTAGTCCCACCTGCCTGCGTTTGATCCATATCCCTCCAAACCTGTCCTATCCATGTACCTGTCATAACTGTTTCTTAAAAATTGGAATAGTCCCAGCCTCAACTACCTCCTCTGCCAGCTCGTTCCATACACCTGTGTGAAAAAGTTACCCCTCCGATTCCTATTAAATCTTTTCCCCTTCACCTTGAACTCCTGTCCTTTGGTCCTCGATTCCCCTCCTCTGGGCCAAAGACTCTACCCGATCTATTCCTCTTCATACACACTGTAGTACATGATCAGAATATAACATGGTGGAATCTATCTCTGTGCTATCTTGGTCATTGACTTCTGGGCAACACATTTGCAAGCGATGTCACATACTCATTCACACACCTGCAGAGTGCACTGGATTGTATAAGGAACGGGAACCCTTCACGTTGTCCAATTTGAATGGAATTTAATACAGAGAAATGTGATGTGTTGTATTTTGGGAAGTCTAATATGGGCAGGACCTACACAGTGAACGACAGGGCTCTGGGAACCATTGTAGAGCAGAGGGATCTAGGAGTGCTGGTACTCTTTTGAACTTCTCCCGAACTTCTGCAGGTGCACAGTGGAGAGCATGCTGACTGGTTGCATCGTGGCCTGGTTCAGCAACTTGAACGTCCAGGAGCGGAAAAGACTGCAAAAAGTTGTGACCACTGCCCAATCCATCACCGGCTCTGACCTCCCCACCGTCGAAGGGATCTATCGCAGTTGCTGCCTCAGAAAGGCAGCCAACATCATCAAAGACCCACACCATCCTGGCCACACACTCATTTCACCCGTGCCATCGTGAAGAAGGTACAGGAGCCTGAAAACTGTAACGCCCAGGTTCAGGAACAGCTCCTTCCCCACAGCCATCAGGCTATTAAACATGACAACAAATAAGCTCTGAACTACAACAGATTATTATTATTATTGCACAATATTTGTTTATTTATTGAGTATGTGTGCATGTGTATACACACACTGAACATTTTCTCTCCCGTTATCTGCTATGTTTACATATTCTGTTGTGCTGCAGCAAGCAGGAATTCCATTGTCCTATCTGGGACACATGACAATAAAACTCTTTTGACTCCTGACAAAATAGTTCCTCGAAAGTGACGTCACAGGTAGATAGGGTGGTCAAAATGGCTTCCGGCACATTGGCCTTCATCAGTCAAAGTATTGAGTATAGTTGGGAGATCATGTTGCAGTTATATAAGATGTCGGTGAGGCCACATTTGTGTGCAGTTCTGGTCACCATGTTATAGGAAAGATGTTGTCAAGCTGGAAAGGGGTGCAGAGAAGATTTACAAGGATGTTGCCAGGACCAGAGGGTGTGAGCTACAGGGAGAGGTTGAGCAGGCTGGGACTCTATTCCTTGGAGCGCAGGAGGATGAGGGATGACCTTATAGAGGTGTATAAAATCATGAGAGGAATAGATCGGGTCGAGCCTCTTGCCCAGGGTAGGTGAATCGAGAACCAGAGGACAATAATTTAAAGTGAAGGGGAAAAGATTTAATAGGAATCTGAGGGGTAACCTTTTCCACACAAAGGATGGCGGGTGTATGGAACAAGCTGCCAGAGGAGGTAGTTGAGACTGGGACTAATGCAACATTTAACAAACATTTAGACAGGTCCAGTAAATGGATAGGACGGGTTTGGAAATGGGCCAAAAGCAGGCAGGTGGGACGAGTATAGATGGGGCATGTTGGTCACTGTGGGCAAGATGAGCCGAGGAGCCTGCTTACACGTTGTATGAATCTGACTCTATGACTCTATAGAACATTATTCAGATTTTGTCATGAGAATCATATCAAATTTTGGTTGAAGTTCCAATCAGTTTTCAGCATCAAAGTCAAATCACATTTTGTTATGAAATTCGAAATTGGTTATGACAAATAATTCCAATCAGGATTTGATAGCAAATTCCAATTATATTTTAACACAAGATTCAAGTCAGGTTTTGGAATTTAGTTGTTATCGGTTTGTGATGTGAAATTCAAAATGATCTTTTTATGAAATTCAAATAAAGAATAATTGGGAAGTGTATATGTCACCTCACGCTGCCTCTGCAAGGCCACCAGCATAAACAAGGGCCAGTCTCACCCCTGTCATTCCCTCTTCTCCCCTCTCCCATCAGACTAGAGGTACAGAAGTTTGAAAACGCACAACTCCAGATTCAGGGCCTGTTGATGAGAGGGGATCTTATTGACACACATAAGATTATTAAGGGTTTGGACACGCTAGAGGCAGGAAACATGTTCCTGATGTTGGGGGAGTCCAGAACCAGGGGCCACTGTTTAAGAATAAGGGGTAAGCTGTTTTGAATGGAGATGAGGAAATACTTTTTCACACAAAGAGTTGTGAGTGTGGAATTCTCTGCCTCAGAGGGCGGTGGAGGCCGGTTCTCTGGATACTTTCAAGAGAAAGCTTGATAGGGCTCTTAAAGATAGCGGAGTCACGGGATATGGGGAAAAGGCAGGAATGGGGTATCTGTTTGGGGATGATCAGCCATGATCACATTGAATGGCGGTGCTGGCTCGAAGGGCCGAATGGCCTACTCCTGCACCTGCCTACGGGCCTTCAGTCTGAAGAAGGGTTTCGGCCCGAAACGTTGCCTATTTCCTTCGCTCCATAGATGCTGCTGCACCCGCTGAGTTTCTCCAGCACTTTTGTCTACCTTCGATTTTCCAGCATCTGCGGTTCCTTCTTAAACTACTCCAGCACCTATTGTCTATTGTTTCTTCCCAGCTGTTATCAGGCAACTGAATCAGCTCGAGTGTGGTCCTGACCTCCCATCTACCTTTGTGGTCGGTCTGAAGAAGGGTCTCGAGCCGAAATGTCACCCATTTCTTCTATCCAGAGATGGTGCCTGTCCCGCTGAGTTACTCCAGCTTTTTGTGTGTGTCTCCCATCTACCTCATCGAATTCCTTTGAACTATCTTTAGTTGGGATTTATCTTGTTCTGAACATGATAACTTTAACCTTTATCTGTACACCATGTACGGCTCGATTGTAATCTTGTATTGTCTTTCTGCTGGCTGGATAGCACGCAAAAAAAAGCTTTTCGCTGTACCTCAGTACACATGACGAAAAAGTAAACTATCTCAGTGGAACTCAGTCTGAGAACAATACGTCTGTGTGACTCAGAACTATGCCACACTTACCTACTTAAGTTTAGTTTGCTTTAGTAAGGCATGGAAACAGGCCCTTCGGCCCACCAAGTATGTGCCTACCACCGATCCCCATACAATAGCACTATCCTACACACTAGGGACAATTTACAATTTTTTTTTAAACCAAAGCCTATTAACCTGTACGTCTTTGGAGTGTGGGAGGAAACCAGAGCACCCGGAAGAATCCCACACGGGTCACGGGGAGAGCGTGCAATCTCCGTACAGACAGCACCCGTAGTCAGGATCGAACCTGGGTCTGTGGTGCTGTAAGGCAGTAGCTCTACCACTGCGCCAATGTTGCTGGCATCTCGCGTGATGTTGAAATGTTTGCTACAAACAATGTCCAACTTATTTATCGTTCAAAACAAACATCAGTAGCAGACCCGCGTTTTACTCCTCCCTCACCTCCCTTGTTCAGAAGCTCATAGGTGATAGGTGCAGAATTAAGCCATTCGGCCCATCAAGTCTACTCTGGATCGGATCTAGTCGGTCTAGTCAGGATCGAACCACGGGTCTCTGGCGCTGAAAGGCAGCAACTCTACCTCTGCGCCAACGCGCCGCACCATGCTTACCGTTCGGATCATTCTGAATATTGTCCGCCCGTTCCTGACACCGGCGTGTGTTTATTTACCTTCGGATATCAGTGAATATTCAGACATTTATGGCCACACGCAGAATTGGTTATTTTCTTTAAACTTTCCTGTCTAAAATGGGATTGTTTTTGTCAGAGTACCAAAACCGGTTTATCTATACATGCACATCAATAAAAAAAAAACGTTATATGGTGTTTTACGAGTACAATAATAAATAGAAATGTTATTTTTATGAACAGTGTGCATTCAACACTAATTTGATTTCACGGAAGTACATTTGTCAGTGAAATACTCTGGAAAAATATTTTAAAGGGGGAGCATTTTTTCAACAGAATAACATATATTTAATGAATACCATGTGAGTGTATTTAAATGTAGGCCAACCTTTTTCAATATAAAGAGAATTGATTTATGGTGCGGCCTGCATTTAGCTGGGGTGGGTCATAGTTTCAGATGATATTATACCCCAAAGAACCCTATGTGCCAGCAAATACGGCTTGCTTCATGCTATGTGGTGATATTCTTATCTCTGCCCTCATAGGAGATGCTATTGCACATTCCCAAGTTTATACGACTTCGAGGAATATGGACCAAACGCTGACGTGCGGGGATTGCTCAGTTAGACAACTTGGTCGGCGTGGACAAGTTGGGCCAGATCATTCCTTCTTCTCCCCGCTCCTGTCCGGAAGAAGGTACAGGAGCTTGAAAGCGCTCACCACCAGACTCAGGAACAGCTTCTTCCCCTCTGTATACCAAGCTTCTGAACATAGGGCCACAGTTTAAGAATAAGGGGTAAGGCCATTTAGAACGGAGACGAGGAAACACTTTTTCTCACCGAGAGTTGTGAGTCTGTGGAATTCTCTGCCTCAGAGGGCGGTGGAGGCCGGTTTTCTGGATACTTTCAAGAGAGAGCTAGATAGGGCTCTTAAAGATAGCGGAGTCAGGGGATATGGGGAGAAGGCAGGAACGGGGGTACTGATTGGGGATGATCAGCCATGACCACATTGAATGGCGGTGCTGGCTCGAAGGGTCGGATGGCCTACTCCTGCCTATAGTCTATTGTCTATTGAACGGTCCTTCCATAAGCTAGGGTACTGTCCGATCCACCTCTACCCCATTGCGGACATTAGACTTTGCCTCTGGAACTATTATGGTTGTGCTTTAGCTACGAGGGTTGAAGGGGAACTGAAGAGGGAGGTATCAATGTCTTCAACAAATGCAGTGTTCAGGAACGCAGATGCTGCCTGGCATGGTAGGCATTGGTGAGGCCACATTTACAGTATCGTCTTCAGCTTTGGTCACCCTGTTTCAGGAAAGATGTTGTCAAGCTGGAAAGGGTGCAGTAAAGATGTACAAACATGTTGCCAGGACTCGGAGGACCTGAGAGAGAGTTTTAGAGTTTAGAGTTTCCTTTATTGTCATTCAAACAATAGTTTGAACGAAATTGCGTACCTTGCAGTCATGCCAGAAAAAAAAGCAATAGAACGCACAGTGAACACAGTTTAACACAAACATCCACCACAGTGAATCTACAGGCACCTCCTCACTGTGATGGAAGGCAAAAATGCTTAAAGTCTTATCTCTTCCTTTTGCTTGTTCTCCCCCTGCATTGAGGCGATCCAGGCCCTCGATGTTGCCCCCCCCCCCCGCCGGGTGATGGTAAGTCCCGCGGCCGATTCCAAGCTCCGCGAACGGGCCGGTTCAAACTCCGCGGCCCGGGGCGGACGAAGCTGCCACCCTCCGGTCCAGTGGACGAAGCTGTTGTTGCGGGAGCTCCGGAAAATCACTCACCGACCTGGGACCCGCGAGCTCCCGATGTTACCGTCCACAGGGCCCGCGGCCATATAGAGGAGTGCAGCAGGCCAGGATTCTATTCCATGGGGCGCAGGAGGATGGGGGGAGGGAAGGGGGGGGGGGGGGTGTGATCTTATAGTGGTGTATAAGATCATGAGAGGAATAGAAAGGGTTTTATCCAGAGTAGGGGAATCAAGAACCAGAGGACAAGTTTAAGGTGAGCGGGGGAAAGATTTATTAGGAACCTGAGGGGCTTACGCAGGGGGTGGTAAATGTATGGAATGAGCTGCCGGAGGAGTTAGGTGAAGCAGGTACTATCAAAATGTTTCAGAATGGCTTTAGAGAGATATGGGCCAAATGCGAGCAGGTGGGAATAGTCTAGATGGGGCATGTTGTTCAGCATGGGCAAGTTGGGCCAAAGGGCCTGTTTCCACGTTGTGTGGCTCTGTGACTCCATAGACTTACGTTGTATAGCCCCTCAAGTCTATGTTGTCTGTAAAATCATCAAAAGATGCACTAACAACATTTAAAAGACAGGTGCATAGATAGAAATGGTTTAGAGGGAACACAAAAAAATGCTGGAGAAACTCAGCGGGTGCAGCAGCATCTATGGAGTGAAGGATGGCCCCCGCTCACCTTAAACTTGTCCTCTGGTTCTTGATTCCCCTACTCTGGATAAAACCCTTTCTATTCCTCTCATGATCTTATACACCGCTATAAGATCACCCCCCCCCTCCCTCCCCCCATCCTCCTGCGCCCCATGGAATAGAATCATGGCCTGCTGCACTCCTCTATATGGCCGCGGGCCCTGTGGACGGTAACATCGGGAGCTCGCGGGTCCCAGGTCGGTGACTATGGAGTGAAGGAAATAGGTTTAGAGGGATATGGACCAGATGCGGGGGAATGGGACTAGCTTAGATGGGGCATCTTGACTGGCACGGACGAGTTGGGCCGAATGGTCTGTTTACCTGCTGCATGATTCTATGACTCCATGACTCTGAGATCACCAGCCTCCATAATCCCATTGAAGAGAATTAGAAACATAGAAACATAGAAAATAGGTGCAGGAGTAGGCCATTCGGCCCTTCGAGCCTGCACCGCCATGCAATATGATCATGGCTGATCATCCAACTCAGTATCCCGTACCTGCCTTCTCTCCATACCCCCTGATCCCTTTAGCCACAAGGGCCACATCTAACTCCCTCTTAGATATAGCCAATGAACTGTGGCCTCAACTACCTTCTGTGGCAGAGAATTCCACAGATTCACCACTCTCTGTGGGAAAAATGTTTTCCTCATCTCGGTCCTAAAAGATTTCCCCTTTATCCTTAAACTGTGACCCCTTGTTCTGGAATTGTCATAAAGAGAGATGAAGGGAATTTGTTTCATACCGCAACCTGGCAGGGGATATGGGGAGAAGGCAGGAACGGGGTACTGATTGTGGATGATCAGCCGTGATCACAGTGAATGGCGGTGCTGGCTCAAAGAGCCGAATGGCCTACTCCTGCACCTATTGTCTATTGTCTATTGCTTTGATCCGAACGACGACTTATCTTTTAATTAATTCTAAGTAGGTGCAAGCCAGAATGGACTAAAATGGCATCTTTCAGCATTGTGGAATCCCCTGATAGAGTTATGCCCCTGTCCCACTTAGGAAACCTGAACGGAAACCTCTGGAGACTTTGCGCCCCACCCAAGGTTTCCGTGCGGTTCCCGGAGGTTTTTGTCAGTCTCCCTACCTGCTTCCACTACCTGCAACCTCCGGCAACCACCTGCAACCTCCGGAAACCTTGGGTGGGGCGCAAAGTCTCCAGAGGTTTCCATTCAGGTTTCCTAAGTGGGACAGGGGCTTTACTTCACCCTGAAGAATGGTTCCAACCTGAAACGCACCCATCCTTTTTCTCCAGAGATGCTGCCTTCATCCGCTCAGTTACTCCAACACTTTGTGTCTATCTTCAGTATAGATCAGCATCTGCAGTTCCATTCTACAAGTTTGCCCCTAGTGTGTGTAGGATAATGTTGGTGATCGCTAGTCGGCAGGGACTCGGTGGGCTGAAGGGCGAGTTTCTGAGCTGTAACTCTAAAGTCTAAAGCGTGCAGTCGTTTTTTTGGAATCATATGGTGCAACACAATTGTAAAAAATAACTGTTTCAGGACTGGATGAGGGTTGGTCAAGATTATAAATAATGATCTCCTTTTCTTTTTTATTTTATTTTCTTTTCTCTATTCTCTCTCTCAACTTTCTTCATTTACTCGTTTTCTTTTTTCACACACTATATATTTCACATCTTTCTATCCTTTACTATCTAACTTCTTTTTCTTATTTTAATCTTTTTTCAATGTAACAAAAAAAAAAAAGAAGTTGTACATAAAATGTATTATGAAAATATATATTAGGCACTTTGGTGCAATATGACTGTACTTACTTCTAATAAAATAAAATATAATTTAAAAAAATTATATTTTTAAAAGTAAAATTCAATTCTCATTCCAGGTTTAAACCTGACGTTACCTTCATTCATCATAAACTCCTCCAGTATTTCAGTCCCACAGCATTTCAATATTTCTTCAGCCTTCTATTGTAGGAATCCCTGGAATTCCCTACCCCAGCGAGCTGTGGATGCCAAGTCAGTTAATATGTTCAAGGCTGAGGTAGATTTTTGGTCCATAGGGGAATCAAGGGTTATTGAAATCAGGCATGAAAATCTTGAGACTTTAGACATAAACATAGAAATTAGGTGCAGGAGGAGGCCATTCGGCCCTTCGAGCCTGCACCGCCATTCAATATGCTCATGGCTGATCATCCAACTCAGTATCCTGTACCTGCCTTCTCTCCATACCCCCTGATCCCTTTAGCCACAAGGGCCACATCTAACTCCCTCTTAAATATAGCCAA
Source organism: Amblyraja radiata (assembly GCF_010909765.2). Lineage (NCBI taxonomy): Eukaryota > Metazoa > Chordata > Chondrichthyes > Rajiformes > Rajidae > Amblyraja > Amblyraja radiata. The sequence continues at coordinate 4,844,780 of NC_045969.1, forward strand.
TGAACTGGCCTCAACTACCTTCTGTGGCAGAGAATTCCACAGATTCACCACTCTCTGTGTGAAAAATGTTTTTCTCATCTCGGTCCTAAAAGATTTCCCCCTTATCCTTAAACTGTGACCCCTTGTTCTGGACTTCCCCAACATCGGGAACAATCTTCCTGCATCTAGCCTGTCCAACCCCTTAAGAATTTTGTAAGTTTCTATAAGATCCCCCCTCAATCTCCTAAATTCTAGCGAGTACAAGCCGAATTAGAAGTACAGTGCAGAAACAAGGTCCTTCAGCCCACTGACTCCACGCAGACCCGCGATCACCCCGTACACTAATGCTATCCCACAAACTGGGGACAATTTATTTACAACTTACCGAAGCCAATTAACCTACACACCTGGTAGACACACAAAATGCTGGAGTAACTCAGCGGGTGAGGCAGCATCTCTGGAGAGAAGGAATGGGTGACGTTTCGGGTCGAGACCCTTCTTCAGACTGATCAGTCTCGATTAGTCTCGACCCGAAACGTCGCCAATTAATCAGCCTGAAGAAGGGTCACCCATTCCTTCTCTCCAGAGCTGCTGCCTGTCCCGCTGAGTTACTCCAGCTTTTTGTGTCCACCTTCGATTTAAACCAGCACCTGCAGTTCTTTCTCACACAACCCGCATACCTGTACGTCTTCGGAGTGCGGGAGGAAGCCGCAGCACCCGGAGAAAACCCGCGCAGGTCACGGGGCGGAACGAACAAACTCCGTACAGGCAGCGCCCGTCGTCAGGATCGAACCCGGGTCTCTGGCGCGGTGAGGCAGCAGCCCTACCGTGTGCTAAGCATGATTCCCTCCATCTTGGCCAGAGTGTGAAAAACTTGACTTGGCTTCAGATTTCAGCTCTGAACAGGTGGACAGCCATCATCAAGGATATCAGGCCATGCGGAGTGTAACCTGTTTGTGTCGAGTGAATGACACAATGTTTTGACAATCTCCAGCCACTTTAAGTTGAGTGCGACTATAAAAGAGCACGACCAAGTCTCCGAGTCTCACGTTCAATGGGGTTGTACACCTGCAGGCACATATTCTAACTTAAGTAGCAAAGCGAAAAATTGTATTTTCAAAATGAGTACTGTATTGGGAATATAGAACATAGAACATAGAACGTATTACGGTGCAGTACAAGAACAGGCCCCTCATCCTGCAATGTTTTGCCCGCATATGAGCCACAGCCCTCCATTCCCTGCATATCCATGTACCTATTCCAAAACCCCTTAAATGCCATTGTTGTATCTGCCTCCACCAACACCCCTCGTTCAGTTTAGTTTATTGTCACATGTACCGAGGTACAGTGAAAAGTTTTTGCTGCGTGCTGACCAGTCGGAAAGACAATACATGTTTACAATCTTCATTGCGGGTGTGAATTTCAGACAGCGCTCCCCCGCTTTCCCTGGCCCCCGCCTTTGCGATGCGTTTGTGTGTGTGTGTGTGTGTGTGTGTGTGTGTGTGTGTGTGTGTGTGTGTGTGTGTGTGTGTGTGTGTGTGTGTGTGTGTGTGTGCGCGTGCGTGTGTGTGTGTGTGTGTGTGTGTGTGTGTGTGTGTGTGTGTGTGTGTGTGTGCGTGTGTGTGTGCGGTCGGTCGATCCAGCTCGCGGTTTCAACATGGACGGTCGATCCAGCTCGAGGTTTTCCGGGCGAGTGCCCTCGAGCTTGAAGGTCGAAGACACTCTTCTTAACTCGTGGATTAGGTCGCCGCAGTGGGACAGCCCCTTTATTGTTCTTGCCACCAAAGTGGATAATGGGTCACCGTAACCTTTGATGCCCTTTACTAATCAGCAAGCTATCAATCATTGCCCTAAAAATACCCAATGACTTGGCCTCCACAGCCGCACGTGGTAACGAATTTCCACAGATTCACCGCCCTCTGGTTAAAGAAATTCCTCCCCATCCCCATTTTGAAGATACGTCCTTTTATTCTGAGGTTACGGCCTCTAGTCCTAGACTCTCCCATTAATGGAAACATCCTTTCTATGTCCACTCTGTCCAGGCCTTTCACTATCCAATAAGTCTCAATGAGATCCCCCCACTCATCCATCTAAAGTCTAGCGCGTAGAGGCCTAGAGCCTTCAAAGGTTCTACAGATTCTTTGGGATCTTCTTGCCCACTGTGTCTATATCATGGCAATCCCTCCACAATGAAAGAATGGAAGCATTTTCACCAAAAGGACTGTGAAATAAAATGGTGGCTCACCACCACTATTACAAGGGTGATTAGGTATGTGAGATGAAGGCTGACTTTACCAATTATTTCGTTTTGTTTAGTTTGGAGATACAGCGCGGAAACAGGCCCTTCGGCCCACCGAGTCTGTGCCGACCAACAATCCCCGTACACTCGCACCATCCTACACACACCGGGGACAATTTACAATCTATACCTGAGCCAATTAACCTACAAACCTGTACGTCTTTGGAGTGTGGGAGGAGACCAGAGCACCCGGCAGAAACCCGCGTGGTCATCGGGAGAACGTACAAACTCCACACAGACAGCACCCATAGACTATCTATCAATCCATGCCGCCTATAGAAACATTGAAACATAGAAAATAGATGCAGGAGTAGGCCATTCGGCCCTTCGAGCCAGCACCGCCATTCAATATGAAGATGGCTGATCATCCTAAATCAGTACCCCGTTCCTGCCTTCTCCCCATATCCCTTGATTCCGTTAGCCCTGGGAGCTATAACTAACTCTATCAATGGCAAGATGAGGCCTATTAGTCATAAAATTAATTTAAAGAAAAAAATCCTGCTCAGAGGACGGGCCCATGCGTAAAATCTCCACATCAATCTGTTCTCAGGCCTTTCTTCAACCCTTTTCCCTTGTTTCCCTGCTCTCTGGGGAATTGGTCAAATTATGCCCTGAGCACTGTCACTTCCTCGAATCCCTTCCTCTGTTCTTTTCCCAGGCACTGACGTCCCAGATGCCAAACTGAGCCGAGACGTCAGGGAGGAAACATTCCCGACAATTGCGTCCAAGTACTTCACGCAAGTACGCAATGTTGTTTGTGGCACAGCGTTTGTGTTGATTCCCCAACAACTGAGATAGACAGAGAGAGAGCAAGATGGAGAGATAGATAGATAGATAGATAGATAGATAGATAGATAGATAGATAGATAGATAGATAGATAGATAGATAGATAGATAGATAGATAGATAGATAGATAGATAGATAGATAGATAGATAGATAGATAGTTTGAAAGATAGATAGATAGATAGATAGATAGATAGATAGATAGATAGATAGATAGATAGATAGATAGATAGATAGATAGATAGATAGATAGATAGATAGATAGATAGAGAAAGAGAGCGATAGAGAGAGAGAGGGAAAGAGAGAGAGGGAGAGAGAGAGAGACAGACAGAGAGACAGACAGACAGACAGACAGACAGACAGACAGACAGACAGACAGACAGACAGACAGACAGACAGACAGACAGACAGACAGACAGACAGACAGATACAGTGCCCTCCATAATGTTTGGGACAACGACCTATTATTTATTTATTTGCCTCTGTATTCAACAATTTGAGATTTACCAAATTGATCTGTTTGGGACATCATTAAGAAGAAAGAGAGCACTGGTGAGCTTACTAATCGCAAAGGGACTGGCAGGCCAAGGAAGACCTCCACAGCTGATGACAGAAGAATTCTCTCTATAATAAAGAAAAATCCCCAAACACCTGTCCGACAGATCAGAAACACTCTGCGGGAGTCAGGTGTGGATTTGTCAATGACCACTGTCCGCAGAAGACTTATTGAACAGAAATACAGAGGCAAGTTGCAAACCACTGGTTAGCTGCAAAAATAGGATGGCCAGGTTACAGTTTGCCAAGAAGTACTTAAAAGAGCAACCACAGTTCTGGAAAAAAGGTGTTGTGGACAGATGAGACGAAGATTAACTTATATCAGAGTGATGGCAAGAGCAAAGTATGGAGGAGAGAAGGAACTGCCCAAGATCCAAAGCATACCACCTCATCTGTGAAACACAGTGGTGGGGGTGTTATGGCCTGGGCGTGTATGGCTGCTGAAGGTACTGGCTCACTTATCTTCATTGATGATACAACTGTTGATGGTAGTAGCATAATGAATTCTGAAGTGTATAGACACATCCTATCTGCTCAAATTCAAACAAATGCCTCAAAACTCATTGGCCGGCGGTTCATTCTACAGCAAGACAATGATCCCAAACATACTGCTAAAGCAACAAAGGAGTTTTTCAAAGCTAACAAAATGGTCAATTCTTGTGGCCAAGTCAATCGCCTGATCTGAACCCAATTGAGCATGCCTTTTATATGCTGAAGAGAAAACTGATGGGGACTAGCCCCCAAAACAAGCATAAGCTAAAGATGGCTGCAATACAAGCCTGGCAGAGCATCACCAGAGAAGACCCCCAGCAACTGGTGATGTCCATGAATCGCAGACTTCATGCAGTCATTGCATGCAAAAGATATGCAACAAAATACTAAACATGACTACTTTCATTTACATGACATTGCTGTGTCCCAAACATTCTGGTGCCCTGAAATGGGGGGACTATGTATAAACACTGCTGTAATTTCTACATGGTGAAACCAAAATGTATAAAAATGGCCTTTATTAAAATCTGACAATGTGCACATTAATCACATTTCTTTTTTTAATATTACATATCTCAAATTGTGGAGTACAGAGGCAAATAAATAAATGATGGGTCTTTGTCCCAAACATTATGGAGGGCACTGTGGATTGACGGCAGTGTTCTCGCTGTGTGTACATGTGGGGTGATGCAGGATATTACACTGGCATAGTCGCCCACACACGAAATGTGCGTTTTCCACACGCGGTCTATGAACACTGCTCCCTACTGGGGAACACGGAGCATTGCCTCGTAGTTTCTCCAGCATTTTTGTCTACCTTCCGATTGTTCCAGCATCTGCGGTTCCTTCTTAAACATTCCCTTACCTTTCATCGCTGTACACCAAATATGCATGCAGGACGAGGAGCATTGCAGGAATTAACCCATGTGCGTCCGATGTTAAAATTGATTAAAAGCAAGAATTTGATGCAAAGGCGAGAATTTCATTGTCCTATCTGGGACATATGACAACAAACTCTCTTGACTTGACTTGACTAAATGTAAAATGTTGTGCGCGGGGCTTTTGATTTATTTTTTCATTCGGTGTGTGCGAATATCTGTTTATTTCGCCTCCAGATCTTATTAACCTTGAATATCGCAGCACACGCGGTAGCGGTGAAATCACAACATCTCGGATCATTGGCGGGCGGTAGTCGCTAGTCAGGTGGATTCGGTCACAGACAGGGGTCTTTTTTCACTTTGGTGTTGTGTTTAAATGAAACGCCGACTCAAGACTTAAGACGCGGGATAAAATACGCCAATAGCGTTCGCCCATTATAAACAAAACGGCAATTTGGGGGGGGAAATGGTCCCGGTTTTAAAAACATCTCCTTTCAGGAAGAAGTGATGTTTACACATTCCCCACATTCTCATCCAAGACATTATACACCAGTGTGTTGGAATGCTAAGGGCCTGTCCCACTTGCATGCGACTGCATGCGTTTGGCGCGACCAAACGGAAGCGGAGTTCCCACGAAGTACGGGCTAAGTACGCGCTAAGTACGCGTTAAATACGCGCTAAGTTCGCGCGTGACGGGAGATAGCTGGACACAAAATGCTGGGGTAACTCAGCGGGACAGGCTGCGTCTCTGGAGAGGAAGATACCTTCACTCACATACCATCTCTGCCTGTCCCGCTGAGTTACTCCAGCAATTGTTATGTCTCAATGATGCACCGGCTCAGACTGGGAATGAAAGATGTCCCGGCGCAGGTGGCTTCTCAATGGGTTAGTTCGGAGCGAGAGGGGGAGGCTTCTCGTGTCAGAGAACCAGTTTCGTGGGCTTCGGAGTCTGAAGAAGCGCCTCGACCCGAAACTTCACACCCACAGCTTCCTTTTCTCCAGAGATGCCGCCTGGGTCCGCCGACTTCCTCCACTACTTTATTGTGCTTTGCTCAAGATTCCTGCAGCTGCAACGTGCTGGAGGAACTCAGCGGGTCAGGCAGCATCTGTGGAGAGGGGAGACAAAAGTGCTGGAGGAGGAACTCAGCGGGTGCGGCAGCATCTATGGAGCGAAGGAAATAGGCAACGTTTCGTCCCGAAACGTTGCCTATTTCCTTCGCTCCATAGATGCTGCCGCACCCGCTGAGTTTCCCCTCCAGCACTTTTGTCTACCTTCGATTTTCCAGCATCTGCAGTTCCTTCTTGAACATCTGTGGACAGGCGATCTTCATGGCCGAACATGGACACCAAAATGCTGGAGTAACTCAGCGGGTCAGCTGGGGGAAAAATAAGGCGGATGGGTGACTTTTCGGGTCGGGATAGCCTGAAGAACCGAAACGAAACCCATCCTTTTTCTCCAGAGATGCTGCCTGGCCCGCTCAGTTACTCCAGCACTTTGTGTCTATCTTCGGCCTAAGCCGGCATCTGCAGTTCCTTGTGGTTCCATTGCTACTGGTATACTATGGTGGCATTTGAGAGACTGTTAGATGGGTTCACGGATATGCAGGGAATGGATAGGTTTACCGAGACGGTTGGTCTTGGCATCATGTTGGGCACGGACATTGTGGGCCGAAGGGCCTGTTCTTGTGCTGTACCGCTGGCCCATGTTCCATGACTCGCCTAGTCGGCCAGCGGCGCGGGAACTAATTGGAGATTACTAGACATTTAGACATTGGAGATTCAGCGCGGAAACAGGCCCTTCGGCCCACCGGGTTCGTGCCGCCCAGCGATCCCCGTGCATTAACACTATCCTACACACCAGGGATAATGTCCGATTTCACCGAAGCTAATTGACCTACAGACCCGACCGTCTTTGGAATGTGGGGGGAAACCTCAGATCCCGGAGAAAACCCACCCGGTCCCAGGGAGAAGGTACAAACTCCGTACAGACAAGCACCCGAAGTCAGGATCGAACCCGGGTCTCTGGCGCTGTGAGGCGGCAACTCTACCGCTGCGCCACCGTGCCGCCAGTACTTGAACCAGGCGCCTTCGGTCGGAGAGTCCCGACCCTAAACGTCGTTTAGCTTTGAGGCTAGTTCGGAGATACAGCATGGCAATAGACCCTTCCCCCATCGATCACACTATCCGAAGACAATTGACCTACAAACCCGCATGTCTTTGAGATGTGGGAGGAAACCGGAGCGCCCGGAGTAACCCCAGGTGTTCACCAGGAGAACGAGCAAACTCCACATCCTGACAGCACCCGAGGTCAGGATCGAACCCTGATCTCTGTCGCTGTAAGGCAGAAACTCTACCCGCCCGTCGGCAACAGTGTGTCATCTGTCCATTCCCTCCACAGGTGCTGCCTGGCCCGCTGAGTTCCTCCGGCACTTTGTGATTCGCTCGCGTTTGCAGCACTTGCAGTTCCTTGGGTTTCCAACTTGGCCGAGCGCTTTGTACCTGGGCGCTGGTTATACACTGAATGTAAACCCTTCCAAAACACTGTGCCCACCCCCATAACAGTCTGATACACATGGCAGCCAGCTTCTAAAACGCAACATGCCATAAACCAGTTATTTTAGCTACATGTAAAAGATACTTGGACAGGTACATAGTCATAGTGTCACACAGAGTGGAAACAGGCCCTTCGGCCCAACTTGCCCACGCCAACTAACATGCCCCATATCCCACCTGCCTGCGTTTGGCCCATATCCCTCCAAACTTGTCCTAACCATGTACCTGTTAAATGGTGGGGTAGCTCCTGCCTCGATTACCTCCTCTAGCAGCTCGTTCCATACTCCCACCACCCTTTGTGTGAAAAAAAGTTACCCCTCAGATTCCTATTAAACCTTTTCCCTTTCATCTTAAACCTGTGTCCTCTGGTCCTCCATTCGCCTACTCTGGGCAAGAGACTCTGTGCCTCTACCCCATGAGAGGAATAGATCGGGTAAATGCACAGAGTCTCTTGCCCAGAGTAGGGGAATCTAGAACCGGGGGACACAGGTTTCAGGTGAGGAGGGAAAGTCTTAATAGGAACCTACAGAGTAACATTTTCACACAGGTGGGTGTATGGAATGAGCTGCCAGAGGAGGTAGTTGACGCTGGGACTATCGCAACGTTTAAGAAACAGTTAGGTAGGTACATGGATAGGACAGGTTTGGAGAGATATGGACCAAACGCAGGCAGATGGGACTAGTGTAGCCGGGACACGTTGGCCGGTGTGGGCAAGTTGGGCCGAAAGGTCTGTTTGCACGCTGTATCACTCTATGGATTGGAAAGGTTTGGAGGGATATGAGCCAAACGGGAACAGGTGGGACTGGTGCAGACGGGGCATGTTGGTCGGCATGGGCAGGTTGGGCCGAAGGGCCTGCCCCCGTGCTGTGTGACTCTACGACCCTTCTCGACGTACAGTAAGAATAAATGGTATGTGCTGGGAAGCGGAGAGAGGAATCGTGATGTTTCCAAAGATAGACACAAAAAGCTGGAGTGAAAGGCAGCGTCTCGACCCGAAACTTTCAAGAGAGAGCTAGATAGGGCTGTTAAAAATAGCGAAGTCTGGGGATATGGGGAGAAGGCAGGAACGGGGTACTGATTGTGGATGATCAGCCATGATCACATTGAATGGCGGTGCTGGCTCGAAGGGCCGAATGGACTCTACTCCTGCACCTATTGTCTATTGTCTATTGAAACGTCACCCATTCCTTCTCTTCATAGATGCTGCCTGTCCCGCTGAGTTACTCCAGCATTTTGTGTCTGCCTTCGGTGTAAACCAGCATCTGCAGTTCCTTCTTGAACGTGATTTTTTTTTAATTGTCCAAATTGTGTTATGTTTGACAACCAGCCGTGTCTTTACGCTGGGTGATAATTTCAGTGATACCTGAACTTGGTGCCAAAGACACCGATTTTTAAACCATCAAGTCAAGTGAGTTTGTTGTCATGTGTCCCTGATAGGACAATGACATTCTTGCTTTGCTTCAGCACAACAGAACATAGTAGGAGGTACACAAAATTGCTGGGGAAACTCAGCGGGTGCAGCAGCATCTATGGAGCGAAGGAAATAGGCGACGTTTCGGGCCGAAACCCTTCTTCAGACGGAGAACATAGTAGGCATTGACTACAAAACAGATCAGTGTGTCCATATACCGTAATATAAATATATACATCAGTCGTGATGTGGTTAAACCCTGCCAGGTTTTTGGTGGCTGGCTCCGTGGATTCCGCGTCGCTTTGGCGAGGAGATCTCGGCTTGAGGAGGGGAGGGGAGGGGAGTTGGGGAAAGGGGAGGGGAGGCTGCTTGAGCCGGCGGCGATTGGGTTGTCGCCGGCCGGGGAGGAAAGGAGGGAGAGAGGGAGGAGCGCTGGGAAGCCTCCGCCTCCCTCACGCAGCCGTGACGAGCGGCAGCAGCCGGTGTTTTGAGGCTGCACACAACTCTCTATAAATTCAAATGCACCGATTGCTTCGCCTCTTACACACCCATTGATCCCTTTCCCCAATTCGCAGGGAGAGCGGACAAGAGAGGGGGGGGAAAACAAAAACAAAAAAAGCAGCAAGCAAGCAAGCAAAAGAAAAAAACAACAAAATATATATAGAGAGAGAGGGAGACAGAGGGAGAGAGAGCAAAGAAGTCTTCTTTGCAATAGAAGTTTACTTGCAAAATAAGCACTCATTGTCGCGATTAGTAACTTGGAAAGTTAGCTTTTTTGTTGTTGATAAAGCCGAGGAATAATTGTTTAGGAAACTGTGCGTTTTTTCAGCTTTCACCTGTAGGTTTAGCAAACCCCGGGACGATGTTGTGGCTGGTGTTCGGCGTGTGGTGTATCCCGGTGCTGTGCCTTGCTGGGGACGAGTCTAAACGCCCGGCTCGGCGGCTGCCGGACGAGAACCCGCGGCCGGGATGGAGGCGGACGAGCGGGCTGGTGAAGTCGGTGGACCGCATCTACGCCGGCGACGGCAAGCTGGGCTACATGGTGTACGCGGACGGCAAGAGGTTCCTGCTCGACCTGCAGCGAGACGAGGCGGTGGCTTCGGTCGGCTTCGGCCACCAACCTGTCACTCTGGCGGCGGGGGGCTGGCAGCCGGCGGACGGGCCGAGCGGCCGCTGCTTCTACCGGGGCACGGTGGACGGTAACCCCGAGTCACTGGCCGTGTTCAACGTGTGCGGGGCACTGGATGGCTTCTTCGCCCTGGGGAGCTGGCGATACACCATCAGCCCGCGGCAAGGCGAGGAGAGGCGGGGGGACAACCGGGCGTTCGGGGACGGTTCAGCCCCGGTGCATCACCTCTTCACCCGGGACTCGTTCAGCTTCCAGACGGTGGGGCACCCGAGCCGCTGCGAGATCCGTGGCTCCGGGCCGAGGGGCGGGGAGCCGCCGGGAGCCGCCGGGCAGCGGGGACACCGGACGGGGCGATCCAGGCGCTCGGTGTCCCGACCCCGCTACGTCAAGCTGCTGCTGGTGGCTGATGCCACCATGTCGGCCAAGTACGGGCGCCACCTCCAGCACTACCTGCTTACCCTGGCCTCCATCGCCTCCAAGTTGTACGGGCACGCCAGCATCGAGAACCCGCTGCGCCTGGCCGTGGTCAACATCACGGCGGTCAGGGATGCGGCCGACGGGCCGAAGGTCGACAAGAACGCGGCGGCCACCCTGAAGAACTTCTGCCGGTGGCAGCACTCCCGGTACAGCGGCGCCGGACAGCACGGAGACCGGCACGATGCAGCCCTGCTCTTCACCCGGGAGGTAGGTCCTCGGCTAGTAATATGCTCTCTAACACCCACGTTCCCCCAACCTCCCAACTCCCCCCCCCCCCCCCCCCCCCAACCTCTCACCACCCCCACCCACCCGTTCCCCTCCCCAACTTATCCCCTCGCCAATACCCCCCCCCCCCCCCCCCCCCCCCACCTTTCCCCCTCCAATCTCTCCCCCGGACCGCCCCAACCCCCCCCCCCCCCCCAATCTATCCCCTCTCCAATCTCCCCCACCTTTCCCCCTCCAATCTCTCCCTCTGTGTGTGTGTATCTGTGTGTGCGTGTATCTGTATCTGTGTGTGTGTGTATATGTGCGTGTTCAAGACACAAGGAACTGCAGATGCTGGAACATTGAGCAAAACACAAAGTGCTGGAGGAACTCAGCGGGTTGGGCAGCATTTGTGGAGGGAATGGGACATGATATTTTTGGGTCGGTAGCCTTCAGTATGTATTGCTGTTGATGGCTTGCACTCTGCATGAACCTCCAACACCCCCCCCCCCCCCCCCCCCCCCCTCCCTCCCTGTAAACAGAGAGACTGTAAGACAGACACAAAATACTGGAGTAACTCAGCAGGTCAGGCAGCATCTCTGGAGAACATGGAGAAGTGCCATTTCGGGTCGAAACCCTTCTTCAGGTGCCTATCCACGTTCTCCTGACCCGCTGAGTCACTCCAGCACTTTGTGTCTACCTTTGGTATAAACAGGCATCTGCAGTTCCTTGTTTGGACTTTCTGCTGCCTGTTATATTGGTTAGGAGTCAACAGAGACAGGTCCTTGGGTTCTGTCCGTCCCAGAGTAACTGGTTAACACATACCTCATGCATCAACTCTCATCTACCCCCTTCCCCAATCCTTCACTAATACCCTTGTCTCTATCTCGAATTAGCTCAAAGAGTGATAACCTCACAATTCTATCATGTAGAGGTCTATTCTGAAGTAGGGACCCAACCTGAAAGGTCGACTGTCCACCACCTCGGCGGATGCTGCCTGACCCACTGAGTCACTCCACCACGTTGTTTTCGGCTCAGTATGCCACCGTCTGTATCAATCAATCAATCAATCAATCAATCAGTTTTATTCATCACATACACATGTAAGTGCAGTGATATGAATTTGCCAGCAGCGACACACTTGAAAAGAACACACAATACACAATAAGATTTAACACAAACATCCACCACAGCATTCTTCACTGTGGTGTAAGGCACAAAGTACAGTCAGTCCTCCTCCTTTGTTCACCCGTGGTCGGGGCCATAACCCTCCGTAGTCGCAGCTACGGACGCCCCAGTGTACAGGCCCTCTCGTCGGGATGGTCGAAACTCCGACGTCGGGACGGTCGAACACTCTTGGAGGTCCCGAAACGGCCACTTTCCAACCTAGAGGCCGCGGCTTCAGGATGTTGTAGCCGCAGCCTCCGGCAGGAATGAGTAAACCAGTCAGGATCTGTATGATTTATACAATGGTTATTAAGCCACTGGATAGTGAACTGATCGGTTTTCCCTCCAAACCAATTTGCGGAAAAATAGACACAAATAGATCGGATCGATGGCCAGAGTAGGTGAATCGAGGACCAGAGGACATAGGTTTAAGGTGAATGGGAAAAGATTTAATAGGAATCTGAGGGGTATCTTTTTCACACAAAGCGTGGTGGGTGTATGGAATGAGTAGTTGAGGCCGGGACTATCCCAACGTTTAAGATACAGTTAGACAGGTAAATGGATTGTACACAAAAATGCTGGAGAAACTCAGCGGGTGCAGCAGCATCTATGGAGCGAAGGAAATAGGCAACGTTTCGGGCCGAAACCCTTCTTCAGGACAGGACAGGTTTGGAGGGCTGTGGGCCAAGCGCAGGCAGGTGGTACTGCAGTGTAGCTGGGACATGTTGGCCGGTGTGGGCAAGTTGGCCGAAGGACCTGTTTCCACGCTGTATCATTCTATGACTAAGACTCTAAATATTTGCAAAATGACACGTATTTGCAAAAGGAGCTACAAAATTTGTAATTTTATGACAGGGGAATAAAAAAAATAACACATTGCTGAGGTGTCATCTTGATGGAAATGTGTTGGAGGTGGGATCTTGAGTTGTATTTGGAGATGATTCAATTGGAGATGGTTTGTGCTGCTGAAGATGGTTTGGACTGGAGATGGTTTAGATTAGAAATGTTTGAGTCTGAAGAAGGGTCTCGACCCCGCAAAACGTCACCCATCCCTTCTCTCCAGAGAGGCTGCCTGGCCCGCTGAGTTTTACTCCAGCACTTTTTGAATATGTCAAATATAGAGTTGGACATGGCTTATTTTGGAGGCGGTTCGGTTCACTGGCTTGGCGCTGTCTCTGGTGCTTTGGAATGGGGCGGTAAAGGGATGCATTCTTTCCGCAGAGCGTCTTGGAGTCAACGTGAACCAGAAACACCCTCCCAATCTCGGTCAGCTGTTTGTAAACACAGCGCTGTGGATTTGCAAGCCTTGTGTAGCACGCGTGTGCAACATTAAAGGCAGCTCCAAGTTCATGAGTTATTTTCCACTGGTTCACAAACATGTCAGTGGAGTAAGTTGCAAGCTTGTCACGGCCGGGCAATTTATAGGCTATTCCCTCTGAGGAGCTCATGAGATTGTTTTTGCCAAACGTTTAATTTTCCTTTAAACACAAAAAAAAAAAGGCGGCGCCCCTTTAAGCCGGACCGCTGCTAATTCTGGAGCATTCGGTAAAGTGCCAGAGGTTTTTTTGACTCGGTCGGAATTTCAGCAGCAGATACAGTCTGTGACCGGGACCAGGTCACACACATACAGCACTTGCATAACATGCAACCCACCCCCACCCCCCCTGCACCCTCAGTGTTTCTGTGGCCGTGCATCGATAGGAAGCTTGTGGGATGTTTAATATAGGCTGCAGGTCACCCGTTAGAAACACAAGCACTGGATCAGGGATGGTGAAGGAGAGATAATACTCCAACCCTTCAATATTGAGGCGGAGGGAGAGACGGAGAGGGGAGTAGAGAGATGGGGGGGATAGGGAGAGAGAGGGGGGTAGGGGTAGAGAGAGAGAGAGAGGGGGGGTAGGGGTAGAGAGAGAGAGAGGGGGGGGGTAGGGGTAGAGGGGGGGGGTAGGGGTAGAGAGAGAGGGGGGGGTAGGGGTAGAGAGAGAGAGAGGGGGGGGTAGGGGGAGAGGAGGGGGGTAGGGGTAGAGAGAGGGGGGGTAGGGGAGAGGGGGTGGGGTAGAGAGAGAGAGAGAGAGAGAGGTAGAGCGATGGAGAGGGGGAGGAAGAGAGTGAGGGGAGGAGGAGGGAGAGGGGGAAGAGGAGAGAGAGGAGGGGAGGTAGAGAGAGGGAGGGAGGTTGAGAGATGGGAAGTAGAGAGAGAGGGAGGTAGAGAGAGAGGGGGTAGAGAGAGGGAGAGAGAGGGGAGGGGAGGAGAGAGAGGGGAAGAAGAGATAAGGGGGAGGTAGAGAGAGAGTGGGATGGAGAGAGAAGGGAGAGGAGGAGAGGGGAAGTAGAGAGAGAGGGAGGTAGAGAGAGAGAGAGAGAGAGAGAGAGAGAGAGAGAGAGAGGGGTAGAGAGAGAGGGAGGTAGAGAGAGAGAGAGAGAGGGAGGTAGAGAGAGGGGAAGTAATAATAATAATAATAATGGGTGGGATTTATATACCGCCTTTCTAATACTCAAGGCGCTTTACATCGCATTATTCATTCACTCCTCAGTCACACTCGGTGGTGGTAAGCTACTTCTGTAGCCACAGCTGCCCTGGGGCAGACTGACGGAAGCGTGGCTGCCATTCTGCGCCTACGGCCCCTCCGACCACCACCAATCACTCGCACACATTCACACACAGGCAAAGGTGGGTGAAGTGTCTTGCCCAAGGACACAACGACAGTATGCACTCCAAGCGGGATTCGAACCGGCTACCTTCCAGTCGCCAGCCGAACACTTAGCCCATTGTGCCATCTGTCGTCCCAAGTAGAGAGAGAGGGAGGGGAGAGGGGGAGATAGACATGAACATCAGTCTGAAGAAGGGCCCCAACATGAAACACCACCTATCCATATTCTCCAGAGATACCGCCGGACCCACTGAGTTACTCCAGCACTTTGTGTTTCTTTCACCCACAGATATCCTCTCCTAGTTAGTATTATTTGCGCAGGGATGCTGCCTTAGATTGGAGGGCTTTATCTAACGTGGAGATATTGGATAGGCCATGGCAGATCATTGGTGCAAGTTCATAGGCTCATAAGCAATAGGAGCAGAATTAGGCCATTCGGCCCATCGAGTCTACTCCGCCATTCAATGGTGGCTGATCTATCTCTCCCTCCCAACCCAATTCTCCTGCCTTCTCCCCGTATCCCCTGACACCCGTACTGATCAAAAATCTGCCAATCCCAGCCTTAAAAATGGCCAATGACTTGGCCTCTATCGCAACAACCCTAATAACAATACAGCAATCCTTCCAGTAATACACTAACTCCACTGATAACTCCGCTCGACTGACTTAGGATGAAAGAATGGGTCGACTGGGCTTGTATTCACTGGAATTTAGAGGGATTAGAGGAGATCTTATAGAAACATATAAAATTCTTAAAGGATTGGACAGGTTAGATGCAGGAAAAAATGTTCCTGATGTTGGGGGAGTCCAGAACCAGGGGTCACAGAATTAAGGGGTAGGCCATTTAGGACTGAGATGAGAAAAAATAAATCACCCAGAGAGTTGTGAAACTGTGGAACTCTCTGCCACAGAAGGCAGTGGAGGCCAATTCACTGGATGTTTTCAAGAGAGAGTTAGATTTAGCTCTTGGGGGCTAACAGAATCATGGGATTATGGGGGGGAAAAGCAGGAACGGGGTACTGATTTTGGATGATCAGCCGTGATAATATTGAATGGTGGTGCTGGTTCAAAGGGCTGATTGGCCTACTCTTGCACCTATTTTCTATTTTTCTATGTTTCTAAAGCATTAATCACCTTGCCAATGCTTTAACCATAATTCTATGGCTTTTACACAGCTGGATGTTTTGAGATGCATTAGGCTGAGGTCCTTTGTGGTCCAGAGTTCTGTTAATATGTGTCTAGTGGGACCTTTCATCAGACTTTAGTGTGCCTTTCATTGAAGCAACCTGCCCATGTTATTTCATATATTACAGGGGGGAAATGCCCATTAATTACTTATCTATCTGCCCACCATGTGATATTTTATTTCTGGTACTTTTTTAAGAAAAATCATTTAAAATGTCTATCCTGTAGAGGCAGGAAACATGTTCCCGATGTTGGGGGAGTCCAGAACCAGGGGCCGCACATTTTAAGAATAAGGAGTAAGCCATTTAGAACGGAGACGAGGAAACACTTTTTCTCACAGAGAGTGGTGAGTCTGTGGAATTCTCTGCCTCAGAGGGCAGTGTAGGCAGGTTCTCTGGATGCTTTCAAGAGAGAGCTAGATAGGGCTCTTAAAGATAGCGGAGTCAGGGGATATGGGGAGAAGGCAGGAACGGAGGTACTGATTGGGGATTATCAGCCATGATCACATTGAATGGCGGTGCTGGCTCGAAGGGCCAAATGGCCTACTCCTGCACCTATTGTCTATAGTCTGTTTTAGAGAGGGTGTGTGGATTCAGAGAACAGATAGAACCTCTTTGGTTGAGTTCAGGGGTTTATAGAGTCCTATCGCGTGGAAACAGGCCCTTCAGCCCAACTTGTCCATGCTGTACTAGATGCCTCATCAACGCAGGTCCCACCTGCCTGCGTTTGGCCATTATCCCTCTAAGCCTTTCCTATCCATGTGGCGTAGTTTAGAGATAGCATGGAAACTGGCCCTTCGGCCCACCCTCTCCATGCTGACCATCTATCACCCGTTCACATTAGTTCTATGTTTCCCCACCTTCTCATCCACTCCCCACACACTAGGGGCAATTTACAGAGGGCCAGTTAACCTACAAACCCACAGCGCCTTTGAGGATGTGGGAGGAAACCGGAGCACCCGGAGGAAACCCACGCAGTCACAGGGAGAACATGGAAACTCCACACAGGCAGCAGCCAAGGTCAGGATCAAACCTGGTTCTCTGTGCGCTGTGAGGCAGCGGCTCTACCAGCTGCGCCACCTGTCTAAATGACATTTAAATGCTTAAAGTACCTACCCGAACTACCTCCTGTGCCAGCTCAGCGGGTCAGGCAGCATCTCTGGAGAAAGGCGATAGCTGACGTTTTGGGTCGAGAGCCTTCTTCAGAGGTCCCAGGAAGTGTTTCGGCCCGAAACGTCACCGATTGCTTTTCCCCAGAGACGCTGCCTGACCCGCTGAGTTACTCCAGCACTTTGTGTCCATCTTCGGTGTAAACCAAGCACCTGCAGTTCCTTCCCGACACATCTCCACTGGCAGCTTGTATCAACCACCCTCTCTGGTGGTAAAAGGTTCCCGCTCCTGTTCCTGTTAAATCTCTCCCCTCTCACCTTAGGGTTCAGTTCATGAGTGGTCAGGAGCTTGTGTGTGTGTGTTTGTGTCAATAACTGCACTATGAATAGATGGCAGTTAGTTTCCCTCTGGGGATGCTAACTGCTCAACAAAACTTGCCATCAAATCCCACATGATTGTGACCGACAGCGTTGTGAGATTGTGTAAATATTAGACACCAAGGCTGTTTGTTTCCCCTGTGTTTGTCCACATATATTTGTGCATCTCTTCCTCATGTGCTGCGACACACTCTCACCGACATCTATTTATTTTCCTAAAGATATTTTGTCAGCCAAAAGAAAAAATGCACTGTTGCCCTGTGACTTTTATGGGATGTCCCATTGCAAATATCGGGCTGAGCAGCACCTGATTCATGGGTCTAGTGTAGTTTTGTGATACATAGAAAACACAGAAACATAGAAAATAGCAGGAGTAGGCCATTCGGCCCTTCGAGCCTGCACCGCCATTCAATATGATCATGGCTGATCATCCAACTCAGTATCCTGTACTTGCCTTCTCTCCATACCCCCTGATCCCTTTAGCCACAAGGGCCACATCTAACTCCCTCTTAAATATAGCCAATGGAACTGGCCTCAACTACCTTCTGTGGCAGAGAATTCCATAGATTCATCACTCTCTGTGTGAAAAATGTTTTTCTCATCTCGGTCCTAAAAGATTTCCCCCTTATCCTTAAACTGTGACCCCTTGTCCTGGACTTCCCCAACATCGGAAACAATCTTCCTGCATCTAGCCTGTCCAACCCCTTAAGAATTTTGAAAGTTTCTATAAGATCCCCCCTCAATCTTCTAAATTCTAGCGAGTACAAGCTGAGTCTATCCAGTCTTACTTCATATGAAAGTCCTGACATCCCAGGAATCAGTCTGGTGAACCTTCTCTGTACTCCCTCTATGGCAAGAATGTATTTCCTCAGATTAGGAGACCAAAACTGTACGCAATACTCCAGGTGTGGTCTCACCAAGACCCTGTACAACTGCAGTAGAATCTCCCTGCTCCTATACTTAAATCCTCTTGCTATGAATGCTAACATACCATTCGCTTTCTTTACTGCCTGCTGCACCTGCATGCCTACTCTCAATGACTGGTGTACCATGACACCCAGGTCACGTACAACATGGAACATTGGCCCACCGAGTCCATGCCGACCAGCGATCATCCCATGCACTAGCACTATCCTACACACACTCGGGATGGTTTAAAGCCCTGTCCCACTGTACGAGTTCATTCAAGAGCTCTCCCGAGTTTAAAAAAAAATCAAACTCGTGATAACCATATAACCATATAACAATTACAGCACGGAAATAGGCCATCTCGACCCTTCTAGTCCGTGCCGAACACGTATTCTCCCCTAGTCCCATATACCTGCACTCAGACCATAACCCTCCATTCCTTTCCGTCCATATAACTATCCAATTTATTTTTAAATGATAAAAACGAACCTGCCTCCACCACCTTCACTGGAAGCTCATTCCACACAGCCACCACTCTCTGAGTAAAGAAGTTCCCCCTCATGTTACTCCTAAACTTCTGTCCCTTAATTCTCAAGTCATGTCCCCTTGTTTGAATCTTCCCTACTCTCAGTGGGAAAAGCTTATCCACGTCAACTCTGTCTATCCCTCTCATCATTTTAAAGACCTCTATCAAGTCCCCCCTTAACCTTCTGCGCTCCAAAGAATAAAGACCTAACTTGTTCAACCTAGAATATACATAGCGAGTACATCGGAGGTAGGGGACGTCTCTTAGTGGCTCGTAACGCTAACGGCGGGTACTCGGGAAATGCGGTAAGCTCGGGAAGACTCGTGAAGATTTTTCAACGTGTTGAAAAATGTCCACGAGAGCCCCGAGTACCTGCGAGCGGCTGTTATCGTAAATCTCCGAGTTCGAATCAGGGCAAACTCGGGGGAAACACTTGAATGAACTCGTACAGTGGGGCAGGGCCTACAATTTACAGAAGTCAATTAACCTACGAACCTGAGATGGACACAAAATGCTGGAGTAAAGCCCCTGTCCCACTTTCCCGAGTAACTCACAAACTCTCCCGAGTTTTCCCCTTGATTCGAACTCGGAGAATTACGGCAATAGTCGTTCGTAGGTACTCGGGGCTATTTCTTTAACTCGTGGACATTTTTCAACATGTTGATAAAACGTCCCGACTTACCTGATGCCCCGAGTTCCTACGGCTGGCGTTACGAGCCGCTAGGAAACATCCACGGACTCCTACGGACTCGCTACCGATTATTTTCCGACATTCCTCAAGTTCGAATCAAGGGGAAAACTCGGGAGAGTTCGTGAGTAACTCGGGAAAGTGGGACAGGGCCTTAACCCAGTGGGTCAGGCAGCATCTGTGGAGAACGTGGATGGGTGACGTTTCAAGTCTTAAGATTGCTTTCTGCTCGACTTACAAACACGCACTGTGGTCAACTTGCAATTTTAGAAGCCAATTATAACCGAGAAACTTGCACGTCTTTGGAATATGGGCGGAGACCGGAGCACCCGGAGAAAACCCACGCAGGTCACGGGGAGGACGTGAAAACTCCGAACAGACAGCACCCGTGGTCGGGGTTGAGCCTGGGTCCCTGGTGCTGTAAGGCAGCAACTCTACCGCTGCGCCACTGTGCCACCATATTTTTCAGTATTTATTTTGTTCTATGTTGATTTAATTGTGCGTTCAACAGCAACTCTTCCACCACGCCTCTGTACTGATGCTTGTTTCAGGATCTTGGAGCTAATGCCAGCGACTTGCACAAAAACACCAGTCATTTGCTTTCCCTTTCTACCATGTTATTTTTATAATTATCATGTTTTGCTGGTTCTCTGCAGTGTTGGGTTTTTTTCTCTTCCTCTCCCTTTCCATTGCTCCACTGGTGACCAGTTTGCACAGTGCTCCATCTTCCTCGGTTAGCTGACAAGCCACCACTGTTGCCCACGGTGGGACAAGACTTCAGTCTCGTCAACTTCACAGAGCAACTTAGTTTAGTTTAGAGATACAACACGGAAACAGGCCCTTCGGCCCACCGAATGCATCGGCCAGCGATCCCCTACACATTAACACTATCCCACACACACTAGGGACAATTTACATTTATACCAAGGCAATTACCCTACAAACCCCGGCGATGTCTTTGGAGTGTGGGAGGAGACCGAAGATCTCGGAGAAAACCCAGGCAGGTCACGGGGAGAACATACAAACTCCGTACAAATTTCAGGAAGGACATTCTTGCTATTGAGGGAGTGCAGCGTAGGTTCACAAGGTTAATTCCCGGGATGGCGGGACTGTCGTATGCTGAGAGAATGGAGCGGCTGGGCTTGTATACTCCAGAGTTTAGAAGGATGAGAGGAGATCTTATTGAAACATATAAGATTATTAAGGGTTTGGACACGCTAGAGGCAGGAAACATGTTCCCGATGTTGGGGGAGTCCAGAACCAGGGGCCACCGTTTAAGAATAAGGGGTAAGCCATTCAGAACGGAGATGAGGAAGCACTTTTTCACACAGAGAGTTGTGAGTCTGTGGAATTCTCTGCCTCAAAGGGCCGTGGAGGTCGGTTCTCTAGATACTTTCAAGAGAGAGCTAGATAGGGCTCTTAAAGATAGCGGAGTCAGGGGATATGAGGAGAAGGCAGGAACGGGGTACTGATTGTGGATAATCAGCCATGATCACATTGAATATAGCCAATGTGGCAGAGAATGTAGTTGAGGCCAGTTCATTGGCTATATTTAAGAGGGAGTTAGATGTGGCCCTTGTGGCTAAAGGGATCAGGGGGTATGGAGAGAAGCCAGGTACAGGATACTGAGTTGGATGATCAGCCATGATCATATTGAATGGCAGTGCAGGCTCGAAGGGCCGAATGGCCTACTCCTGCACCTATTTTCTATGTTTCTAAGTTTCTATGAATGGCGGTGCAGGCTCGAAGGGCCTAATGACCTACTCCTGCACCTATTGTCTATTGTCTAACTCCGTGCAGACAGCACCCGTAGTCTGGATCGAACCCGGGTCTCTGGCGCTGTAAGACAGCAACTCTACCGCTGCCCCACGATGCCGCCCTAATAATCTGCAGCGTTGTTTTAATGTCTGGCTCTTTAAGCTAAAGTGTTTGTGTGTCCACTGCTCCAATCACTACTCCTCTGGGCTGTGCTCTAAATAAATAATTTTGGATAATCATAGCTGCTTGCTAATGTTAGATTCAATCTCGGAAGGATTCTGCAACAGATAATCAGTTTCCTTCCTGGTTTTATCTTTAAAATTGTTTGCATTGCCTGGCTCTTCACTAGTTTTCAAAAGTATCATAATTGTTACAGAGTGTTACAGCAGCACAGTGGTAGAGCTACTGCCTTACAGCGCCAGAGACCCAGGTTCGATCCCGACTACGGGTGCTGTCTGTACGGAGTTTGTACCTTCTCCCTGCTGTGACCTGCGCGGGTTTTCTCCGAGTGCTCCGGTTTCCTCCCACACTCCAAAGACGTACAAGTTAGCAGGTTAATTGGCTTGGTATAATTGTAAATCGTCCCCAGTGTGTGTAGGAAAGTGCTAGTAGTTGGGGGTCGCTGGTCAGCGCGGACTTGGTGGGACAAAGGGCCTGTTTCAGCGCTGCCTCTCTAAACTAAACTAAACTCTGGGTGATATGAACATTGACTTCTCTAATTTCAGGTAGTCATAGAAACATAGAAACATAGAAAATAGGCGCAGGAGTAGGCCATTCGGCCCTTCGAGCCTACACTGCCATTCAATATGATCATGGCTGATCATCCAACTCAGTATCCCGTACCTGCCTTCTCTCCGTACCCCCTGATCCCCCTAGCCACAAGGGCCACATCTAACTCCCTCTTAAATATAGCCAATGAACTGGCCTCAACTACCTTCTGTGGCAGAGAATTCCACAGATTCACCACTCTAGTCCTTACTTTCTACTCCCCTCCTCAGCTCTCCCTCAGCCCTCTGGCTCCACCAGTTCCTTTCTTCCTTCCCCCGCACCCTCACGTCAGTCTGAAGAAGGGTCTCGACCCGAAACGTTGCCTATTTCCTTCGCTCCATAGATGCTGCCTCACCCGCTGAGTTTCTCCAGCATTTTTGTCTTCCTTCGATTTTCCAGCATCTGCAGTTCCTTCTTAAACATAAACTCTGGGTGCTCCTGTTTCCTCCCGCACTCCAGGTTTGTCGGACAATTGGCTTGGTATAATTATAAAAATCTCCCTAGTGTGTGTAGGATAGTGTTAATGTGGGGGCTGGTTGGTCGGCGCAGACTCGATGGGCCGATGGGCCGAAGGGCCTGTTTCCGCGCTGTATCTCTAAACTAAAAAGGTGATGTTTCGGGTCAGGACCCTTCTTCAGACTGATGTTTCATGTTGGGAATCTTCTTCAGACAGGGTTTCCCAACCCGAGGAAGAAAGCTTCCGAATGTCTTAGTTTGAATCTAATAATTTTCCATCTGTCTTGTCGTCCTCTTCACAGAATCTGTGCGGCCACCATTCGTGTGACACGTTGGGGATGGCGGACGTGGGGACCATCTGTTCCTCTCACCGTAGCTGTGCGATCATTGAAGACGACGGGCTGCACGCCGCGTTTACCGTCGCTCATGAGATCGGTGAGTCGAAGAGAGCCCCCTGCCCCTTCGGGGAAACCCCTGGTGGACCCCAGACAAACTCGGCCCATATCACAGTATTAGAGTCGCTGCCTCAAAGCGCCACAGACCCGCGTTCGATCCTGACTACGGGCGTGCTGCCTGTACGGAGTTTGTACGTTCTCCCCGTGACCTGCATGGGGTTTCTCCGGGAGCTCCGGTTTCCTCCCACGCTCCAAAGACGTGCAGGTTTTGTAGGTTAATTGGCTCATAGGTAAAATTGTAAATTGTCCCTAGAGTGTGTGTGGGATAGTGTTAGTGTGCGGGGATTACTAGTCACCGCAGACTCGGTGGGCCGAATGGCCTGTTCCACGCTATATCTCTAAATTAAACTAAACTAAATCCCTCTAAACCTTTCCTATACATGTGCCTGTCCAAATGTATTTTAAATGCTGTTTAAGCTACCTGCCTCATTTATCTCCATTGGCAGCCCATTCCATAATCCCACCACCCTCTTCACTTAAAAAGTTGCCCCTCAGGTTCCTTTTAAATCTTTCCCCTCTCGCCTGAAACCTATTTACATTGTGCACCTTGTTGTCACCTTCCCCTCAGCTAACAATGATCCATTCTATATTTCCTTGAGCCTCATCCCCTTTGATCTCTAATTTTCACACCTTACCCTTCCATATCTCTATGTCCCCCTCTCCCCTGACTCTCAGTCTGAAGAAGAGTCTCGACCCGAAACGTCACCCATTCCTTTTCTGTAGAGATGCTGCCTGGTTAAGAATAAGGGGTAAGCCATTTAGAATGGAGATGAGGAGACTTTTTCACACAGAGAGTTGTGAGTCTGTGGAATTCTCTACCTCAGAGGGCAGTGGAGGCCGGTTCTCTGGATACTTTCAAGAGAGAGCTAGATAGGGCTCTTAAAGATAGCGGAGTCAGGGGATATGGGGAGAAGGACGAAACGGGGTACTGATTGGGGATGATCAGCCATGATCACATTGAATGGTGGTGCTGGCTCGAATGGCCGAATGGCCTACTCCTGCACCTATTATCTATTGTCTGTCCCGCTGAGTTACTCCAGCATTTTGCGTCTATCTTAGGTGTAAATGTTGTCAAGCTGGAAAGGGGACAAAGAAGATTTACGAGGATGTTGCCAAGACTAGAGGGTGTGAGCTACAGGGAGAGGTTGAGCAGGCTGGGACTCTATTCCTTGGAGCGCAGGAGGATGAGGGGTGATCTTATAGAGGCATATAAAATCATGAGAGGAATAGATCGGGTAGATGCACAGAGTCTCTTGCCCAAAGTACGGGATTCGAGGACCAGAGGACATAGGTTTAGGGTGACGAGGAAAAGATTTAATCTGAATCTGAGGGGTAACTTTTTCCACACAAAGGGTGGTGGGTGTATGGAGCAGGTAGTTGAGGTAGGGACTATCCCAATGTTTAAGAAACAGTTAGATGTTTATCCCAATGTTTAAGAAACAGACAGCCTGTTCCGCTGAGTTACTCCAGCACTTTGTACCTATCTTCGGTGTAAACCAGCATCTACAGTTCCTTCATAAACCCACCCTGGGTAAAAGACTCTGTGCACTCACCCTATCCATTCCCCTCATGATTTTCATATAATATCACCACAAAACCTCTTGCATTCTAATCAGCACATGGAACAGTAGAGATGGCCCTTCGGCCCACAATGTCCGTGCTGAACATGATGCCAAGTTAAACTCATCTCCTCCTTTAGTTTAGTTTAGAGATACAGCACGGAAACAGGCCCTTCGGCCCACCGGGCCCTCGATGATGCCAAGTTAAACTCATCTCCTCCTTTAGTTTAGTTTAGAGATACAGCACGGAAACAGGCCCTTCGGCCCACCAGGCCCGCGCCGACCAGCGATCCCCACACATTAACACCATCCTACACCCACTAGGGACAATTTTTACATTTGCCCGAACCAATTAATCTACAAACCTGCACGTCTTTGGAGTGTGGGGGGAAACTGAAGATCTCGGAGAAAACCCACGCAGGTCACGGGGAGAACGTGCAAACTCCGTACAGACAGCACCCATAGTCCGGATCGAACCCGGGTCTCAGGCGCTGCATTCGCTGTAAGGCAGCAACTCTACCGCTGCGCCACCGTGATATCACTCTCAATTAGCTCTCACTTTAAACTTGGTTTCACTATTTTAAGGCGTCACATTGGATAGAGAATAGAATAGAATAGAATGCCATTTATTGTCATTCAAACGTACATGGTTCGAACGAAATGTTGTGTTTGAACAGACGGCACTGTGGCGCAGCGGTAGAGTTGCAGCCTTACAGCGCCAGGGACCCGGGTTCGATACTGACCGGGGGTGCTGTCTGTACGGAGTTTGTACGTTCTCCCCGTGACCTGCGTGGGTTTTCTCTGGGTGCTCCGGTTTCCTCCCACACTCCAAAGACGTACGTTAGCAGGGTAATTGGCTTAGTATAATTGTAAATTGTCCCCGGTGTGTGTAGGAAAGTGCTAGTATACGGGGATCACTGGTCGGCACGGACTTGGTGGGACGAAGGGCCTGTTTCTGCGCTGTCTCTCTAAACTAAACTTCATAAGTTTAACTTCATAACTGTGGCCTCCAGAACCAGGGACCACAGTTTAAGAATAAGGGGTAAGCCATTTAGAACGGAGACGAGGAAACACTTCTTCACACAGAGAGTTGTGAGTCTGTGGAATTCTCTTCCTCAGAGAGCGGTGGAGGCCGGTTCTCTGGATGCTTTCAAGAGAGAGTTAGATAGGGCTCTTAAAGATAGCGGAGTCAAGGGATATGGGGAGAAGGCAGGAAAGGGGTACTGATTGTGGATGATCAGCCATGATCACAGTGAATGCTGGCTCGAAGGGCCGAATGGCCTACTCCTGCACCTATTGTCTATTGTCTATTTAGGAGCAGAATTAGGCCACTCGGTCCATCAAGTCTACTCAGCCATTCAATCACGGCTGATCCATCTCTCCCTCCTAACCCCATTCTCCTGCCTTCTCCTCATAACCCCTGACTACCCGTACCATATAACCATATACCATATAACCATATAACAATTACAGCACGGAAACAGGCCATCTCGACCCTTCTAGTCCGTGCCGAACACATAATCTCCCCTAGTCCCATATACCTGCGCTCAGACCATAACCCTCCATTCCTTTCCCATCCATATAACTATCCAATTTATTTTTAAATTATAAAAACGAACCTGCCTCCACCACCTTCACTGGGAAGCTCATTCCACACAGCTACCACTCTCTGAGTAAAGAAGTTCCCCCTCATCGTACTAATCAAGAATCTATCTATCTCCGCCTTCGAAATATCCACTGACTTGACCTCCACAGCCTTCTGTGACCGTAAGTTCCACCACCCTCTGACTGAAAACTAAAATTAAATAACGTTGTTGTTGATCGCAGGGCACCTGCTGGGTCTCTCGCACGATGATTCCAAGTTCTGCGAGGAGTCTTACGGCTTGACGGAGGATAAGCGATTGATGTCGTCCATCCTGACCAGCATCGACTCTTCCAAGCCCTGGTCCAAGTGCACCTCGGCCACGGTAACAGAGTTCTTCGATGACGGCCACGGTATGTACATTGACAGACGCGCTCTTGATGTCGTATCTTTTAATCCTCCACATGCGCAGCGTGGGCGGCGTGATGATTGCGTTCATGTACAGCCTTGTCTTTGAACAACGACTTTTCACTGCACCTCGTTTTCATAGAAACATAGAAAATAGGTGCAGGAGTAGGCCATTCGGCCCTTCGAGCCTGCACCGCCATTCAATATGATCATGGCTGATCATCCAACTCAGTATCCTGTACCTGCCTTCTCTCCATACCCCCCGATCCCTTTAGCCACAAGGGCCACATCTAACTCCATCTTAAATATAGCCAATGAACTGTGGCCTCAACTACCTTCTGTGGCAGAGAATTCCACAGATTCACCACTCACTGTGTGAAAAATGTTTTTCTCATCTCGGTCCCAAAAGATTTCCCCCTTATCCTTAAACTGTGACCCCTTGTTCTGGACTTCCCCAACAATCTTCCTGTATCTAGCCTGTCCAACCCCTTAAAAATGTTGTAAGTTTCTATAAGATCCCTCCCTCAATCTTCTAAATTCTAGCGAGTACAAGCCGAGTCTATCCAGTCTTTCTTCATATGAAAGTCCTGACATCCCAGGAATCAGTCTGGTGAACCTTCTCTGTACTCCCTCTATGGCAAGAATGTCCTTCCTCACATGGTCTTTCCTCATCTTTCGGTGCACATGGCAACAATAAACTAAACTAAAGTAAACACTCGCAGTGGTGCAAGCTTGAGAACAACAGGTCTGTATGGAGTTCTCTGTGTACAGTTCGGAATTCTGCCACACTCACCTACTCACCATTAGGAGAATCCTGATTATTTTACCGCTGTCCTTGATACCAGTGTTTATTGCTCCCGTCCCACCTTGCTGTATTAGTGACTGCTCATAACCCCTACCAACAGGGCACATCCCAAATCCTGAGGAAGGGTCTCGCTATTGAGGGAGTGCAGCGTAGGTTCACCAGGTTAATTCCCGGGATGGCGGGACTGTCATATGTTGATCGAATGGAGCGGCTGGGCTTGTATACTCTGGAGTTTAGAAGGATGCGAGGGAATCTCATTGAAACATATAAGATTATTAAGGGTTTGGACACGTTAGAGGCAGGAAACATGTTCCTGATGTTGTGAGAGGCCACAGTTTAAGAATAAGGGGCAAGCCATTTAGAGCGGAGATGAGGAAAAACTTTTTCACACAGAGAGTTGTGACTCTGTGGAATTCTCTGCCTCAGAAGGCAGTGGAGGACGGTTCGCTGGATGCTTTCAAGAGAGAGTTAGATAGAGCTCTTAAAGATAGCGCAGTCAGGGGATATGGGGAGAAGGCAGGAATGGGGTACTGATTGTGGATGATCACATTGAATGGCAGTGCTGGCTCGAAGGGCCGAATGGCCTGCTCCTGCACCTATTGTCTATTGACCCGAAACGTCACCTATTCCTTTTCCTTAGGAGATGCTGCCTGACCCAATAAGTTGCTCCAGCACCTTGTGTCTATCTTCGGTGTAAACCTGCCTCTGCAGTTCATTTTTATTACAACCCAAATCATGTTGTGTCCTCAAGAGGATGGATGCACCAGGGCTGCAGCAGGTTCATTAGGTTGAGGTGTGTTATTGTCACATGTGCTGAGGTACAGCAAAAAGCTTTGTGTTGCACGCTATCCAAACATATCAGTTATGGATACAACCATATGTAGATACAATCAGTTCAGGTGGAGCCAAGGGGAAGATACAGAGTGCAGAATATAGTTCTGAGCATCGCAGCGCATCACCTCCATATAAACAAAGTCCAATGTCCGCAATGGGTTAGAGGTGAATCGGACAGTCCCCTGGCTTGTGGTAGGAACTTTCAGAAACCTTATTATCAAGTGTAACAAGGTACAGTGGAAAACATTTTTTTAAGAAGGAACTGCAGATGCTGGAAAATCGAAGGTACACAAAAATGCTGGAGAAACTCAGCGGGTGCAGCAGCATCTATGGAGCGAAGGAAATAGGCAACGTTTCGGGCCGAAACCCTTCCGGGTTTCGGCCCGAAACGTTGCCTATTTCCTTCAGGGTTTCGGGCCGAAATGTTGCCTATTTCCTTCGCTCCATAGATGCTGCTGCACCCGCTGAGTTTCTCCAGCATTTTTGTGTACAGTGGAAAAAATTGTTTTGTTCACAAGTTATAGGAGTAGAATTAGGCCATTCGGCCCATCGAGTCTTCAAACATGGCTGATCTCTGCCTCCTAATCCCATTCTCCTGCTTTCTCCCCATAACCCTTGACACCCGTTCTAATCAAGAATGTGTCTATCTCTGCCTTAAAACTATTTACTGGCTTGCCCTCCACAGCCCTCTGTGGCAATGAGCTCCACAGATTGACTAAAGAAGTTCCTCCTCACCTCCTTTCTAAAAGAGCGCCCTTTAACTCTGAGGCTGTGACCTCTGGTCCTAGACTCTCCCACCAGTGGAAACATCCTCTCCACAACCACTCTACCCAGGCCTTTCATTATTCTGTACGTTTCAATGAGGTCCCCCCCCTCAACCTTCTAAACTCCAACGAGTAGAGGCCCAGTGCTGTCAAACGCTCGTCGTATGCTAATCCGCTCATTCCTGGGATCATTCTTGTAAACCTCATCTGGACCCTCTCCAGAGCCAGCACATCCTTCCTCCAATATGGGGCCCAAATTTGCTCACAGTACTCCAAATGCGGCCTGACCAGGGCCTTATAGAGCCTTAGCATTAGATCTCTGCTTTTGTCTTCCAGTCCCTTTGATATAAATAAATGCAAGCTTTGAACTTGCTTGGTTTACAGTCAAATCAGATAATACACCTGAATACAAGACCACAGCGTGCAGCATGGTGGCGCAGCGGTAGAGTTGCTGCCTCACAGTGCCAGAGACCCAGACTATGGGTGCTGGCTGTACTGAGTTTGCATGTTCTCCCTGGGTTTTCTCCGGGCGCTCCAGTTGCCTCCCACGCACCAAAGACGTGCAGGTTTGTAGGTTAATTAGCTCTGGAAATTGTGTCGGATAGAACTAGTGTGAATGGGTCGGCACAGACACAGTGGGGGCGAGAGGCCAGTTTCCACGCTGTATCTCTAAACCAAACTAAACAATCAAGCCAAACATAAGTACCTAAAGGCAGAGAGAAGTGAAAGATGCCAGGGTGCAGAATATAGTTCTCAACATTGTAGTGTAACAGCTCCAGGGAAGAAGTCCAATGCCTTCAATGGAGTAGGTTCACAAGACACTGCAGTGGGTCTGTTAGACAGGTTGATGTGCCCATTACACTAAGAAGATCCGAGGTTTGATCCTGTATTACTTTGTAACCTTGTTGGTGCCCTCTGTGTGGCGACTATTCGCATACCTTGGATAAGCAAGCAAAGAATTTCACTGTGACTTGTCACATGCGGCAACAAAGCATTCATTCATTCATTCATTCATTCATTCATTCATTCAGTATTCATTCATTCATGTATCAGCATTGGGTCGCTAGGTTAATGGCGACCCCAGGTCCCCTGCACTGAAGGGGGGAACCTCGACAGCCCACTCTCTGACCCTAAATTTAGTCAGAGGCTGGTGAATCTGTGGAATTCATTGCCACAGAAGGCTGTGGAGGCTAGGTCAATGCATATTTTAAAGGCAGAGATAGATGGATGGATGGATGGATGGATGGATGGATGGATGGATGGATGGATGGATGGATGGATGGATGGATGGATGGATAGATTCTTGATTGGTATAGGGGTCAGGGGTTATGGGGAGAGGGCAGGAGAATGGGGTTAGGAGAGAGAGAGATAGATAAGCCATGAGTGGCAGAGTAGACTTGATGGGCTGAATGGCCTAATTCTTCTCCTATCACTTCTGAACTTGTGTGTGGGCGTCAGCAGAAACATCATTAGACTCTGCTACCGTGTCCCCAGCTGGGAAACTTCGAAACTAAACTAATAGCGACTCTGAGGCATTCAGTGTATAAACATGGATAATTCATCAAAGGGCAGTACCTTTAAGAGTTGGGCACAAGTAACTGGAAGGAAACTCCAAAGAAAACACAGGGCAACATTAGTGTAAACAGATTTAGCTGAAATAGCTCGTTTGTTTATTTACTGCAAGTTTCCAAGTGGAAAGGATGAATGACCAACTTTGCATTTACGTGGAGACTTGGTGCATTTCTCGAGCTGCTGCAAAGTGATTCCCAACACTTGAGATGCAGTTAGTTTCAGTTCGGTTTCAGTTTAGTTCATTGTCAACTGTGTGCCGTTTTGGTCCCCTAATTTGAAGAAGGACATTCTTTCTATGGAGGGAGTGCAGCGTAGGTTCACAAGGTTAATTCCCGGGATGGCGGGACTGCCATATGCTGAGAGAATGGAGCTGGGCTTGTACACACTGGAGTTTAGAAGGATAAGAGGGGATCTTATTGAAACATATAAGATTATTAAGGGTTTGGACACGCTAGAGGCAGGAAATATGTTCCCGATGTTTGAGGAGTCCAGAACCTCAGAGGGCGGGTTCTCTGGATGCTTTCAAGAGAGAGCTAGATAGGGCTCTTAAAGATAGCGGGGTCAGGGGATATGGGGGGAAGGCAGGAACGGGGTACTGATTGGGGATGATCAGCCATGGTCACATTGAATGGCGTTGCTGGGTCGAAGGGCAGAATGGCCTACTCCTGCACCTATTGTCTATTGTCTATTGACACGCTAAAGGCAGGAAACATGTTCCCGATGTTGGGAGAGTCCAAAAAACAGGGCCACAGTTTAAGAATAAGGGGCGAGCCATTTAGAACGGAGATGAGGAAACTCTTTTTCACACAGAGAGCTGTGAGTCTGTGTAATTCTCTGCCTCAGAGGACGGTGGAGGCCGGTTCTCTTGAAACTTTCAAGAGAGAGCTAGATGGGGCTCTTAAAGATAGCGGAGTCAGGGGATATGGGGAGAAGGCAAGATCGGGATACTGATTGTGGATGATCAGCCATGATCACATTGAATGGCGGTGCTGGATCGAAGGGCCGAATGGCCTACTCCTGCACCTATTGTCTATTGTGTACCGAGGTACAGTGACAAGCTTTTGTTGCGTGCTAACCAGTCAGTGGAAAGACGATTCATGATTGCAAAGGAATAACATTTAGTGCAAGATAAAGCCAGCAAATTCCGATCAAGGATAGTCCGAGGGTCACCAATGAGGAAGATAGTAGTTCAGCACTGTTCTTTGGGTGTGGTAGGATAATTCAGTTGCCTGATAACAGCTGGGAAGAAACTGTCCCCGAATCTGGAGGTGTGCGTTTTCACACTTCTGTACCTTTTGCCCGATGGGAGAGGGGAGAAGAGGGAGTGGCCAGGGTCAGACTCGTCCTTGATTATGCTGCTGGCCTTGCCGAGTCAGCGTGAGGTATAAATGGTGTCAATGGAAGGGAGGTTGGTTTGTGTGATGGCCTGGGCTGTGTCTACAATATGCTGCAATTCCTTGGTTGGAGCTGTTCCCAAACCAAGCTGTGATGATTGCTGCTACTTGTTGCTGCTGTAACATGGGTGAGCATTGCAAGCAGTCTCAGACACATCACGTTCTACCAACAGAAGTGACTGAACAGTCATCGAGTTATAGTCAAGCTGCACGAAAACAGGTCCTTCGGCCCAACTTAGAGTCATAGGGTCATGCAGCATCGAAACAGACCCTCCCGCCCAACTTGTCAACACCAATCAACATGTCCCATCTACACTAAGTCACAGTGGCAGCAGAATGGCCCAATGATAGATTTGCTGCCTTACGGTGCCAGAGACCCGGGTTCGATCCTGACCTTGTGTGCTTTCTGTGTGTTTAGGCTAATTGGCTTTGATAAGAAATGTAAATTGTTCCTGGTATGTGCTGGTGTACGGGGAGATCGCTGGTCAACGTGCACTCGATGGGCTGAAGGGCCTGTTTCCGCG
Source organism: Amblyraja radiata (assembly GCF_010909765.2). Lineage (NCBI taxonomy): Eukaryota > Metazoa > Chordata > Chondrichthyes > Rajiformes > Rajidae > Amblyraja > Amblyraja radiata. Next base: position 4,877,033 of record NC_045969.1, read on the forward strand.
ATGTATCTGTAAAGTAAACTAAATCTAAAAGTACTTTCTCCAAGGGATAGTCCAGAGGAGGCTTACACAAACGATTCATGGAATGAGTAGGTTAACATATGATGGCATTCGATGGCACTGGGCATGTACTCGCTGACGTTTAAAATAATGAATGGGGACCTCATTGAAACGTACAGAATAGCGAAAGGCCTGGATAGAGTGGATGTGGCGAGGATGTTTCCACTAGTGGGAGAGTCTAGGTCACAACCTCAGAATTAAAGGACGTTCTTTTAGGAAGGAGATGAGGAGGAATTTCTTTGGTCAGAGGGTGGTGAATCTGTGGAATTCATTGCCGCAGAAAGCTGTGGAAGCCAGGTCAGTGGGTTTATTTAAAACTGAGACGGATGGATTCTTGATTAGTACGGGTTATGGGGAGAAGGGGGTTAGGAGGGAGAGATAGATCAGCCATGATCGAATGACAGAGTAGACTTGATGGGCCGAATGGGTTGGTTCTGCTCCTATCACTTATGCCTTATGACCTTATGACATGACCTTACGACCTATGACATAATATGACCTTATAATATTATGAATTTATGATATGACCTTATGACCTATGACATAATATGACCTTATGAACTTATGGTATGACCTTATGACCTATGACATAATATGACCATATGATCTTATCACACGACCTTATGACCAATGACATAATATGATCTTATGATCTTATGGCCTTATGATCGTATGTGCTTATGTTGGCGTGCCTTCCTCCTGGGGCTTGCGCGCAGTGCGTGGGTGATTCATGGACTATCGATTCTCTCCCCGTACAGGCGATTGTCTCCTCCACCCTCCGAAGAATCCGCTGCGGTCACCGGATGAGCTGCCGGGGCAGAGCTATGATGCGGCCCGTCAGTGCAAGCTGGCCTTCGGGCCGGAGTACACGGTGTGCCCCGGCATGGACGTCTGCTCCCGCCTGTGGTGTGCCGTCATCCGCCAGGGCCAGATGGTGTGCATGACCAAGAAGCTGCCCGCGGTGGAGGGAACCCCCTGCGGCAAGGGCAGGATCTGCCTACACGGCAAATGTGTCGACAAGACCAAGAGGCGGTACTACCTGGTGAGCGGGCGCGGTGGGAACACCTGTACTGGCGGCTCTGGGATCCATTGTAAAGTAGGCCCGGGGCACTGGGATCCATTGTAAAGTAGGCCCGGGGCACTGGGATCCATTGTAAAGTAGGCCCAGGGGGCACTGGGATCCATTGTAAAGTAGGCCCGGGGCACTGGGATCCATTGTAAAGCAGGCCGTGGGCACTGGGATCCATTGTAAACTAGGCCTGGGCCTCTGGGATCCATTGTAAAGTGGGCCAGGGGCACTGGGATCCATTGTAAAGAGGGCCTGGGGCACTGGGATCCATTGTAAAGTAGGCCCGGGGCACTGGGATCCATTGTAAAGTGGGCCTGGGGCACTGGGATCCATTGTAAAGTAGGCCCTGGGCTCTGGGATCCATTTTAAAGTAGGCCTGGGGCACTGGGATCCACTCTAATGTCAGCACTTTGATCAGCATGGGTGTCAGAAGTTATGGGGAGAAGGCAGGAGAATTGGGTTAGGAGGGAGAGATAGATCAGCAATGAATGAATGGTGGAGTAGACATGATGGGCCGAATGGCCTAATTCTTCTCCTGTCCCATGAACTTATGAAGGCATGGGCTACTGTGAGCCATTCTAACGTAGGAACACAGAAGAGTGCAGCACAGGAACAGGCCCTTCGGCCCACTGTGCCGAACATGATACTAACTCCTATCTTGCCTGCACACAGTTCCATGCTCCCAAGAGCTTCCAGTCTTTCCTGCACTGACGTTGTGTTTCTCCTCTTGTGTCGCAGGCTTCGGCTAACGGGAACTGGGGTTCGTGGGGTACGTGGGGTCCATGCTCGCGGACCTGCGGGGGGGGCGTTCAGTTCGCCCGCCGCCACTGCAACAACCCCGCGCCCCGGAACAACGGCAAATATTGTGTGGGCAAGCGCGCAGTCCACCGATCGTGCAACGTGACGCCCTGCCCGCTAACTGGTAGGTGCCTCCAGAAAATACCCCCCCCCCCCCCCCGCCTATGTAGTTCATCCCCTGACTCTGCTATCTTTAAGGGCTCTATCTAACTCTGTCTTTGGGAAAGAACTGCAATTGCTGGTTTAAATCGGAGTAAAATGCTGGAGTAACTCAGTGGGACAAGCAGCATTCTGCAGACGGTTCTCGACCCGAAACGTCACCCATTCCTTCTCTCCAGAGAAGCTGAGTTTCTCCAGCATTTTGTCTCTACCTTCAGGTCAGTTTAGTTTATTACCACGTGTACCAAGGTACAGTCAAAAGCTTTGACTATACCTCGGTGAGGCAGCATCTATGGAGCGAAGGAATAGGTGACGTTTTGGGTCGAGACGCTGAGTTTCACCAGCATTTTTGGCTACCTTCGTCATTTTTCTTTGTACACTTCAGCATTGCTGAATGCCTGTTATATTAGCTCATAGTTCATTTTTTTTATGACTGTTATTGGATGTGGAAAAGAAATCCTCGGGCTCCATGGCAAGATTTTGTCTGCCTTGGAAGGATCCACGAATTCCTTACCATTTGATACAACAGACTGTGTTACTTTAACCTTGAAGGGAACGACTTTTAGCAACGTCAAAAAAAAACTTAATTTTAAATAGTCTCCATGTCCTAAATCTGTGACCTTCAGATTCTCAGGAAAAAGAGCTGCCATCAGATATTTGCTTCATTGATCAGTTGGGATCAGACACAGAAGTGCGTTATATAACTGTGGCTGTATTAAAGTTCCAAGATCTATTCCAAAAAACTTTGCCAGAAGTTTGAATGAAAGCAGAGACACGAAAGGTGCTGGAATCTGGAGCAAAAAACTGGAGAATCTGTCCTGACACTACATACTGTCTCGATCGAAAACATCCACCATTACTTTGCCTCCACAGATGCCTCCAGAACAAGGGGTCACAGTTTAAGGATAAAGGGGAGGTCTTTTAGGACCGAGATGAGAAAAACATTTTTCACACAGAGAGTGGTGAATCTGTGGAATTCTCTGCCACAGAAGGTAGTTGAGGCCAGTTCATTGGCTATATTTAAGAGGGAGTTAGATGTGGCCCTTGTGGCTAAAGGTATCAGGGGGTATGGAGAGAAGGCAGGTACAGGATACTGAGTTGGATGATCAGCCATGATCATATTGAATGGCGGTGCAGGCTCGAAGGGCCGAATGGCCTACTCCTGCACCTATTTTCTATGTTCCTATGTTTCTATGATGCTGAGTTCCCAGATCAGTTTGCTTGTTACTCAATGAAACATCACATATCATCGGCGGCATGGTGGCGTGGCGGTGGAGTTGCTGCCTCACAGCGCCAGGGACCCGGGTTTGATCCTAGCTATGGGGCGCTGTCTGCACGGAGTTTGCACGTTCTCCCCGTGACTGCCGTGGGTTTTCACCGGGTGCCCCGGTTTCCTCCCACACCCCAAAGAGACGTGCAGGTTTCGTAGGTTCATTGGCTTCGGTAGAAGTTGCAAACTGTCCCTAGTGTGTGGTGGATAGTGCTAGTGTGTGCGGGGATCGCTGGCCAGCGCGGACTCGGCAAGCCTGTCTCCTCGCCGTATCACTAAAACTAAACCGAAACATATGTGCGCAAGGGAATTCTGTGACATTTGCTGGAATTCGCAAGAAAAGGGCAGGAGGATCTCTGGTGCAAATATCTAGAGGGAACGCCAGGGGAAAAGATTTGACCTAAATAAATTTGACTGATTTTATCCAACAAGTTTTATGGTCAACCTGCCTGAAACATAGTCAACCTATCCAAGCAGTATTTCACAAGTGTCTCTCCAGATGGAATTCGCGGACAAATGCCAGGAAAATCCTTTGGATTATCCCAGTTGTCCATGGGAGCCAAATTCTTCACATCACAGTGGCTCTGCAACTAAAGCTAAGGAGACAGCCAGAGTTTTTCATAACACCCCACCTGTAAGCTAGATACCGTAGGCACGAAGTGTTGGAGTAACTCAGCGGCTCGGGCAGACATCTCTGGCATTGCCATCCAAGACCGCAAGAAATTGCAGCGGATGGCGGATCGTGGACGCAGCCCAGACCATCACACAAACCAACCTCCCTTCCATTGACTCCATCTACACCTCACGCTGCCTCGGCAAGGCCAGCAGCATCATCATGGACCAGTCACACTCTGGCCACTCCCTCTTCTCCCCTCTCCCATCGGGCAAAAGGTACAGAAGTGTGAAAATGCACACCTCCAGATTCAGGGACAGTTTCTTCCCAGCTGTTATCAGGCAATTGAACCATCCCACCACAACCAGAGAACAGTCCTGAACTACTATCTACCTCATTGGTGACCCTTGAACTATTCTTAATCGGACCTTACTGGCTTTATCTTGCACTGAACATTATTCCCATATCATGTATCTATACACTGTAAATGGCTCGATTGTAGTCATGTATTGTCTTTCCACTGAATGGTTAGCTTGCAACATAAGCTTTTCACTGTACCTCGGTGCACACGACAATTAACGAAACAGAACTGAACTGTAAACGAATGTGACATTTTGGGTAGAGACCCTTCTTTAGACTCAAGCTAGATACCATGAAAGATAGAGACATAAGGAACTGCAGATACTAAAACCTTGAGCAAAAAGTGCAGGAGGAACTCAACAGTTCAGGCAGCATCTGTGGAGGGAATGGATAGACAACAATTCAGGTCGGGGCCCTTCTTCATGGTATAGAGTGGTTGTGGAGAGGATGTTTCCACTAGTGGGAGTCTAGGACTAGAGGGCACAGCCTCAGAATTAAAGGACGTTCCTTCAGGAAGGAGATGAGGAGGAATTTATTTAGTCAGAGGGTGGTGAATCTGTGGAATTATTTGCCACAGAGGGCTGTGGAGGCCAAGTTAATGGATATTTTTAGGCAGATAGATAGATTCTTGATTAGTACGGGTATCTGGGCTTATGGGGAGAAGGCAGGAGAATGTGGTTAGTAGAGAGAGATAGATCAGCCATCGGATCTGGAGAAAACCCACACGGTCACAGGCAGAACGTACAAACTCCGTACAGACAGCACCTGTGGTCAGGATCGAACCTGGGTCTCTAACGCTGTGAGGCAGTAACTCTACCGCTGCACCTTCCTGTGTTCTTCCTGTGACTGCGTGGGTTTCCTCCCACATCCCAAAGACGTGCTGGTTTGTCGGCTAATTGGCCTCCAGATGTGACATGCACCTGATGTGTGGGGAGTGGATGGGAAAGTGGGATAACATAGAACTAGTATGAACGGCTGATCGACGGTGGGCCGAATGGCCTGGTTTCCCAGCTGTACCTTTTGAGTGCTGCTGTTCGAACTTTCTCCCCTCATCCCTTGAACTCACCAAGCCTTTAGGAAAATATCTAACTCCTTCACAAATATATTTAATGATTTGGCTTTTTGCTTCTGTGGCAGAGAACGGCAAGAGTTCACCGTGAGGATAAATAGAAATACTGTGGAAAAGCACATTTCAGCTCCAGACACCATTTAACATTCCAATAAAGTTGAAAGCCTTGGGAAATAACATCATATCGTATCGTAATGCATTTTTCAACCCTGTAAGGTTGGCCTGTGTAAGAGTGGGCGAGTCTGGGACTAGAGGTCTCAGAATTAAAGAACGTTCTTTTAGGGAGACATTTCTTTAGTCAGAGGGTGGTGAATCTGTGGAGCTGTTTGCCATAGAAGGCTGTGGAGGCCAAGTCGATGGATATTTCTAAGGCAGAGATAGATGGATTCTTGATTAGTACGGGTGTCGGAGGTTATGGGGAGAATGGGATTAAGAGGGAGAGATAGATCAGCCGTGATTGAATGGCGGAGTAGATTCAGCTCTACTCCTATTCCTTGTGACCTTATGACCTGTAGTTTTAGTGCACAATGCACTGGAAACTAGTTTGTGTCAAGTTTGTGTTCGGGGTACTGCCCTGCCTTCAATGGTGAATTTCACATCTGGCTACCTCAACCTCTCCAAAAACACCTGACCATTCAATCCCGTTGGGGGGCTGCGGCACGGTGGCGCAGCGGTAGAGCTGCTGCCTCACAGCGCCAGAGACCCGGGTTCGATCCCGACAATGGGTGCCGCCTGTTCGGAGTTTGTACGTTCCCCCCGTGACCTGCGCGGGTTTTCTCCGGGTGCTCTGTGTTCCTCCCACACTCCAAAAGAGGTTTGTAGGTCAATTGGCTTCTGTAAATTGGATGTGTGTGTGTGTGTGTGTGTGTGTGTGTGTGTGTGTGTGTGTTAGTGTGTGTGTGTGTGTGTGTGTGTGTGTGTGTGTGTGTGTGTGTGTGTGTGTGTGTGTGTGTGTGTGTGTGTGTGTGTGTGTGTGTGTGTGTGTGTGTGTGTGTGTGTGTGTGTGTGTGTGTGTGTGTTAGTGTGTGTGTGTGTGTGCGCTAGTGTGTGTGTGTGTGTGTCTGTGTGTGTGTGTGTGCTAGTGCGCATGTGTGTGTGTGCGCGTGCGTGTGCGCTAGTGCGTGTGTGTGTGATAGTGCATGCTAGTGCCTGTGTGAGTGCGTGTGTGTGTGTGTGTGTGTGCTAGTGTGTGTTTGTGTGTGTGTGCTAGTGTGTGTGTGTGTGTGCGTGCTAGTGTGTGTGCGAATGCGAGGCGCGCTAGTGCGTGTGTGTGTGTGCTAGTGCGCGTGTGCATGCTTGTTTGTGTGCGTGCTAGTGTGCGTATGTGCTAGTGCGTGTGTGTGTGCTAGTGCGTGTGTTAGTGCGTGTGTGTGCTAGTGTGTGTGTGCTAGTGCTAGTGCATGTGTGTGTGTGTGCTAGTGCTAGTGTCGGGGGGTCGCTGGTCAGCGTGGAGCGAAGGCCCCGTTTCCACGCTGCATCTCCAAAACTAAAACTGAAAACTAAAATAAATGCGAAACTTGCAGCAAATGCAAAATAAGAATGAAGTAGTGATTAAGGTTGACTTTGCTGAGGAAAGTTCAGTTAGTTTGGAAGTTCAGCCTGTGTGTTCTGCAGAGCTGCACAGAGCTAAGTGCAGAGGGGTTGATCGAGGCGGCCACTTGAAAGACCCTGGGCTTATTTGTACTTTGAAGCATTAGTGGTGGCAAGTGTTTTTCAGTCTGCTGTCAGATCCTGTTGTTCTTGGCTTCCGATGGCTCAGTGTCTTGTTGCTCCGTGCCAGAAAAAGGAATATTTTCCAGTCTGCCGCTCGCCCAGCCGTACTTTGTATTCTGATCGTTTGAGTCCAAAGTGTGGCTGGATTTCCAAAGGAGTGGAAAGCACTAAAAGATGTGCAGCGCTCTGCAGAGCAGAAAAGGGAAAGGAATGCTGGACAGACATGGCAGAGACTATTTCTCAGTGGCAAGGCGTGGCAAGTGTGGAATAAGGATTATGGATGGTTGGTCAGGAGAGGAAGGGAGTCCGATAAAATATGGCAGAAAAGCATGTGTGTTGGTTGGGAGACTGTGGCATATTAGAAATGGTAAATAAAAGTTACTTGAGAACAGTTGCTTGGTACGGTGGCACAGTGGTAGAGTTGCTGCCTCACAGCTCCAGAGACCATGGTTCGATCCTGACCACCGGTGCTGTCTGTACGGAGTTTGCACGTTCTCCCCCGTGACCCGCGTGAATTTTCTCCGGGTGCTCTGGTTTCCTCCCAAACTGCAGACATGCAGATTAATTGGCTTCTGCAAATGGTCCCGAGTTAGAGGAAGGACATTCTTGCTATTGAGGGAGTGCAGCGTAGGTTTACAAGGTTAATTCCCGGGATGGCGGGACTGTCATATGCTGGGCTTGTACACTCTTGAGTTTAGAAGGATGAGAGGGTATCTCATTGAAACGTATAAGATTGTTAAGGGCTTGGACACGCTAGAGGCAGGAAACATGTTCCCGATGTTGGGGGAGTCCAGAACCAGGGGCCGCAGTTTAAGAATAAGGAGTAAGCCATTTAGAACGGAGACGAGGAAACACTTTTTCTCATAGAGAGTGGTGAGTCTGTGGAATTCTCTGCCTCAGAGGGCGGTGGAGGCAGGCTCTCTGGATGCTTTCAAGAGAGAGCTAGATAGGGCTCTTAAAAATAGCGGAATCAGAGGACATGGGAAGAAGGCAGGAACGGGGTACTGATTGGGGATGATCAGCCATGATCACATTAAATGGCGGTGCTGGCTCGAAGGGCCGAATGGCCTACTCCTGCACCTATTGTGTATTGCGTAGAATGAAACAAGTCTATGGGTGATCACTGTTCAGTGTGTTCGTGTTGGGCTGAAGGGCCTATTTCCGCGCTGTATCTCTGAACTAGACTAAACTAAACCTCTCATGCCTCCTTTGGCCTGATCACCGAGGCAGAGCCATACCGCACAGAAACAGGCCCTTCGGCCCAACTTGCCCATACTGACCAAGATACCCCATCTACACTAGGCCCACTTGCCCGCGTTTGGCTCATATCCATATTGCAGGTACCTCATTGAAACGTATAAGATTGTTAAGGGCTTGGACACACTAGAGGCAGGAAACATGTTCCCGATGTTGGGGGAGTCCAGAGCCAGGGGCCGCAGTTTAAGAATAAGGAGTAAGCCATTTAGAACGGAGACGCAATGTTTAAGAAACATTTAGACAGATACATGGCAGAAAATAAAACGCTGGAGAAACTCAGCGGGTGAGGCAGCGTCTCTGGAGAGAAGAAATTGGCGACGTTTCGGGTCGAGACCCTTCTTCCAACTGGATACATGGTTAGGATAGGTTTAGAGGGATATGGGCCGAGCGCAGGCAGGTGGGACTAGTGTGGATGGGGCATGTTGGCCAGTGTGGGCAAGTTTGGCCAAAGGGCCTGTTTGACTCTGTGACTATCCCGGTAAACCTTTCCTGTCCATGTAGCGGTCCAGATGTCTATTAAATGCTGTTATAGTACCTGCCTCCTGCGGCAGCTCGTCCCGTGCACCCAGCTCCGTGCAGGGTTCGTTAATAAGGTAGACACAAAATTCTGGAGTAACTCAGCGGGACAGGCACCATCTCTGGAGAGAAGGAACGGGCGACGTTTTGGGTCGAGTCCCTTCTTCAGACGTCAGGGGAGGGGGCGGGACAGAGATAGAATGTAGGCGGAGACAGTAAGACTGGTGGGATAACTGGGAAGGGGGAGGGGGCGGAGAGAGAGGGAAAGCAAGGGCTATCTGAAGTTAGAGGAGTCAATGTTCATACCGCTGGGGTGTGAGCTGCCCAAGCGAAATATGAGGCGCTGTTCCTCCAATTTGCGCTGGGCCTCACTCTGACAATGGAGGAGGCCCAGGACAGAAAGGTCAGATTGGGAATGGGAGGGGGGAGTTGAAGTGCTGAGCCACCGGGAGATCAGGCTGGTTAAGACAGACTGAGCGGAGGCGTTCAGCGAAACGATCGCCGAGCCTGCGCTCGGTCTCGCCGATGTAGAGAAGTTGACACCTGGAACAGCGGATACAGTAGATGAGGTTGGAGGAGGTGCAGGTGAGCCTCTGCCTCACCTGGCAAGATTAATAAGACGTCTTTTTATCCAACTAGGCAAATCTTTCCGAGACGAACAATGTGAGGCGAGAAACGGCTACCAGACCGACGCCAAAGGAGTGAAGACGTTTGTGGAGTGGGTGCCCAAGTACGCTGGAGTTATCCCTGCTGATGTGTGCAAGTTGACCTGTCGGGCCAAGGGAACAGGTTACTATGTCGTCTTTTCCCAGAAGGTAAAGAAATGAATTGCGCGCGTGAAAAATCACCCACAAATTACAATTAAAACACCAGCTGTGTGCAGGGAAGAGCGGCAGATGCTGGTTTAAATCGAAGGTAGGCACAAAATGCTGGAGTAACTCGGCGGGACAGGCAGCGTCTCTGGAGAGATGGAATGGGTGACGTTTCGGGTCGAGACCCGTCCTCAGACTGATACAAAGTACTTGTGCCATAACGCCAGGATAAGCGCTCAATCGAGAGAACCAAGCCCAAAGCCAATCTAAACTGATTATACCAACTTATGCTCAGGACAATAACTAAGCATCGAAATACTCCAAGGGTGCATAGAAACATAGAAAATAGGGGCAGGAGTAGGCCATTCGGTGCTTCGAGCCTGCACCGCCATTCAATATGATCATGGCTGATCATCCAACTCAGTATCCTGTACCTGCCTTCTCTCCATACCCCCTGATACCTTTAGCCACAAGGGCCACATCTAACTCCCTCTTAAATATAGCCAATGAACTGGCCTCAACTACCTTCTATGGCAGAGAATTCCAGAGATTCACCACTCTCTGTGTGAAATTTTTTTTTCTCATCTCGGTCCTAAAAGATTTCCCCCTTATCCTTAAACTGTGACCCCTTGTACTGGACTTCCCCACCATCGTGAACAATCTTCCTGCATCTAGCCTGTGATAGCCAGATTAGGAGACCAAAACTGTACGCAATACTCCAGGTGTGGTCTCACCAAGGCCCTGTACAACTGCAGTAGAACCTCCCTGCTCCTATACTCAAATCCTTTTGCTATGAATGCTAACATACCATTCGCTTTCTTCACTGCCTGCTGCACCTGCATGCCTACTTTCAATGGTACACAAAATTGCTGGTGAAACTCAGCGGATGCAGCAGCATCTATGGAGCGAAGGAAATAGGCGACGTTTCGGGCCGAAACCCTTGCCTACTTTCAAGGTCTCGTTGCATCTCCCCTTTTCCTAATCGGCCACCGACAATGTTTATGACGTAAAGGTAGAAACATAGACAATAGGTGCAGGAGTAGGCCATTCGGCCCTTCGAGCCAGCACCGCCATTCAACGTGATCATGACAGAATCAGACGGAGGTTCCTGTTTTCTTCCCATATCCCTTGATTCTGTTAGCCCAACGAGCTACATCCAACTCTCTCTTGAAAGCATCCAGTGAATTGGCCTCCACTGCCTTCTGTGGCGGAGAATGCCGCAGATTCACAACCGTCTGGGTGAAAATGGGTGAATGAAACTGATATCGTGAGGCAACAGGGTAAGGTACAGTCGGGGCGGCACAGTGGCGCAGCGCCGGAGGTCCGGGTTCGATCCTGACAACGGGTGCTGTCTGAATGGAGTTTGTAGGTTCTCCCCGTGACCTGTGTGGGCTTTAACCCAGTGCTCCAGTTTCCTCCCACACTCCGAAGACGTGCAGGTTTGCGAGTTAATGATTTGTAATAATTAATGCAGTACTTTGTAAACTGTGAACATGGTTTTTGAACAAGGTCCTTAGTTGAGGGGGAGGGGAAGAACGAAGTAACAGGAAGAGTGCCTCGGGTTACACCTTTGGCCGAATGCAGTGGCATTGTCGGGCTGGCGTGAAGCGATTTTTCTTGGGGAGGGGCTGGCTTTGGTTTACGAGGCCCAGCGTGGGATTAGGTGGTTCCCTGGGCTCAGATCCACAGAGATGGATGGACAGAGCCACTCTCGCTGCCAGCTGTCACAGTCCCAAGCCAAACATGACTGGAATGGGCTCAGCCCAACCTCGACCGGCAACACAGTGTGACATTCGCTTGTACGGGGGTCGGCCGCTCCCAAATGTTCCAGGCACGTGGCTGAGGGAAGGGGAAGGGCAGGAGGGCGCGCTGTGCTGTCTCCGAGTTCAAATACATAGGCAAAGCTACAATAAGCAGAGCAGCTAAGATGCTCACAGTTTGCGATGAAAAATTGCAGGCCTACTTAAAGCATGTAAATCCACCTCCGTTTATAGACTTTACTTTGGAGAGACTGCATGGGAACAGGCCCTTCGGCCCACCCAGTCCGTGCCGACCAGCGATCACCCAGTACACTAACACTATCCTCTCATAGAAACATAGAGAATAGGTGCAGGAGTAGGCCATTCGGCCCTTCGAGCCTGCACCGCCATTCAATATGATCATGGCTGATCATCCAACTCAGTATCCTGTACCTGCCTTCTCTCCATACCCCTTGAACCCTTTAGCCACAAGGGCCACATCTAACTCCCTCTTAAAAATAGCCAATGAACTGGCCTTGACTACCCTCTGTGGCAGAGAATTCCAGAGATTCACCACTCTCTGTGCGAAAAATATTTTTCTCATCTCGGTCCTAAAAGATTTCCCCCTTATCCTTAAACTGTGACCCCTTGTTCTGGACTTCCCTAACATCGGGAACAATCTTCCTGCATCTAGCCTGTCCAACCCCTTAAGAATTTTGTAAGTTTCTCTAAGATCTCCCCTCAATCTTCTAAATTCTAGCGAGTACAAGCCGAGTCTATCCAGTCTTTCTTCATATGAAAGTCCTGACATCCCAGGAATCAGTCTGGTGAACCTTCTCTGTACTCCCTCTATGGCAAGAATGTCTTTCCTCAGATTTGGAGACCAAAACGTTTAGTTTAGTGCTGCAGAGTGAAAACAGGCCCTTCGGCCCACCGAGTCCACGCAAATCAGCGATCACCCCATACACTGTCACTGTCCTACACACACTAGGGACAATTTACAATTTTTACCGAAGCCAATTAACCTACAAACCTGTTTAAGAAGGAACTGCAGATGCTGGAAAATCGAAGGTAGACAAAAATGCTGGAGAAACTCAGCGGGTGAGGCAGCATCTATGGAGCAAAGGAAATAGGCAACGTTTCGTGCCGAAACGTTGCCTATTTCCTGCGCTCCATAGATGCTGCCTCACCCGCTGAGTTTCTCCGGCATTTTTGTCAACCTACAAACCTGGTCGTCTTTGGAGTGTGTGGGGAAACCGGAGCACCGGGAAAAAACCCACGCAGGTCACGGGGAGAACGTGCAAACTCCGTACAGACGGCACCCGTATCTTTCAATCAATCCACCGATCGATCAATATGATTTTGGGAAGGGATTTTACTGCCTTTACCTGCGCTGGCTTATCTGTTGCTAGTTATGTTAGTTAAGATTGGTCCCGAAGATTGGCCCCAAAAACACATTGATGAGCAGTGAGGAATGAATATCCAATGTGAAACTATCTGTATGGAGTTTGCACGTTCTCCCCGTGACCTGCGTGGGTTTTCTCCGGGTGCTCTGGTTTCCTCCCGCACTCCAAAGTCCCACAGGTTTGTAGGTTAAGTGGGTTCAGTAAAATTGTAAATTGTCCCTCGTCCAGAACCAGGAGGCACAGTTTAAGAATAAGGAGTAAGCCATTTAGAACGGAGACGAGGAAACACTTTTTCTCACAGAGAGTGGTGAGTCTGTGGAATTTTCTGTCTCAGAGGGCGGTGGAGGCCGATACTCTGGATGCTTTCAAGAGAGAGCTCTTAAAAATAGCGGAGTCAGGGGATATGGGGAGAAGGCATGAACGGGGTACTGATTAACCATATAACCATATAACAATTACAGCACGGAAACAGGCCATCTCGACCCTTCTAGTCCGTGCCGAACACGTATTCTCCCCTAGTCCCATACACCTGCGTTCAGACCATAACCCTCCATTCCTTTCCCGTCCATATAACTATCCAATTTATTTTTAAATGATAAAAACGAACCTGCCTCCACCACCTTCCCTGGAAGCTCATTCCACACAGCCACCACTCTCTGAGTAAAGAAGTTCCCCCTCATGTTACCCCTAAACTTCTGTCCCTTAATTCTCAAGTCATGTCCCCTTGTTTGAATCTTCCCTACTCTCAGTGGGAAAAGCTTATCCACGTCAACTCTGTCTATCTCTCTCATCATTTTAAAAACCTCTATCAAGTCCCCCCTTAACCTTCTGCGCTCCAAAGAATAAAGCCCTAACTTGTTCAACCTTTCTCTGTAACTTAGTTGCTGAAACCCAGGCAACATTCTAGTAAATCTCCTCTGTACTCTATTTGGGGATGATCAGCCATGATCACATTGAATGGCGGTGCTGGCTCGAAGGGCCGAATGGCCTACTCCTGCGTCTATTGTCTATTGTCTATTGCGTATAGGGCAGCGTTAGTATGTGGGGATCGCTGGTCGGCCCGGACTGGGTGGGCCGAAGGGCCTGTTTCCTTCCTGTGTCTCTAAAGTGAACTAAGGATGGTGACCAAAATGTCTCGGCCTTTTGGCTCATCGCGACTATAATTGAAGAAAGATAGCTTTCCTTCACATCCTTGCCAACACCAATCTAAAGTGTCATCGAGAGAGACAGCTTGTCTTTGTTAACATTGGGTTCGAAACATTCCTTCCCCGCCCCACAACTAACTAGTAATAATCTATAACCACATCCCAATTGAGTAACGTAAAACCAATACTTAATGCCCGTGACTTGAAGCCGCTGCCTTTCTTGATCGGCGGCCATTTCACATAAACATTAGAGGTGGGGCGTGTGCCCTGCCCGGGTGTGACTCACAGCTAAGTCACGGTTGAGTTGAACGCTGGTGGAAGAGTTAGAAAGTAGTTAAATAAGGAAGGAAACATTCTTGGAGAGCCGCTGCACACTCCACTTCTGTCCTAGAGAGCAGCTAGCTGTTCAGCAGCCATCCGATTCACCATAGCTAAATTCAAGAAAATGCAGCGTCTTAACCTACCTGATCTCCCGGTGGCTCGGCACTTCCACTCCCCCTCCCATTCCCAATCTGACCTTTCTGTCCTGGGCCTCCTCCATTGTCAGAGTGAGGCCCAGCGCAAATTGGAGGAACAGCACCTCATATTTCGCTTGGGTAGTTTACACCCCAGAGGTATGAACGTTGACTTCTCTAACTTCAGATAGCCCTTGCTTTCCCTCTCTCTCCATCCCCTTCCCCTTCCCAGTTCTCCCACCAGTCTTAAAGCCCTGTCCCTCGGTGCTAGTTCATTCCAAGAGCTCGCCCGAGTTTGCCCTGATTCGAACTCGGAGATTTACGGTAATGGCCGCCCGTCGGTACTCGGGGCTCTCGTGGACATTTTTCATCATATTGAAAAATCTTCACTTCATTAGTCTTCCCGTGCCTACCTGCCAGTAGCGAGTCTTCGCGAGTACCTGCCATCGGCGTTATGAGCCGGTAAGGGACGTCCCCGAGCTCCGACGTACCGCTACGTTCATTCTCCGTGCTTACCACGAGTTTGATTTTTTTTTAACTCGGGAGAGATCTTGGAATGAACTCGTACCATGGGACAGGGCTATCACTGTCTCTGCCTACATTCTATCTTTGTCCCTCTCCCCTGACATCAGTTTGAAGAAGGGTCTCGACCAGAAACGTCACCGATTCCATCTCTCCAGAGATGCTGCCTGTCCCGCTGAGTTACTCCAGCATTTAGTGTCTACCGAGGGTTTTGGATTATGTGCAGAAGGATAAGAGCAGGTTTTGGTATCATGTTTCTACGTTCTCCCCGTGACCCGCGTGGCTTTTCTCCGGGTGCTCTGGTTTCCTACCACAATCCACAACTGTTGTACGGTTGTGCCTGTAAGAAAGAACTACAGATGCTGGTTTGCACCAAAGGTAGGCACAAAATCCTGCAGTAACTCAGCGGGTCAGGCAGCATCTCTGGAGAAAAGGAATAGGTGACGTTTCGACACAGGCCGATGAAGGGTCCCTATTCCTTCTCTCCATGAGATTCTCCCTGACCCGCTGAGTGACTCCAGCATTTTGTGTCTGTCTTCAAGTTTGTAAGTTAATTGCATCCCGTAAATTGTAAATTGCCCCAAGTGTGTAGGGTGGTGCTGGTGTACAGGGTGATCGCTGGTCGGTGGGGACTCGGTGGGCCGAAGGGTCTGTTTCCATGCTGTATCTCTAAAGTCCAAGGTAAGGTGTGTGCACCGGGGCTTGGTATACCTTTGGTATAAACCAGCATCTGCAGTTCTTTGTTTCCACATCTTCCCCTCACACCCATTCCTTGAATATGCCTCCAAACCTTGCGGAGGAAGGAACTGCAGGTGCTGGTTTACACCGAAGATGGACGCAAAATGCTGGAGTAACTCAGCGGGACAGGCAGCATCTCTGGAGAGAAGGAATGGGCGACGTTTAGAGTCTCGACCCGAAACGTCACCAATTCCTTCTCTCCAGAGATGCTGCCTGTCCCGCTGAGTTACTCCAGCATTTTGAGTTTTAGAAGGAACTGCAGATGCTGGAAAATCGAAGGTAGACAAAAATGCTGGAGAAACTTAGCGGGTGAGGCAGCATCTATGGAGCGAAGGAAATAGGCGACTTTTCGGGTCATTACCATTCTTCAGACTGAAGTGGAGGTGGGGGGGTAGCTCTCCCACAGCCCACTGTCTCCGCCTCTTCCTTTCTTCTTCCCCACCCCACCCCCACATCAGTCTGAAGAAGGGTCTCGACCCGAAACGTCATCTATTTCCTTCGCTCCATAGATGCTGCCTCACCCGCTGAGTTTCTCCAGCATTCTTGTCTCCCAACATTTTGTGTCTATCTTTGGTTTAAACCAGCATCTGCAGTTCCTTCCAACACACTTCACAGCCATTCCCCTCAGTTGGAGAGGTCTTCTACGGAAAAAGGACCCTGACAAAATTAATCCTGCAATTGGCTCCTACACTACAGAGACTTTCTTGTTTGTCGGTATTATTAATTAATTGGACTTCACAGGAGAGATGATGGCAGGTCTGGATAATATCTGGAGAACCAGAATGGCCCAGAATGTGGAATATTGACTGAGTTAACACACCAGCAGAGTTAGATATCTAAAGAAAAGATATATTGTGCGGCTCGGAGGGGCAGTGGTAGAGCTGCTGTCTCACAGCGGCAGAGACCCGGGTACGAAGTTCATACGTTCTCCCTGTGACCTGAGTGCATTTTCTCCAGGAGCTCCGGATTCCTCCCACACTCCAAAGACCAACAGATTGGAGAATTCAATGTTGTAACCTACCTAGAATACCCGGAATATGAGGTGTTGTTCCTCCAGTTTGCGTATAGGCCTCACTCTGGCAATGGAGGAAGATTAGAGGTTTCGTGGAGTTTAGTTTAGAGATGCAGACCCTTCGGCCCACCTAGTCCGCGCCGACCAGCGATCTCCGCACATTAACACTATCCTACGCACACTGGGGATAACTTACATTTATACCAAGCCAATTAACTTACAAACCTGTACGTCTTTTGGAGTATGGGAGGAAACAGAAGATCTCGGAGAAAAGTCACGGGGAGAACGTACAAACTCCGTACAGACAGCACCCGTAGTTGGGATCGAACCCTGGTCTCCGGCGCTGCATTCGCTGTAAGGCAGCAACTCTACCGCTGCACCACCTGTATCTTTCCAGAATGTGTTAAGAATGGTTTATGTTAAAATGAGAGACTTGTAACATTGAACGGCGCCCTTTCTGTAGCAGCCCTTTGCATACCTCAGGGGCATGAGAAACAAAGAATATCACTGTGGCTCGTCGCACGTGCCAATAAAGTATTGTTCACTCGCTGGTTCATTCGTTCACCCACTTTGCTGTAACCCCCAGGTGACAGACGGGACGGAGTGCCAACCCTGCAGCAACTCCGTGTGTGTGCGTGGGCGCTGCGTTCGGACGGGATGCGACGGGATCATCGGCTCCAAGCAGCAGCACGACAAGTGCGGAGTGTGCGGCGGGGACAGCAGCACCTGTGTGAAGATCTCTCGGAGTTTCACCAAGAGGAGGTAACGTGATCCGATCTAATCTCGTCGTCACCTTCCCCTCAACCAACAATGAACCATTCTTGCATTTCAATAGATAATGGGGTGCGGGAGTAGGCCATTCGGCCCTTCGAGCCAGCACCGCCATTCACTGTGATCATGGCTGATCATCCCCAATCAGTACCCCATTCCTGCCTTCTCCCCATATCCTCTGACTCCACTATATTTAAGAGCCCTATCTAGCTCTCTCTTGAAAGCATCCAGAGAACCCGCCTCCACCGCCCTCTGAGGCAGAGAATACAACAGACTCACAACTCTCTGTGAGAAAAAGTATTTCCTCGACTCCGTTCTAAAAGGCGTACCCCTTATTCTTAAACTGTGGCCCCTGGTTCTGGACTCCCCCAACATCAGGAACATGTTTCCTGCCTCTAGCGTGTCCAAACCCTTAACAATCTTATATGTTTCAATGAGATATCCTCTCATCCTTCTAAACTCCAGAGTGTACAAGCCCAGCTGCTCCATTCTCTCAGCATATGACAGTCCCGCCATCCCGGGAATTAACCTTGTAAACCTACGCTGCACTCCCTCAATAGCAAGAATGTCCTTCCTCAAATTAGGGGACTAAAACTTCACACAATACTCCAGGTGTGGTCTCACTAGGACCCTGTACAACTGCCTTACCATCGCCTGCTTTGCTCTGTCGTTTTCACACCTTACCCTTCTCAGGAATTCCCTTAACGAATCCCTTCTAACTTACTGAATAGCGAAAGGCCTGGATGTGGATGTGGTGAGGGTGTTTCCACTAGTGGGAGAGTCTAGGACTGGAGGTCATAGCCTCAGAATTAAAGGACGTTCCTTTAGGAAGGAGATGAGGTGGATTTAGTCAGAAGGTGGTGAATCTGTGGAATTCTTTGCCACAGAAGGCTGTGGAGGCCAAGTCAATGGATATTTTAAAAGCAGAGATCGATAGATTCTTGATTGAGAGATAGATCAGCCATGATTGAGTGACGGAGCAGACTTGATGGGCCGAATGGCCGAATTCTGCTCCTGTCACTTCTGACTTTATGAACTTATGAACTCCTTCTCCCCGACTCGCAGCCTGAAGAAGGGTCTCGACCCGAAATGTCACCCATCCCTTCTCTCCAGAGACGCTGCCTGTCCCGCCGAGTTACTCCAGCGTTTTGTGTCTGTCTAATCTACACAGCTACAATAACACCGAGAGGGGGGGGGTGGGGGGGGGGAGTAGTGTCGGTAACAGGGAATATGAGTGGGAGATGGAATTGCTCCGTGAACTAGTATAAACTCAACATGCTGAATGGTTTCTTTCTGAGCCATGAAGAAATAAACGAAGAAATGCGGCGAATGGTATTTATTGAGGCATCTACCTGATAAACATCCAAAACTTCACCAACACAACTTTCTCAAATAGTGAAAGGCCTGGATAGAGTGGAATGTGGAGAGGATGTTTCCACTAGTGGGAGAGTCCAGGACCAGAGGTCATAGCTTCGGAATTAAAAGACGTTCCTTTAGGAAGGAGATGAGGAGGAATTTCTTTAGCCAGAGGGCGGTGAATCTGTGGAATTCTTTGCCACAGAAGGCTGTGGAGGCCAAGTCAGCGGATATTTTTAAGGCAGAGATAGATAGATTCTTGGTTAGTGCGGGTGTCAGGGGTTAGGGGGAGAAGGCAGGAGAATGTGTTTGAGATGGAGAGATAGATCAGCCGTGATTGAATGGCGGAGTAGACTTGATGGGCCGAATGGCCTAATTCTGCTCCGATCACGTCTGAACATGAACCACAACTCACGCCCAAAGCCCTCAAAGTATTAACATCATTTCCATTGACCGTATGAATTCACTGTTGACCTGTTTATATTTTGTGGGGACAGGAATGTTAATGCAGGGAATAGCAATATTATGCCCGTTTATTTTTCCCGATTTTCCTCTCATTTGTAATAATCATTCCGACTATCATTTTGTATCAAACGCCTGTGGATTACAGCGGCCTGATCTTAGCTGCCATCTAGAACAGTTTAGAGACACAGCGCGGAAACAGGCCCTTCAGCCCACCAAGTCCGCGCCGACCAGCGATCCTCGCACACGAACACTATCCTACACACACTAGGGACAATTTACAATTATACCAAGCCAATTAACCTATAAACCTGCACGTCTTGTTCGAGCACCCATTGAAAACCCACCCAGTCACGGGGGGAGAACGTACAAACTCTGTAGGGACAGCACCCGTGGTCGGGATCGAACCCGGGTCTCCTGCGCTGTGAGGCAGCAACTCTACCGCTGCGCCACCGAGCCATCGATCATAGAACGTAGAACAAACAGTGCAGCACAAGAACGGGCCCTTCCTCCCACAGCGTCTGTGCTGGACATGATGCCAAAACCAACTCCTGTCTGCTTTGACATACTCTGTATCCCTCCATTCCCTACATATCCATGTGCCAAGAAATGTCTGATGCTTACTCCGACTAAAATTATACCATATATTTTGAGACACAAAGAACTGCAGACGATGGTTTATGGGGGGAAAAAAGACACAAAGTGCGGGAGTAACTCAACGGGACAGGCCACATCTCTGGAGAAAACCCTTTCACACAAAGGGTGTTGGTTGTATGGAACGAGCTGCCAGAGGAGGTAGTTGAGGCTGGGACTATCCCAATGTTTAAGAAACAGTTAGACAGGTACATGGATAGGACAGGTTTGGAGGGATATGGGCCAAGCGCAGGTAGGTGGGACGAGTGTAGCTGGGACACGTTGGCCAGTTTGGGCAAGTTGGGCCGAAGGGCCTGTTTCCACTCTGTGTGACTCTGTGACTAAAAGGAATAGGGTCGAGACCCTTCTTCAGACTGAGAGTCAGGGGGCTATCAACGGTTTTAACCAGTGCTCCGGGGAATATGGATAGGTAACGTTTTTGGTGTGGACCTTCTTTCAAATCCGGGTTGGGAACAGAAAAATAATGGCCTACACCTGCACCTATTTTTTATGTTTCTATGCTGCCGCACCCAGCTGAGTTTCTCCGGCACTTTTATCTACCTTCGATTTTCCAGCATCTGTAGTTCCTTCTTATAATAATAATAATGGATGGGATTTATATAGCGCCTTTCTAATACTCAAGGCGCTTTACATCGCATTATTCATTCACTCCTCAGTCACACTCGGTGGTGGTAAGCTACTTCTGTAGCCACAGCTGCCCTGGGGCAGACTGACGGACGCGTGGCTGCCATTCTGCGCCTACGGCCCCTCCGACCACCACCAATCACACACATTCACACACAGGCAAAGGTGGGTGAAGTGTCTTGCCCAAGGACACAACAACAGTATGCACTCCAAGCAGGATTCGAACCGGCCACCTTCCGGTCGCCAGCCGAACACTTAGCCCATTGTGCCATCTGTCGTCCCTATACATACTATAGTACCCAGATTCTCATGAAATCAGAACAGAAGCAGGGATCAGATATCTCCAGAAGTGCAGGGAAGCCGGCACTTAGCAGGCAGGCAGTTGAGAAATGCACTTAAGATACGTTAATGACCAATAATTGTCGGGAAGAGAGGAAAGATCGTTTGCAAACAACAGTCTCCAAATATTTACAGCCCTGTCTCCCTGCGGTTTCCCATCGCCTCTGCTTATACAAGAGGCTTTTCATTCACTTAGTTCAAAGCACGGCCGCGATGTGCGATGTAACGCTGGCTGTGTAGTGGAGCTGGTCCTTAATGGACGTTCATCCTCAGCCGGTCAACATCGACGTGTTGGGCTTGTACACTCTGGAGTTTGGAAGGATGAGAGGAGATCTCATTGAAACTTTAGGGCTTGGACATGCTAGAGGCAGGAAACATGTTCCCGATGTTGGGGGAAATCCAGAACCAGGGGCCACAGTTCAAGAATAAGGAATAAGCCATTTAGAACGGAGGCAAGGAAACACTTTTTCTCACAGAGAGTGGTGAGTCTGTGGAATTCTCTGCCTCAGAGGGTGGAGGCAGTTTCTATGGATGCTTTCAAGAGAGAGCTAGATAGGTCTCTTAAAAATAGTGGAGTCAGGGGAAATGGGGAGAAGGCAGGAACAGGGTACTGATTGGGGATGATCAGCCATGATCACATTGAATGGCAGTGCTGGCTCGAAGGGCCGAATGGCCTACTCCTGCACCTATTGTCTATTGACCGATTTATCCACCGGGTGGCACTGCGGTAGGTCATAAGGTCATCAGTGATAGGAGTAGAATTAGGCCATTCGGCCCATCAAGTTTACTCCGCCATTATATCATGGCTGATCTATCTCTCCCTCCTATCCCCATTCTCCTGCCATCTCCCCATAACCCCTGACACCCGTACTAATCAAGAATCTATCTATCTCGGCCTTAAAAACATCCATTGACCGAGTCTCCTCAAGGGCCTGTCCCACTGTACGAGGTAATTCAAGAGTTCTCCCGAGTTTCCCCGAGATTCGAACTCGGAGAATTACGGTAATAGCCGCTCGTAGGTACTCGGGGCTCTCGTGGACATTTTTCAACATGTTGAAAAATCTTCATGAGCTTACCGCGTTTCCCGAGTACCTGCCGTTAGCGTTACGAGCTCTGTCGTACACGCTACGTACATTCTATGTACTTACCACGAGTTTGATTTTTTTTTTAACTCGGGAGAGCTCTTGGGTAAACTCATACAGTGGGACAGGCCCTTCATCCTTCTGTGGCTAGGAATTTCACAGATTCATGATCTGTTTTAAGAAATTCATCCTCCATCATGGTTGATCTCTGCCTCCTAATCCCATTTTCCTGCCTTCTCCCCATAACCCTCGACACCCGTTCCAATCAAGAATCTATCTATCTCTGCTTTAAAAATATCCTCTGACTTGTCCTCCACAGCCTTCAATGGCAAAGAATTCCACAGATTCACCACCCTCTGACTAAAGAGTTGCTGCCTTACAGCGCTTCCAGCTCCAGAGACCCGGGTTCGATCCTGGCTATGGGTGCATGTTTGTGCGGGATTTGTGTACAAATCGCCCCATGACCTGCGTGGGTTTTCTCTGAGAACTTCGGTTTCCTCCCACGCTCCTAAGACATACAGGTTTGTCGGTTAATCGGCTTGGTATAAAAAAATGTGAAAATTGTCCCTAGTGTAGAATAGTGTTAGTATGCGGGGATCGCTGGTCGGTGCGGACTCGGTGGGATGATGGGCCTGTTTCCGCGTTGCATCTCTAAACTAAATCCCACCCCTGGTGCAGAACCCTGTCTGAAACAGACAAAAGTTTGTTTTTTTGAAACTTTCATTTCAACATTGGTATTTCCTTCATGGAACTAATTTTCCGCTCATGGGAACTAATTTATCCCTGATTTTTGATATAGAAAGATAGAGAGATTTTAGTTTAGTTCAGAGGTACAGTGCGGAAACAGGCCCTTCGGCCCACCAAGTCCACTCCGACCGGCGATCCCCTTACACTAATATTATCCTACACCCACTAGGGACAATTTACAATTTTTACCGAAGCCAATTAACCTACAAATCTGTACGCATTCAGAGTGTGGGAGGAAACCGGAGCACCCGGAGAAAACCCATGCGGTCACAGGGACAAAGTACAAACTCTGTACAGACAGCACCGGCGGTCAGGATCGAACCCGGGTCTCCGGCGCTGTAAGGCAGCAATTCTACCGCTGCGCCATCGTGCCGTAACCTACCCTTGCTCCAGTGTCTTCATGGTGGCGCAGCGGTAGAGTTGCTGCCTCACAGCGCCAGAGACCCGGGTTCGACCGCCCTGACCGCCGGAGTTTGTACGTTCTCCCCGTGACCTGCGTGGGTTTTCTCTGAGATTTTTCTTCGGCTTTCCTCCCACAAGGTCATACAGGTTTGCAGGCTAATTCGCTTGGTATAAGTGTATAAATGTAAAATTGTCCCTAGAGTGTGTTCAGGGAATGTGCGGGGATCGCTGGTCCGCAAGGACTCGGTGTTTCCGCGCTGCAATAAACGAAACGAATCGAAACGTTTGGTAGACGTGACTATAAAAAACTGAACCTTAAAGCTAAAGCGACATCTTCTCTCCATATGCACTGTCCCAGAGCTGGGTGTCAAGGCCTTAAACGCAAGCCTCACACCGAGAATTTGCTTGGCCGACTGTCCTGCACGCACACACGGTCTGTTTATTAAACAGCTGGTAACACTTGATGTTTGAACGTTCCACTGGCCCCACCCACATCTGTGCGAGATGCCCTGGCCAGTTCGTGCATCTGGATCGCGTGTTTTGTGTACGGTATTTCCAGCAGCATTAGAAAGACCTCCATTCATCAGTGAGAGATTGTCATCTCTCCAGTTTTTGTTTCAGAAGCCCCTTAATTTTTCGAGCGTGTGGGTCTCTCTGGAGCTGCACCGGACCACAGGGCCAGCAGTTGTCATCGGTGACTCGGTGGCCCCAGTAATTATGCTCCTCTAACTGGGAATCCCATGGAGTTGCTTCAGTCAGTTTGCCTGTCGCTGAGTCTGCAATCCAATGCCATTTATTTTTTCAGCACATTCTGCGGCACGCTGGAATTTCCTTCACTTTAACTCGCAGGAACTGTAGGTAGTATAAATCCCTGCACTGGCCAAGGTACATCAAAGCAGACTTGCCCAGGCCGTTAAGTGCTTAACCCTTTGATGATCAGTCGTTCTGTTACAAATGCCTTGCTAGCTGCACTGTGTGTAGTCATAGTCACACAGTGTGCAAACAGGCTCTTCCGCCCAACTTGCCCACACCGACCAACATGCCCCATCCACACTAGAGTGTAGGCTTTAGTTTTTGTTTAGTTTAGAAACATAGAAAAATAGGTGGAGAAGTTGGCCATTCGGCCCTTCGAGACAGCACCGCCATTCAATATGATCATGGCTGAACATCTAAATCAGTACCCCGTTCCTGCTTTTTTCCCCGTATCCCTTGGTTCCGTTAGCCCTAAGAGCTAAACTCTTTCTTGAAACATCCGTGAAATGGCCTCCACTGCCTTCAGTGGCAGAGAATTCCACAGATTCATAATCTCTGGGGAACAGAATTTAGTTTAGTTTAGTTTTGAGATACACTAAGGCCCCTCGGCCCACCGAGTCCGCGCCGACCAGCGATCCCCGCACACTATCACCCACTAGGGACAATTTACATTTGTACGCCTTTGGAGTGTGGGAGGAAACTGAGGATCTCGGAGTAAACCCACGCAGGTCACGGGGAGAACGTGCAAACTCTGTGCAGGCAGCGCCCGCAGTCGGGATCGAACCCGGGTCTCTGGCGCCGTAAGGCAGCAGCTCTGCCATCCAGCCTCGAGAGAAAGCCATCTGTAGCCTGTACCTTTAATATGACCTTGTGGCTGCAAATTAAATGTGAAACTGCTTATTCAATATTCCAGCAGCAGTATTAATACATTCTTTTTCAATGAGTGAACATATCTCTTGCTTGAAGCCTGAAGGATTTTGCACAGTTGGAGTGCATGGCTTATTTTGCAGCTCATGGCCTGATGTTACCATGGATACCAGTATGTGTTCAAGGCAATGCATGTATGGTCCCCGTAAACAGATTATGATACGAACTGCAGCAATATTCTAGTTTGTTGCCACATATTGCAAATAGCAGATCTGTACATTATAACGTCTGAGAAAAGCATAAAAGCCGAACATTAGTCCCAGCACTCCTGGGGTGGCTGATCTTCCACGTTGATTGTTTGAAAGACACAGCGTGGAAACAGGCCCTTCGGCCCACCGAATCCATGCCGACCATCCATCATCAGTTCACTCCAGTTCTATGTAACTTTCTCATCACACTCCATAGAAACATAGAAAATAGGTGGCAGGGGTAGGCCATTCGGCCCTTCGAGCCAGCACTGCCATTCAATATGGGGCATTTTACAGAGGGCTAATTCACCTTCAAACCCAAACGCCTTTGGGATGTGAGAGGAAACCAGAGCACCCGGAGGAAACCCACGCCGTCACAGGGAGAACGTGCAAACTCCACACCCGGAGCCAGATCAGGATCGAACCCGGGTCTATGGCGCTATAAGGCAAAATGGACACGGCTGACTACTTGACTACGGGTGCTGTCCGTACAGAGTTTGCACGTTCTCCCTGTGACCGCGTGGGCTTTCTCCGGGTGCTCCAGTTTCCTCCCAACACTCCAAAGACGTACAGGATTGCGGGTTGCGCTGAAAGTAGTCAGAAGAACTTTCCCCACCAGAAACATCACCCATCCCTTTTCTCCAGAGATGCAGCCTGACCCGCTGAGTTATTCCAGCACTCTGTGCTTCTCTCAGGATTGCAGGTTAATTGGCTTCCGCTAATTGTAAATTGTCCCCAGCGTGTAGGATGCCGCTAGTGTACGGGGTGATCGGGGCTGGTCGTAAAGGACTCGGTGGGCCGAAGGGCCTGCATCTGCACTGTAACTCTAAAGTCTACAGGTCAAGATTCAAGATTCAAGAGAGTTTATTGTCATGTGTCCCAGATAGGACAATGAAATTCTTGCTTTGCTTCAGCACAACAGAATATAGTAGGCATGAATACAGAACAGATCAGTGTGTCCATATACCATTGTATAAATATATACACACCTGAATAAATAAACAGATAAAGTGTAAATAAACAGATAATGGGCTATTAATGTTCAGAGTTTTGTTTGAGTTGAGTTTAATAGCCTGATGGCTGTGGGGAAGTAGCTATTCCTGAACCTGGACGTTGCAGTCTTCAGGCTCCTGTACCTTCTACCTGAAGGTAGCGGGGAGATGAATGTGTGGCCAGGATGGTGTGGGTCCTTGATGATGCTTCCAGTTTAGGGTGTCCACCAGAATAGATGGTGGAAGGGGATTTTCAAGTATTTTTTGACTTACTAACATGGATATTTGGGCAAAACGCAACCCATTCACTATCCGCGCATGACCTATAAGTTGACGGTTTTACCACCTAATGGTTTAGTTTAGTTTGGGTTAGAAATACAGCATGGAAACAAGCCCTTCAGCCCTCCGAGTCCACGCCGACCAGCGATCCCCGCCCACGAGCATCATCCTACACAAACTAGGGACAATTTACAATTTTACCGAAGCCAATTAACCTACAAACCTGTACGTCTTTGGAGTGTGGGAGGAAAGCGGAGCTCCCGGAGAAAACCCTCGGAGAACCTACAAACTCCGTACCCGTAGTCAGGATCGAACCGGGGTCTCTGGTGCTGTAAGGCTGCATAGTTCGTTAGTTAAGTTTATTGTCACGTGTACCGAGGTACAGTAGAAAGCTTTTGTTGCCTGCTATCCAGTCAGCAGAAAGACAATACGTGATTACAATTGAGCCATTTACAGTGTACAGATAGATACATGATGAGGGAATAACGATTAGTGCAAGGTAAAGCCAGCCAGCGGTAGCGTTGCTGCCTCACAGTGCTTGCTGTGCCAGAGACCCGGGTTCGATCCCGACTACGGGTGCTGTCTGTATGGAGTTTGTACGTTCTCCCCGTGACCGCGTGGGTTTTCTCCGGGTGCTCCGGTTTCATCCCACACTCCAAAGACGCACGGGTGTGTAGGTTAATTGGCTTGGTATAAGTGTAAATTGTCGTGTCGTGTCGTGTGTGTGTGTGTGTGTGTGTGTGTGTGTGTGTGTGTGTGTGTGTGTGTGTGTGTGTGTGTGTGTGTGTGTGTGTGTGTGTGTGTGTGTGTGTGTGTGTGTGTGTGTGTGTGTGTGTGTGTGTGTGTGTGTGTGTGTGTGTGTGTGTGTGTGTGTGTGTGTGTGTGTGTTGGTGGGGGTGGATGGATGGATGGATGGATGGATGGATGGATGGATGGATGGATGGGTGGATGGATGGATGGATGGATGGATGGATGGATGGATGGAGCGGACTCGGTGGGCCGAGGGTCCTGGTTCAGTGCTGCGGTCTCTGAAGTAAGCATTGCTGATGTCGTTTTTTTTTTTCCTCTCTTCTTCTTTCCCCCTCAGTGTGGGCTACAGAGAGGTGACCAGGATCCCCGCCGGGGCAGTCCACATCAAGGTGAGACAGCACAAGCCCAAGGGCCAGCAACGGTTCACCGCCTACCTGGCAGCCAAGAGGAAGAACGGCGACTACTTGTTCAACGGCAAGTACATGATCTCCACCTCGGAGACGGTCATCGAGATGAACGGCACCGTGTTCAACTACAGCGGCTGGAGCCAGCGGGCCGACGAGGTCCACTCCATGGGCCACGGGCCGCTGACGGAACCCTTGATCATCCAGATCTTGGCCACCAACCCCGGGATGCCCCTGGACATCCGCTATAGCTACTTCGTGCCAAAGAAGCCGGTGCAGCCGGCCAGCGACAACACCATCGGGGCCCTGGCGGTCCAACCCCACTTCCCCAAGTGGATGACGGGACGCTGGTTGACCTGCTCCAGAACCTGTGGCGTTGGCTGGCAGACCCGAACCGTCCAGTGCAAGAGTGGAGAAGGCAAACTGGCTCGAGGGTGTCCTCTCTCCCAGCGACCATCGGCATTCAAACAGTGTTTGCAGACCAAATGTTAATGCACATTGCCCCCCCCCCCCCCCTCCCACCCATCCCAAGTCAGAGTCTCGTTTTTTTTCCCCGTTTTTTTTCTGCTTGGGTTTGTCATTCCATTTCCTGTTTTAGCTTCTCGGTGGTGAGGTGAGGGGGGGGGGGGGGGTGGGGGGAGGGAGTGGTGAGGAAGGAGAACGTTCTTGGCCGTTCGACAGAAAGCGCCCTGGCGTCGAGAACGCGGTCAAGAATCCGTCTCCTTATCCAATTACGTGGACGTTGCAGTGTGTGGGGGAGGGGGGGGAGAGCTCTGGATGCGGGAAGTCCAGGAGTCTACGGACTACAGTCCGAGCGAGAAGGAGAAGGTAGCTGATGGCTGCTGGCAGGCCACCTACCTCAGATGCCTCTCTTACCCCAGGCGGAAATGAGAACCACGCAGCTACCCTTTCGTAGAAACATTGAAAATTGGTGCAGGAGGAGGCCATTCGGCCCTTCGAGCCAGCACCGTCATTCATTGTGATCATGGCTGATCGTCCCCTATCAATAACCCGTGCCTGCCTTCTCCCCATATCCCTTGACTCCACTAGCCCCTAGAGCTCTATCTAACTCTCTCTTAAATCCATCCAGTGACTTGGCCTCCACTGCCCTCTGTGGCAGGAAATTCCATAAATTCACAACTCTCTGGGTGAAAAAGTTTTCAGTCTTAAATGGCCTCCCCTTTATTCTAAGACTGTGTGGCCCCTGGTTCTGGACTCGCCCAACATTGGGAACATTTTTCCTGCATCTTTCCATGGCTGTTGACTCCTGGATCCTGGACTGGATCCTGGATCTGATGAACCACCTCCTAGACCCTATTCCGGAACTCTTGGTTCCCGGACTGTATTCTGCATCTGATTAACCATCTTTTGGATCCTCTCCTGAAATTTTGATCCCTAGACCGTATCCAGGATCTGATGAACCATCTCCTAGATCCCTGGATCCTGGATCGGGTCCTGGATGTGATGAACCATCTCCGAGATCCTCTCCTGAAGTCTCGGTTCCTGGACTGTATCCTGGATCTGATGAACCATCTCCGAGATCCTATTCCTGAACACCCGATTCCTCTTGGCTCCAGGATCCTTCCATCTCCCTCTCGGAGAAGCAGATGTCTACGGTTTTTGGCCCCGTCTCCGCCTTGCCACGCTCTCCCCATCCCACACTCGATTGCGGAGCTGGTGACCGACTCCTCGGACTTTGACCAGGGGAGCGCATCCTCGAATGGTCTCCAGCGACGGTGAACGTGGCCAACTGGGCGAAGAGTTGAATATATGGATGGAATGCGTGTGGGCGAGACCACCGCACTTGGCGGGTCTCTCGAGTGGGACGTACGCCACAGCGGTTGCAACAGTCCAGCCATCCCAACGTTATTCCCTTTCACCACAGTATCTGCCCGTGAACCATTGCCGACGGACTCTCGTAAACGACCGACTGTGCGATTCCATTTTGCAGTGACCACCCTGCCTGGTGCAAGGATGAAGCCCAGCCTTTGGATTCGACTGCAGAAGGCAAGTGGATATGGAAAGCCCAACGCTGTAACCGTGACGGGCCAAGAACGAGACTGAGTGGCTTCCCACGCCGGCCTCCAAACGGCAAATGCAAACCTGAGACCCCCGCCAAAGGTCTCTAACGGGGTTTTACACCACGTCAAAATCGGTTACCATCTCAACTCACTGCTCCGGACTCTACTCTTCACGATGAACTACGGCCTTCAGTATTGGTGTGTCCCAAACAACTGCAATGGACAGTTTGCCGTTCATCTCTGACGGAAGGAATACTCTTCCTTCGACACGGACTTTATCTGCCGCGCAGTGCAGGACATGTTGTAAACTGGTGGGGGCGAGGGATCGATTGTCACTATGGTACTCTGATCTTCCTTGCAAAGTCACATCAAGGCTGTGGAGGCCAAGTCAATGGGTGGTTATTGAGTGGTACGGGGGTCGGGGGTTGTGGGGAGAAGGCAGGAGAATGGGGTTTGGAGGGAGAGATAGATCAGCCATGATGGAATGGCAGAGTAGACTTGATGGGCCGAATGGCTTAATTCTGCACCTATCACCTATGAGCTTCTGAACCAGGGAGGTGAGGGAGGAGTAAAACTCGGGTCTGCTACTGATGTTTGTTTTGAACGATAAATAAGTTGGACATTGTTTGTAGCAAACATTCCAACATCACGCGAGATGCCAGCAACATTGGCGCAGTGGTAGAGCTACTGCCTTACAGCACCACAGACCCAGGTTCGATCCTAACCACGGGTGCTGTCTGTATGGAGTTTGTGCGTTCTCCGCGTGACCACATGGGTTTTCTCCAGGTGCTCTGGTTTCCTCCCACATTCCAAAGACATGCAGGTTTATTGGCTTTGGTAAAATTGTAAACCATCCCTAGTGCATAGGATAGTGTTAGTGTACGGGGTGAAAGACAATAGACAATAGGTGCAGGAGTAGGCCATTCGGCCCTTCGATCAGCACCGCCATTCAATGTGATCATGGCTGATCATCCCCAATCAGTACCCCGATCGCTGGTCAGCACGGACTCGGTGGGCCGAAGGGCCTGTTTTCTGTGCGTTATCTCAAGTAAAGTCTAACTGGACAAGGCAGGTTCATTTCAACTCCAGTTACTCATTGGAATAGTGGCCTCGAAAACCAAGGCTGTTTTACAAGACCACACTAGGGATGTAACCCTGGTCCACTTGTGTGAAACACACGCATGATTAGAAGCCTCTGGTGTACAGCTATGAGCTTGAAGAGGGCAATCGGCCATTCAAGTCATGGGCTTCACAAACGGTCCATTGCCAATTGCAAAAAGGACGATGTGACTAACTTTTAAAAGTAGATGGTTCTGCTTACAATCAATCCTGCATGGGCCCCTGTGGTGTTATATGGGGTGTGTTTCTGATCAGCTGGCTGTGATTTCCATGCTCCAGAATCTTATCTCATCGGAAGTCGTACGCAGGTGGGAAAATGTGCAATTTTTGTATAGTTGATGTTCTAGTTTCTGCGTTTAATCCATCGTCTTATGAAGCATCCGGTGGCCACGCCACTTATAGATGCACCAGATCGAGGCAAGAGTTGCCTCATTGTTACTTTCCAGACGGTTTTGTAGTTTTGACATTGTTGGGATATAGTTGGACTTGCAAAGCCAAATCTCTTCCCATCCCAATTTATCAGGAGATGCTGTAATTGGCCAGGACGTTCCATTTGGTACATCGGTACTTAGTATTGTGCTTGCCAACTCTGTTAAGAGTCGACCACATTGGCCTAGGGTTGGAGTCACGTATAGGCCCGCCAGATTAAGACAGCCATTTCCTTTTCATCCAGTACATTAAGTGATCACTCCAGCACTTGCGATGTCCAAACCCCCCGTGGTCACCTCTACTGCTGCGGGCTTGTGAACTCCTGAAGTGAATCTGAAGCCGTGTTCTTGCAAGCAAGAAGAGATTTGGCTTTGAATGACTTTGGCCCAGCCAGGGTATATATATATACGTGACTTCAGTCCGGTCATCCCAGTGACATAACCACTACAGTAAATGCATGGTGTTTGTACTGAACCGCAGCTGGAGTCCCTTCCTTCCGTCCGACCTCAATGGGTGGTCACTAAAGGGGCTGTCCCACTGCGGCGACCTAATCCGCGAGTTCTGACGAGTTTGCCCTCGACTCATACTCGCAGCACGGTCGACAAGCGGTCCTAGGAGGTCTTTGTAACTCTCCTTCATGCTCGAGAGTGGTCCCCGCGTACTCGAGGCCTCAGCTAGGTCGCGGCGTATTTTTCAACGTGCTGAAAAATGCCCGCGAGTAAAAAAAGGTCGCCATGGAAAAAATCGATACTTTTTTTACTCGTAGGTTTAGGCGAAGTAGGTCGCAGTAGGTCGGCATGTTAGTCGTAGGTAATCGAGGGTAGTCGTAGGTAGTCTTCATCATAGTCGGAGGGAGGTCGAAGGAGGTCGTCTTCACTCCCCACTATTCGGTGTCCAATTTTCCCAAAGTTAGTCGCAGCTAGTCGTAGCTAGTCTTCAACATAGTTGAAGGAGGTCTTCACCATGGGATTTTTTCAAACTCTCCTAAACTCTTCTAAACTCGCCAATTAGGTTGCCCAAGTGGGACAGCCCCTTTACGAGATAAGATGGTTCAACTCATTGAAGTTGCTCCTCTCATGGCCTTGCTCAACCAGCCTATTTGGAGTCATAGAGTCTGACAGCATGGAAACAGGCCCTTCAGCCCAACATGTCCCCATCTGCACTAGTCCCACCTGCCTGCTTTGGGCCCATATCCCTCCAAACCTATCCTATCCAAGTCCCTGTCCAAACGTTTCTCAAACGTCGTTATGGTTTCTGCCTCAACTATCTCCTCCAGCAGCTCGTTCCATACGCCCACCACCCTTTGTGTGTTATAACAAGTTACCCCTCAGGTTCCTATTCAATCATTGCCACCCCTCCCTCCCCCCTCACCTTAAACGTATGACTTACAGTCCTTGATTCTCATACTCTGGGCAAATTATTCTGTGTTTAAGAAGGAACTGCAGATGCTGAAAAAATCGAAGGTAGACTAAAGTGCTGGAGAAACTCAGCGGGTGCAGCAGCATCTATGGAGCGAAGGAAATAGGCAACGTTTCGTCCCGAAACGTTGCCTATTTCCTTCGCTCCATAGATGCTGCTGCACCCGCTGAGTTTCTCCAGCACTTTTGTCTACCCTGAACGACTGTGTGTTCCTCTCATGATCTTGTACACCTCGAAAAGATCACCCCTCATCCTCCAGTGCTCCAAGGAATAAAGTCAGCATCTTCCTATACCTCCGTCCCTCGAGTCCTGGCTAGTTCCTTGAAAATCATCTCCGCACCCTTATTAAGCTTGACAACATCTTTCCTGTAACATGGTGACCAAAACTGAACGCGTTACTCTAAATGTGGCCTCACCAATGCCTTGTGTAATTGCAACAGGACCTCCCAACGTCTATATATTCAATACTTCGACCGATGAAGGCCAAGCTTTTTTGACCACCCTATCTACCTGTGATGCCACTTTCAAAGACACATGCACCTGCCAATTTCAAGGAACAATCTACTTGTGTTGTGGTCGATGAGTGTGGCCACGCACAGGATTAATCACATCGGTAGGGAAAAGGATTGTGTTATGCCCCTGTCCCACTTAGGAAACCTGAACGGAAACCTCTGGAGACTTTGCGCCCCACCCAAGGTTTCCGTGGGGTTCCCGGAGGTTGCAGGTGGTTGCCGGAGGTTGCAGGTAGGGAGACTGACAAAAACCTCCGGGAACCGCACGGAAACCTTGGGTGGGGCGCAAAGTCTCCAGAGGTTTCCGTTCAGGTTTCCTAAGTGGGACAGGGGTAGCGAGCTTCATATCTTTTGGCGACCCTGATACGTCAGCCAATGACGCCGGCAGTCGCCGAAAAAATCGGCAAGTGGGACAGCCCCTTTAGTTTGCATCGTTCCCCAAGGGAAACTTGGCAAACGGCAACAAGAGCCTCACAGCGCCGGAGACCCGGGTTCGATTCCGACCTCGGGCGCTGTCTGTGCGTGTGAAGTTTGCACGTTCTCCCTGTGACCGTGTGGGCTTTCTCCAGATACTCCAATTTCCTCCCACATCCCAAAGACGTGCGGGTTTGCTGTTTCATTGGCTTCTGTGAAATTGCCCCTGGTGTGTAGGGGAGTGGTTGGGAAAGTGGGATAGCTGAGAACCAGCGTGAACTGGTAATCGATGGTCGGCAGGGACTCCGTAGGCTGAAGGGCCATAAAGATTCCATGCTGTATCTCCACATTAAACATCCGGGGTACCTACTGCTTTTCTTCCAGGAAGATAAAGGAGGGGGGGGGAAATCCTAGCATTTGAAAACAAATAGTACTTGAGGTTAGTTTGAATGGGAATAAGTGAGATATAGACTTGACTTTCGCCTTTATTTGGATGAAGGCCAATATCTACTATATATTGTTACCTGTGGATAGTATCTCATGACATAGATGGCACATCGTACAATAGTGAAACTCCAGTTCCAGCAGCCAACGTTTGCTTCTGGGTGGAATAAGGGACCTCTTCTCTTCCAGGATAATCGGTCAAGTGAAAACTGGTACCTGGGCCTGAAAGGTGCCAGATGGAGGGGGGACAGAATGTGTAGGGAATTTGTTCTTGTTTGGGCTTGTTGGGTGGGTGGGTGGGTGGGCAGGGGGGAGAGTTCGGTGATGGGTGAGAGCACCATCAGTTTCACCCAGGGCCTTGAGCGCCTGTTCCACTTGGGCGTAATCTGCGCGTAATTTACGCGACATCATTTACGCGTCACGACGAACGACGCGCACATCGTGCCACGCACGTGATGCGCGCATGGTGCGTATTACGTGCGCATGGTGCATGGTGACGTAGGCAGTGACGCCTGGTCGCGCGCGGCGCCCCAGGGTTTTGGGATGTGCGAAATCTTCGCCCGCCATCTGCGTGACGCGCAAATGACGCCCAAGTGGGGCAGGCCCTTTAAACTCGACAATCTTTGAGCAAATGGGTCCAACTGATCATTGGAAAGGGAAAAATAAAGCGGTGGAAACACTCACAAGGTCAGGCAGCGTGCGTGGAGAGAGGGGCAGAGTTAACGTCTCTGGTCAAAGAGTCATACGGCACGGAAAGATTCCCATCTGAACCATATCCCTTGTGCAAGAAGGAACTGCAGATGCTGGTTTACCCAAAGGTAGACACAAAATACTGGGACGGGCAGCATCTCCAGAGAGAAGGAATGGGTGACGTTTAAACATCACCCAGTCCTTCTCTCCGGAGATGCTGCCTGTCCCGCTGAGTTACTCCAACTTTTTGTGTCTATGTTCCCTCTATACCTTCATTGTCCATGTACCTGCTCTTCGATTGATTCTCTTTCCACAGTTGTTGCCGGACCTGTTGAGATGTTTCCAATCCAAGTGATTCCCACGAGATGTTTTCTGCCATCTTAGAGTGAGATCTTAAAAAGGGAAATTGTTGAATGGTGTAATTCTTGGTATGGTTTGGTACTTTATTTGTCACGTATACCGAGGTACAGAGAAAATAACTTTTGTATACAGATCAGTATAATAAGCATCTCAGATACAGTACAAGTGTATCACAGTAGTACAGAGTCACCAGTATACTGTCCCAGTGCACTACTGCAGTACCTACTTATCTAATATGTATCTAAGTGCTTGTGTATAGTGACACTTGTACTGGACTGTATACAACATTTATTTTCATTGCACCTCGGTGCAGTTTAGTTTAGTTTAGATATACAGAGAACAGGCCCACCGAGTCCCCACCGACCAGCGACCCCCGCACATTCACACCATCCTACACGCACTAGGGGCATTTTTACATTTATGCCAAGCCGATTAGCCTACCAGCCTGTAGGTCTTTGGTGTAAACCGAAGATCTCGGAGAAAACCCACGCAGGTCCGGGGGAGAATGTGCAAGATTCCGTGCGGACAGCACCCGTGGCCGGGATCGAACCCGGGTCTCTGGCGCTGCAAGTGCAGTAAGGCAGCAACTCTATCGCTGCGCCTCCGTGCTGCCCTAGTGACAAATAAAGTAGCACACCATACCATATGCCACCTGTCGGCACTGGGCCTGTACTCACTGGAGTTTAGAAGAATGGGGGGGACCTCATTGAAACATACTGAATAGTGAAAGGCTTGGATAGAGTTGATGTGGAGAGGATGTTTCCACTAGTGGGAGAGTCTAGGACTAGAGGTCACGACCTCAGAATTAAAGGATGTGCTTTTAGGAAGGAGACGAGGAGGAATTTCTTTAGTCGGAGGGTGGTGAATCTGTGGAATTCTTTGCCCCAGAAGACTGTGGAGGCCAAATCAGTGGATATTTTTAAGGCAGAGATAGATTGTTGATCAGTACGGGTGTCAGAGGTTATGGGGAGCAGGCTGGAGAATGGGGTTAGGAGGGAGGGATGGATTGAATGGCGGAGTTGACTTGATGGGCCGAATGGCCTAATTCTGCTCCCATCACTTATGACCTTACACCAAGAATTACAGCACATTCATCCATTGCTCTTTTGAAGAGCACACTCTGGGATGGCAGGTGGACCCTTTGTGTTCCACGCCGCTATTATTTTCATAGCTGGAGTGGAGAAAGTTTTCCAAAGTTGCTCAGCCGTGGTTTAACGGCTCACGCTTGATGTTTTGCAGCCTTGGAAAGAGAACGCAGCATTTCTGCCGTGAAAAGATTTAAAATGGGTGTCTGCAGAGAGGGAAGAGAAACATTCCATTTAAATGGTGGTGTGGGGGGTGGGAGGGGGGGTGGATAGAGAGTCTTGAGGCACAGCACTGAAATAATTTATTTGTCTTTGGACAACTGGTGTGTGAATTTTAACGTGTAGTTTTATTTATTGTTATTTAATGAATTTCGGAGAACACAACGTTTTTTTTTGAGAATGAAAATTGTGATTGTGTGTGTGTGTGTGTGTGTGTGACATGTTGTACAATTGTGGTTAATTTATTTCACTTTTTTGGTGAAATCTCACTTTCTTGAAGAAAATATGTATGTTTATGTCTATGTACAGCACTGGTTGCTTTGAGTATTATGGTGATTTGCTCTTTCCTCATGCAGTTTGCTGTTTATTTGCATTCCCGGTGAGGAGAGGTGCGTTTAACCTTTTTTTTTAAAATAATGAATTGACCGAGACTGGACACCAAGATCCAGTCTTAAAATATTTGTTTTCAAAAAAATGTAGCAGTTGTATAACACATATTAATCACGTCAAAGACATTTTTATGAATTATTTTACGCGCAGCGGTGATATACTGTAAAATATATATATATATATACTGTAATATTAATCATTGTATGTGAATCAAATGCCAAAATTCATCTTTTTTTTTATTGTGTGCAAATTATATATTCCCAATTGCCATCCCGCAGTCTCACAATTTATTGTTGTCTTGTTGCGTTTTGCGGTTGACTTCAAGAGATTATTGCACTGTCATTTTCAACCCTGAGGGTGTACTAGTACTTTCAATGCTCACGCTTATCACGTGTATAAGGAGCAGTGGCCTTGTGAAAGATCATTCAATTAAGTTCAAGGGAAGCAGGCAATAACAAAGCTTGCAAACTGCCTCTTGCTTTTGTGATTCTCTTGTGTCTCTCTCTGCCTCTGTGTCTCTCTGTGTCTGTGTCTCTATGTGTCTCTCTGTCTCTGTGTGTCTCTCCGTCTCTCTCTGTCTCTCTCTGTCTGTGTCTCTCTCTGTCTCTCTCTGTCTCTGCGTCTCTCTCTGTCTCTCTCTGTCTCTGTGTGTCTCTCTGTCTCTGTGTATCTCTGTGTCTCTATGTCCGTGTGTGTGGCTCTGTGTCTCTCTGTCTCTCTGTGTCTCTCTATGTCCGTGTGTGTCTCTGTGTGTCTCTGTGTGTCTCTCTGTCTCTCTGTGTCTCTCTATGTCCATGTGTGTGTCTCTGTGTCTCTCCCTGTTTCTCTGTGTGTGTCTGTGTGTGTGTGTCTCTGTGTCTCTCTGTCTCTCTGTGTCGTTCTGTGTCTCTTTGTCTCTGTGTCTCTCTGTGTGTATGCGTCTCTGTGTCTCTGTGTCGTTCGGTGTCTCTCTCTGTGTGTCTCTGTGTCTCTCTGTATGCATATAAGCATTCAACATCACGAATAGCATTTCTAGTGTCTCCTAAATAAAATTTAATTTTAAATATCCACCATTTCCCTGAACGGATAATAGGAATTAGAAGATAATTGTTATTTACTCCGGGATATTGTTCTTCAAGGCTGCATGCAGTGGTAGTGGCGATACAGTTTAACACTTGTACCTGGCTAGATTAAGTGAAATTCTTTGTGCCACAGTGGCGCAGCAGTAGAGTTGCTGCCTTACAGACCCGGGTTCAATCCCGGCTACGAGTGCTGCCTGTACGGAGTTTGTACATTCTCCCCGTGACCGCGTGGGTTTTCTCCGGGTGCTCCGGTTTCCTCCCACACTCCAAAGACGTGCAGGTTTGTAGGTTGAAAGGATCACCAACAATGGTGCCAGAAAAGTTACCACAATCACTCATCCCTTCGTGTGTGTGTGTGTGTGTGTGTTGTGCGTGTGTGCGTGTGCGTGTGTGTCCCACACTGGGTCCCCCATTAGTTCTCTGCGGGCCCCTCCAAGCCGGGTCCCCCTTTGTTCTTGGCGCCCCACCCCCTAAGCCGTGCCCCCCTTTGTTCCCTCAGCGGCCCCCCATGCGGGGCCCCTCTTTGTTCTCCGTGTGACGGGGGCCGGTCCACCTGGGCCCGACCCTGCCGTCGTCCCGTTTCAACCAGGGTTGCCAACTTTCTCACTCCCAAATAAGGGACAAAAGGTCAAAATAAGGGGCAAATTCCCGACGGCAATTCATTGACCGACTCGGCCGTGGCTGGGTGAATGATGAGTTGGCCCGGGTGCTGGACTGCACACAAAGCGGGCCAACATAGACACAGGCGGGCCAGCTGAGGAGTTTTGGCCCGGGACGCGCGACGTCGCGCGCCCCATCCAACTCATGAACCGATGATCGGCCATGAGAAGGAGGGGTGGTGGTGGTGGTGTCGGCGGTAAGCGAAGGTCCGAAGGTCGGACAGCTGGCGACCGACGGGGCCACGGGCGAGGTGCTGCTGCTGCACTCCATGGGCTGCACTACGTCGGGACGGGTGAGGCGGGGCCGGACGCGGCGCTCCGACCCGAGTAGTAGCGGTCAAATACGGGACAAGGGTGGTCCTGTATGGAACAAACCAATTTAGCCCAATATACGGGATGTCCCGGATAATACGGGACAGTCGGCAACCCTGGTCTCGACCCCTTGGCTGCATCCTGCCCCCGACTCTGTTTGAGGCTCCGTCCCGACCTCCATGAACTCCGACCTCGCACCACACCACACCACACCACACCAATAGACAGTAGGTGCAGGAGTAGGCCATTCGGCCCTTCGCGCCACCACCGCCATTCAATGTGATCATAGTTGATCATCCCCAATCAGTACCCCGTTCCTGCCTTCTCCCCATACCCCCATGACTCCGCTAACTTTAAGAGCCCTATCTAGCTCTCTCTTGAAAGTATCTAGAGAACCGGCCTCCACCGACTCACTACTCTCCGTGTGAAAAAGTGTTTCCTCATCTCCGTTCTAAATGTCCAACCCCTTATTCTTAAACTGTGGCCCCTGGTTCTGGACTCCCCCAACATCGGGAACATGACGTGGAAGTGAAAACAATTGCCCGGCAAACCTCACACAGCAACTTCATTCCATGTTATTCAGCGCGGAAACGGAATAAAGGCTCATCTACCCCGTGTGTGGTTTGTAAACTCGAGACCCTACACCTGCATCGTGCGGCCCACGTCAGTTATCGGTTTAGTTTATTGTCACGTGTAACGAGGTACAGTGGAAAGCTTTCGTTGCTTTTCTCGTTTGGAACTGGCGGCTGCTCTTACAGTGTGGGAAGGAGCAGAGAACTTTGCAAACGTGGGACAACCTTCCGGTACTTTCCAACTTACGGTGGTGCAGCGGTAGAGTTGCTGCCTCGCTGCGCCAGAGACCCGGGTTCGATCCTGACTGCGGGTGCTGTCTGTACGGAGTTTGCACGTTCTCCCGGCGACCTGCACGGGTTTTCTCCGGGTGCTCCGGTTTCCTCCCACACTCCAAAGATGTGTAGGTTTGCAGGTTAATTGGCTACTGTAAAAAAATTGACCTACCACCTAATCTTGTAAGTCTGAAGAAGGTTCCCGACCCGAAATGTTGTTTGTCAATTTCCTCCTCTGATGCTGCCTGAGCCCCTGAGCCTTTATTGCAGGCTCAGTGCAAATGAGGAGGTTGGGGTTTAGAAATTGGAAAGTATTGCTGCACCTGTACAGGCCGATTAGGAAAAGGGGAGATGCAACGAGACCTGGGTGTCATGGTACACCAGTCATTGAAAGTAGGCATGCAGGTGCAGCAGGCAGTGAAGAAAGCGAATGGTATGTTAGCATTCATAGCAAAAGGATTTGAGTATAGGAGCAGGGAGGTTCTACTGCAGTTGTACAGGTTCTTGGTGAGACCACACCTGAAGTATTGCGTCCAGTTTTGATCTCCTAATCTGAGGAAAGACATTCTTGCCATAGAGGGAGTACAGAGAAGGTTTACCAGACTGATTCCTGGGATGTCAGGACTTTCATATGAAGAAAGACTGGATAGACTCGGCTTGTACTCGCTAGAATTTAGAAGATTGAGGGGGGATCTTATAGAAACTTACAAAATTCTTAAGGGGTTGGACAGGCTAGATGCAGGAAGATTGTTCCCGATGTTGGGGAAGTCCAGAACAAGGGGTCACAGTTTAAGGATAAGGGGGAAATCTTTTAGGACCGAGATGAGGACAACATTTTTCACACAGAGAGTGGTGAATCTCTGGAATTCTCTGCCACATAAGTTAGTTAAGGCCAGTTCATTGGCTATATTTAAGAGGGAGTTAGATGTGGCCCTTGTGGCTAAAGGGGTCAGGGGGTATGGAGAGAAGGCAGGTACAAGATACTGAGTTGGATGATCAGCCATGATCATATTGAATGGCGGTGCAGGCTCGAAGGGCCGAATGGCCTACTCCTGCACCTATTGTCTATGTTTCTATGTGTAGGGGAGGCCACATTCGGAGAACTGGACACAGGTTTTTCCACCATATTTACAGTCACAGTCATATACAGCACTGAAACTGGCCCTTCGGCCCAACTTGCCCATGCCGACCAAAAAGTCCCCCTCTACACCAGTCCCATTCGTCCCTGTTTGGCCCATATCCCTCGAAACCTTTCCTATTGAGTATTGTGTGCAGTTTTGATCTCCAAATTTGAGGAAGGACATTCTTGCTATTGAGGGAGTGCAGCGTAGGTTTACAAGGTTAATTCCCGGGTAACTCAGCGGGACAGGCAGCGCCAATAGAGGGAAGGAATGGGTGACGTTTCGGGTCGAGACCCTCCTTCAGTGTTCGCTGACTGGATAGCGCGCAACAAAAAAAACTTCTCAATGTACCTCGGTACACGTGACAATAATAAACTAAACTAAACCGCCCTAAGTATTTAGCGGGAAGGGGCACAGTGCTGGACATAGCCTTCCACGTCAGTCCTCATATTTCGCTTGGGTAGTTTAAACCACAGCGGTATGAACATTGACTTCTCCAATTTCAGGTAGTCCCTGCTTTCTCCCTCCTTCCCCTCCCCTTCCCAGCTCCCCCACAGCCCACTGTCTCCGCCTCTTCCTTTCTTCTTCCCATCCCCCCCCCCCCCCCCCCCCCCCCCCACATCAGTCTGAAGAAGGGTCTCGACCCGAAACGTCACCCATTCCTTCTATCCATAGATGCTGCCTCACCCGCTGAGTTTCTCCAGCATTTTTGTCTTCCTTGTCAGTCACACCTTTGCAAAGGCTTGCGACCTTTCCAGTTCCGGTCCTGCCATCGCTTTCTCCTGGTGGGTCTCGGGTCAGGGATTGTCCAATTCTCAAGGAGTTCGGAAGAAGGGTCTCGACCCGAAACGTCACCCATTCCTTCTCTCCAAAAAAGCTGCTGCCTGTCCTGCTGAGTTACTGCAGCGTTTTGTGTCTGGTGTCCAAGGCCAACTGCTAACACTCAGCGCCATCTTTTGGTTCCTCCTGCACACAGAGTCTCGGAGAACAAGCTCTGAACGCATGTGCAGGAAGCATCTGCAGATGCTGGTTTACACCGAAGATGTATGCTGAATACACACAAAATGCTGGAGTAACTCCAGAGGACATGCTGTAGGTTTCAGGTGAAGGGCGAAATAATTAATAGGAATGTCATTTTCACGTGTATGGAACAAGCTGCCAGAGGAGGTAGTTGAGACAGAGACTGTCATAATGTTTAAGGAACATTTACGCAGGTTCCTTTATAACAAGAGGAATCGAATATAGGAGCAAAGAGGCCCTTCTGCAGGTGTACAGAGCCCTAGTGAGACCACACCTGGAGTATTGTGTGCAGTTTTGGTCCCCTAATTTGAGGAAGGACATTCTTGCTATTGAGGGAGTGCAGCGTAGGTTCACAAGGTTAATTCCCGGGATGGCGGGACTGTCATATGCAGAGAGAATGGAGCAGCTGGGCTTGTACACTCTGGAGTTTAGAAGGATGAGAGGAGTATCATTGAAACATAAGATTGGTAAGGGCTTGGACACGCTAAAGGCAGGAAACATGTTCCCGATGTTGGGGGAGTCCAGAACCAGGGGCCACAGTTTAAGAATAAGGAGTAAGCCATTTAGAACGGAGATGAGGAAACACTTTTTCTCACAGAGAGTTGTGAGTCTGTGGAATTCTCTGCCTCAGGGGGCGGTGGAGGCAGGTTGCTTTCAAGAGTGAGCAAGATAGGGCTCTTAAAAATAGCGGAGTCAGGGGATATGGGGAGAAGGCAGGAACGGGGTACTGATTGGGGATGATCAGCCATGATCACATTGAATGGCGGTGCTGGCTCGAAGGGCCAAATGGCCTACTCCTGCACCTATTGTCTATTGTGTATTGTCTATTGTACATGGGACATGGGCCAAATACAGGTAGGTGGGGCTAGTGTAGATGGGACATGTTGGCCAGTGTAGGCAAGTTGGGACGATGGGCCTGTTTCCATGTTGTATCATTCAAACTCAGCGGGTCAGGCAGCATCTCTGGAGAAAAGGAATGGTTGCCATTTCGGGTCGAAACCCTTCTTCAGACTTTTTTTCAGGTAAGGGGAGTGGAAAAGTTAAGGTGGCTGATGTCAGGCCAGCAGTTATAAATGAAGAGGTCTAAAGAGGGTAGAGGGCCATCCGGGGGTGGATGGGAGAAGGGGGAGACACTGGGTGGTGAAGGCTCGTTCCCATAGAAAAAGGCACGGAGGTGGAGGCAACGTCGTGGCGGCCCCGGAACTCGGAGAGCGAGGGCGGACGGGAACGAAAGTAAGATCTCAGCTGAGGGCCTGAGTCTGAAGAAGTGTCTCAACCCGAAACTCCATCACATAAGGTCATAATCCCAGGCCGATCACGGTGGCGCAGCGGTAGAGTCGTTGCCTTACAGCGAATGCAGCGCCGGAGACCCGGGATCGATCCCGACCACGGGCGCTGCCTGTACGGAGTTTGTACCTTCTCCGTGGGTTTTCTCCGAGATCTTCGGTTTCCTCCCACACTCCGAAGACGTGCAGGGTTGTAGGTTAATTGGCTTGGTAAATGTAAAAAATTGAGCCCAGTTGGTGTAGGAATGTGTTAATGTGCGGGGATCGCTGGTCGGCGCGGACCTGGTGGGTCGAAGGGCCTGTTTCCGCGCTGCATCTCGAAACTAAACTAAACTAAACTAAAAAAATAAGGTCATATGTGATAGAATTAGGCCATTCGGCCAATCAAGTCTACTCCGCCATTCAATCACGGCAGATCTATCGCTCCCTCCTAACCCCAATCTTCCGCCTTCTCCCCGTAACCCCTGACACCCGTACTAATCAAGAATCTATCTATCTCTGTCTTAAAAATATCCACTGACTTGGTCTCTACAGCCTTCTATGGCAATGAATTCCACAGATTCACCATAAAGATTTTCTCCTCATCTCCTTCCTAAAAGAACGTCCTTTCATTCTGAGGCTACGACCTCTAGTCCTAGACTCTCCCACTAATGGAAACATCCTCTCCACACCCAAGGTAGACACAAAATGCTGGAGTGACTCAGCGGGACAGGCAGCATTTCTGGAGAGAAGGAATGGATGACGTTTCGGGTCAAGACCCTTCTTCAGACATCTCGACCCGAAACGTCACCCATCCCTTCCCTCCAGAGATGCTGCCTGTCCCGCTGAGTTACTCCAGCATTTTGTGTCTACCTTCGATCTATGCCAGCATCTGCAGTTCTTTCCTACACACCCTATGCCTTTGGTCCGTAACCCTTCAAAATCAAAGACATTCTTGCCATAGAGGGAGTACAGAGAAGGTTCACCAGACTGATTCCTGGGATGTCAGGACTTTCATATGAGAAAGACTGGATAGACTCGGCTTGTACTCGCTAGAATTTAGAAGATTGAGGGGGGGGTCTTATAGAAACTTACAAAATTCTTAAGGGGTTGGACAGGCTAGATGCAGGAAGATTATTCCCGATGTTGGGGAAGTCCAGAACAAGAAATCACAGTTTCAGGATAAGAGGGAAGTCTTTTAGGACCGAGATGAGAAAATCATTTTTTACACAGAGAGTGGTGAATCTGTGGAATTCTCTGCCACAGAAGGTAGTTGAGGCCAGTTCATTGGCTATATTTAAGAGGGAGTTAGATGTGGCCCTTGTGGCTAAAGGGATCAGGGGGTATGGAGAGAAGGCAGGTACGGGATACTGAGTTGGATGATCAGCCATGATCATATTGAATGGCGGTGCAGGCTCGAAGGGCCGAATGGCCTACTCCTGCACCTATTTTCTATGTTTCTATGTTTCTATCCTATCCATGTACCTGTCTAAATGCTTCTTAAAACGCCGAGTACTCTCGTGGGCACGAGGAAGAAACAAAAAGCAAATAAATCATATCGTAGGTGACGGAAGACAGGCAAAGAGCAGAGCCTCAGCAACAGAATGCGTGGAAATGATGAACACAAAAAATGATATCTTCCTTCTGTTATATGCGTTGGCATTATCCTGAGTGCTTATATTTCTTGGTTCCTGTGGCATTTTAATGAAGTGTAATTTAAAATAGTAAGATTAAACGAGAACTTACCAGTTTGAAGTTTGATCTGTATTTTATGAGGAGTCACGATGAGGGATTACGTGAAGAACCCCGCCAGGACGCATGCGTGTCATTCTTCAAAGCAGCGGTGTGAAATCACAGATAACTGTAATGACTAAAC
The DNA here is from genome assembly GCF_010909765.2 of Amblyraja radiata. NCBI lineage: Eukaryota > Metazoa > Chordata > Chondrichthyes > Rajiformes > Rajidae > Amblyraja > Amblyraja radiata. The sequence continues at coordinate 4,921,734 of NC_045969.1, forward strand.
ATAGTAAGATTAGAGAAGAGATACCAGTTAAGTATATGATCAGGGTGGGAGCGGAGGGCACGTAATCCCTCATCGTGACTCCTCATAAAATACAGATCAAACTTCAAACTGGTAAGTTCTCGTTTAATCTTACTATTATACTTCGGAGTCACGTGAGTGACTACGTGAAGATTTTAAAGCTCTGTGATTTCATGCCGTGGAAACGAGTCCATGCATCACGTCTGCCTTGACTGTGGGAGGAATTGTGTTAACATAATTTGGACATGAATTCGACATTGAAATCATAAAATTTGTTAACACAAATTTATAACCCCTTTTTTTTTTGGGTTTAAATTAATTTACAGAACTTAAAATTGTTTCTGCAAACGTTCCAGGTTTCATTACTGGTTTATTATAAAATAATTGGAATGTTTTCCCCTCCAGACCATCCTGCTGCCTTGAGGATTTGGTCCATTGGTACATCCAACTGTATTGCTGCCGATGTAGCTGCAGCCCTGGTGGAAAGAGATTTTAAAAATATTAGTATCCACCCCAGCCTGTGTTAGCACCTGTTTCAGCCATCTAGAGATGGTCTGGACCGTCACTCTTGGTGTGGTTGCTAGTGGCTGACCAAAATGTGCCTTTTCATTGCCTCTTAGGATATTCGTTTTCTCCATGTATAACGACAGATGTCTTACTATACACAGACGGTCATCTGTTGGGTATGACCTAATTGTATATTGAGGCCTGCTGATCCCTTTCTGTTCTGCTTACTATCTCATAAATATGAAACTTAATATTTTCTGTTGAGGAAGTCATGTTGTCCAGTCTAGTTTTTGCAGTGACTGTATCCTCTGTGCCGTGACCAATACCATTAGCATGACTGTTTTAATGTCAGTCTGTGTAGGGACAGAACTGTTGCTGGAGACCAATTCCTGAGCATCTTCAGGATTATTCTCACATCCCATATTGGGGAGTATCTGGTTCCCCTCATAGGTTTTATACCAGTGGGTGAGTCCCAACAGTGTAATGCTCTGTCCCCTGCCATAGGTAAGTCGATAGGGCACTTCTGGCGCAGTTGATGGCACTGTAACTGAGCCCCTCATCATAGTGGAGGCCTGCCAGATATTCCAGAACAGACGGGATGTTCATGTCTCTGATACCATGTTTGATACCACTGGGAACCATGGTTGAGTAGGCCAATCGGGTACTACCAATACCAGATGCAGAGTCTTGTTGTATTTCCTTAATGCCCGACTGATGAGGCAGGAAAAGGAGGGAATGCGTAATAAACAATTTCCCCTGTAGGGGTTTTGCGTTCCCCTTTACTCCACTTCGGGCCCAACTGCCCGAGTTATTCTCTCCCTTGTCGGAGGGTCAAACGGCCACCACTCCACTCGAGCGGTTTCCAAGAGAGAGAATACAACAAAAAGGGATTCCCCTAGGTTCTAGACCTCGGAATTATGGTGGGATATGATAAAAGGTTGAATTGACCAGAGTGTGCTGATGAGAGAAAACAGAAACCAAGATGGACTCAAAGCAAGTCTAAATTTACAGGCTTTATTAAACAATGAGATATCGAATCTCACCAACACTACATAATACGTGGCTAAACTTATGCTTTAAACTAAGACTATGGACGGAAAACTATCGGGCACGTCGTAAAACTTACTTTACACAATTTTACCCCCCCTTGACCTCTTTCCCCTTCTCAACCACTATCCTATTTCGGGAATTTCACCAGGTCACCGCGATACTCACAGCTAGGTCGATGCAGGCCCACGAGCTTTCCAGCAGAGCAGAAAGAGAGCAGGAAGAGCAGGAAGAGCAGGAAGAGCAGGAAGAGAGCGAGTTCTGGCTTGACTCCTGCTTTATACCTGAGATTCCTTTGAAACCCCCAGGTGGTCCTCTGGATAAAAGGGGTTCTTTTGATGTTTCCCAGTTTCGATCTGGCATGAACAATAGGCTTCCAATGATAAGGGGTTTGCTGATGTCATGATCCCTCAGCCTGATCGTTATCATCCCCGATGGTGATTGTGCTTCTGCTTCACCGTCTGCTGAGGCTTGGATCCTTCCTTTGTGTATCCAAGAGAATCTCATTATCTCCGTCTCAGCCTTTCCTGTTCACACCGTTGTGTGATGTCCAAGTCCAAATGCATTTCGTTGTCTCTGTACTGTACACTGACAATGACAATTAAAATTGAATCTGATCTGAAGTCCACAGGCCAGACGGGTTTGAAACTTGAAACTGATTCTTTCTGTGGATTGGGGTTTTTTCCGTTGCAGCCAGCAAATCTGTCTTTTTAAAATATCTATGTCCTTATGCCCCACCCCCCCCCCCCCCCACCTCCCCCCCCCCCCCCCCCCCCCCAATGCAGCGAAAATGCATCTGTCGCCGCTGCCCCAGGGTCTGGTTCCCATGAAACATAATTTGATAACTGGTGGTTAAGTCTGGATGCGAATAAATCGATATCTGGTGTTCCATATTTGCTGTGATATCAGCAAATACTATTTTATTCAACATCCAGTTGGTGTTTTCATTAAAATTGCGTGACCTGGTGTCTGCCACTGAATTTAGTCTTCCTGGTAGGTAAGTGGCTGATATCCAAATATCTCTCTGGATACACCATTTGCCAAATTGTATAGCCAGATTGTCACATGATGTCGATTTGTTTCCACCCTGTGGTCAATGTATGCTACCACGGTGGTATTGGTATTGGTGGCTCCCCACCCAAGTGCACTGGCATCAGTTTGTAGTACCATGGAAGGGTTACTGACAATGATTGGATTGGAACAAAGCCAGATGTTATCTATCCACCATTTTAGTTCCATTTTAGCTTGATTGGTAGTTTCACAGATCTGTCAAAGTGACCTGCATAATTTAGAGTGCTTGTATTTTGCTCTCTGTAAGTTTTGGTAATGTAGAGGTCCAAATTGTGTGGCTGGAAAGGCAGCCATCATTATGCCAATTACTTTTGCTACCAATCTGATGGATGGTTTGCTGATGTCAGTGAGGTTATTGCAAGCCTCTATTAAATCTCTAGCCTTTCCCTTAGGCAGAGTCACCGACATGTGAACTGAGTCAATGGTGAAATCCCAGGTAGTCCATAGTAGTGGAAGGCGTTAGTTTAGATTTAACTGGATGAAAAATGAATCCCAGTTTTCCAAATAACTTTTTTTTTTTTTTTCTTTTCTTTTTTTTGTGGCTGTTACAGTTTGTTTAGCCAATTCCAAAGTTTTGCCCACAATGAGTATGTCATCTAAATATGCCATGACCATGTGTGTACGTTTCCGTATAAACGCTAGGGCTGGTTTCAAATATTTTGTGAACAGCCTGGCCTGATGATAACACATTTGGCAGTGCTTTATACTGTCAGAGTTGTCCCATCCAGTTGAATTTTAAGTAACATCTGTGGTCACCTCGTATAGGCACTGAATAGTAAGCATCTTTTAAATCGATGCTGGCCATTGAAGTAACCTTTGGAAATTAATTGTTAAGCAGTAACAAAGGTATCGATTTTGTCAGATCTATGATAATGCGATGACCATCATCTTTTTTGTTTTTGATAAATATATTGGACACGAATCCTAATGGTTCGTGTTGAGTTTTCTCAATTACACCTTTTTTGTAAAGCCGCTTCAGTTCAGCTTGCGCATTTGATTTTCCTTTATCAGAAGGCACGAACATTCGGTTCAGTATATGTTGAACTGGAGGGCTGTACTTGTGTAGAAACTCTATTGTATATCCCTGGATACTGCTTTAGATGTAAGTATCGGTTGTTTATCATGCTCCATGCATTCAGAAAAGAGTGTAATCTCCACCCAATCTCCGTGCTCCCTCTATATTGTAGGGAACCAGACCCACCTACCTCCATAGTTACCAGTGGCAGGTTTACTTTTTGTAGGTTCTTCGCTGCTGTTGTCGCGCTGGGTCTGGATTTTCGGTTTGGTTGGCGTTGGAGGTCCCCGCATCTTCCAAGAAGGCCGGCCTGGGCCATGGCCTCGTAGTGGGTTCCAGTAGGTTCTCTTGTTCCTGCACCCCCTGCACACTTGTCTTTCCTTCTGCGGACCCCTCTTCCAGGTCAGCCCAGAACTGACCCGCAGTGCTCCCCTCTGATGAGGTAGAAGCACTGTGCAGCCCTTCAAGAGGTACTGCTGTGGGTTTATCATAGGGCCCACAGTGACCCGACTCCATCTCCCGGAGTCTGTCACGTTGGAGCAAAGCTCCATACCCCGCTCCATCCGGCTCCAGCGCTCTCGGGCGCTGGCCGCCCGCGGTTGTTCAAAGTCGGACTCCTCTGAGTCCACGACTTTGTTTGTTTTGTGTCTAGCCTTTCTGCCCGGCCGCGTGGATCTGGCCGGTGCGGAGGCGACATCGGGCACAGCTGATCCAACTATCGGTGATCCAAGTGCCGCTGGCTGCTGCTGGCTGCCCGCTGCTCCGCGGTCCTCCTCTCCAGCTTTGTCCTTACTGCCCTTCTGTGGAGTGGATATGGCCGGTGTGGAGGGCACAGCTGATCCCATCTAGCCCACCAGCTTTGTCGCAGCTCGTTGGTTTCTCCACCTGCAATCAGCATGGTAAAAACACAAAAAGACCGCAGCTCTTACCTGCAGGTCCAGGTTAAAATTGTCGCTACGGGTGAACGTCGTTCCACCCCGCCTGCTGCTGTCACACTGGCTCCAATTTTGGGCTCCAGGTCTTCCCCGGTTAGGTCTGGCTGGAAGAATTGGTTCACCATATCCAGCATGCCTTCTTTCACCCCAGGGCTACTGGGGGTATGTGGTTCTGTGACCCGTTCAGAGTCTACCCAGAACAGATCCTCCGTGTTCTCCTCTGACGAGGAGGAGACACTATGCAGCCCCGCAAGGGGTACCGCTGTGGGGCTTATTGGGTGCCCACTGTGGCTAGCCTCCCTCTCCCGGAGTCTGCCACTTTGGAGGATCTCCTGGAGTAACCGCTCTAACCGGCCCCCGTGCTCACGGGCACTGGCCGCTCCCGGCTGCTCGTACTGCCCCGTCCGCTCGAACCGGCCCCCGTGCTCACGGGCACTGGCCGCTCGCGGCTCCTCAAAGTCCGACTCTTCTGAGTCCGGCATTCGTGGGGTCTTTCTCTTCGCTTTCCCGCCCGGCCGAAAAGTGGATTTTGCCGTAGCGGGAGCGAAGTCGGTCACAGCTGACTCCAATTCAGAAGATTCCCGTGCTGTCGGCTGCTGCTGTTGTTTCTGCTGGCTGTCCGCAACTCCGCGGTTCCCCCCCTCCAGCCTCTTCGCAGCCTTTCTCCTCGTTACTCTGTCCATCTTTCACCTAAAAATAAGTCGAAAAACGCAGAGTCCCTTACCTGCTGTTGTCGGCTTTTGAAATACTGCCGCTTGAGGGAGACGTCCTCTCCCGTGCTGACTCGTTGCATAGCGTGAGGCGATAATGACACGCATGCGTCCTGGCGGGGTTCTTCACGTAGTCACTCACGTGACTCCGAAGTAAAATCCACATTACGCTTTTGATTTCATTACGAGGGAAAGCGATATGAAAGATGCTATTAAGCTGGAGAGAATACAGAACTTGCCCACGCCGACCAAGATACACTAGTCCCACCTGCCTGCGTTTGGCCCGTATCCCTCTAAAGCTTTCCTGTGTTAAATGCTTTTATGGTTCCTTCCTCGACTCCCTTCTCTGGCAGCTCATTCCATACACCGTAAATGTATAAACTCATGAGGGGAATAGCATGAGGAGAGTCTCTTGCCCAGAGTAGTGGAATTGAGAAGTATCATCATCGGCGGTCACTCGAAACAAGTATGACTGTCCTCTCATGGAGGACGCCTGTGCGTGACTTTGTTTAACGTGGGGAGACTGGTGCACAGACAGCCACCCCACGGTCCTTGACAGATCTGGGTCGGGATCCAGTGGCATGGAGTCCAAGACGACCGGAGACCCTTTTCTGCTGCAGCCCTCATCCGCCTTCCCAGCCGTTGTATCGTTAGTTCCACTAAGGTCAGCCATCGTCCTCCGCCTGTTCCACCGTTGAGGTCTTGGTTGGATTGCTCTTTGTCAGAGACCTCCCCCTCGACCTTGCTGCCGTGGGTGGCCCTACCAGGAGCACAGCTCCAGACGGCATCGCTCTCAGGATCTCAGGACCACACAAGCTTCTCCACCACGACAAGGTGACAAGCCACAGAGAAGAATTGAGAATCAGAGGGCATAGGTTTAAGGTGAGGAGGATAAAGATTTAATAAAAAACTTTTTCACCCAAAGGTTGGTGGGTGTATGGAACGAGCTGCCAGAAGAGGTAGTTGAGGCAGGGACTATTGCAATATTCAAGAAACATTTAGACAGGGTCATGGATAGGACAGGTCTAGTGGGATATGAGCCGAACGCAGGCAGGTGGGACTTGTGTAGATGGGGCATGTTGGTCGTTGTGGGCAAGTTGGGCCGAAGGACCTGTTTCCACACCATATGGTTCTATGGCTCTATGACACCCACCACCCTCTGGGTGAAATAGGTCAGACCTCTAAGCAGGTGATAAGCGGTTTTGTGGGAGCTAGCACCGTTCAAGATGTGAATTGTTGTTTCCCATAAGACAGGGGACAGTAAAACCTGTGTCTCTGTTAAGTCTAGTGCAAAGAAGGCTCGGTGGTGCAGCGGTAGAGTTGCTGCCTCACAGCGCCAGAGACCCGGGTTCGATCCTGACTACGGGTGCTGTCTGTACGGAGTTTGTACGTTCTCCCCGTGACCTGCGTGGGTTTTCTCCGAGATCTCTGGTTTCCTTCCCGCCCGTACAGGTTTGCAGGTTAATTGGCTTGGTATAAATGTAAATTGTCCCTAGTATGTGTGTGGGATAGTGGTAGTGTGTGGGGTTCGCTGGTAGGCACGGACCCGGTGGGCCGAAGGGCCTGTTTCTGTGCTGTATCTCTAAACCTAAAACTAAACTAAAGCCTCGACTGAACTCGGAAAACCATTGAGAATTCAATCATCCTACAGGTTTCTAACCTTAAACCAGTGGCTGCAATAATCTGACACTTTTGCTGATATCTGCTTCTCTTTTTGGATAAACACAAATTCTCATTAGTCGCAGAGGGATTTCGTTACTGTTACAGCATCAATGAGTTCGGTCAACTAGAGTCTGAAGAAGGGTCTCGACCCGAAACATCACCCATTCTTTCTCTCCAGAGATGCTGCCTGGCCCGCTGAGTTACTCCGGCTTTTTGTGTCTATCTTCGGTTTAAAACCAGCATCTTCAGTTCCTTCTGTTTAGTTCAATTTAGTTTAGAGATACAGCGCAGAAACGGGCCCTTCAGCCCACCGATTCAACGCCGACCAGCGATCCCCGCGCACACACACACTATCCTACACACACTGGGGACAATTTGCATTTATACCAAGCCAATTAACCTACAACCCCCCACCCCCCCCTCCTCCCACCTGTATCCACCTATCACTCAAGGACACAAAGTTCTGGAGTAACTCAGCGGATCAGGCAGCATCTCTGGAGAACATGGCTAGGTCATGTTTTGGGACTGAATTCATCAGTCTGAAGAAGGGTCCCCACCTGAAACGTCACCTATCCATGTTCTCCAGAGCTGCCGCCTGACCCATTGAGTTACTCCAGTACTTTGTGTCTTTTCTTTTCCCCTGTGAACCAGCATCTGCAGTTCCTTGCTTCTCCACCGATCACTCGACAGGCTTTCTTTCCTCCTGCCCCCCCCCCCACACCATCCCCTACTATCAGTCTGAAGAAGGGTCTCAGCCAAGGTACACAAAAATGCTGGAGAAACTCAGCGGGTGCAGCAGCATCTATGGAGCGAAGGAAATAGGCGACGTTTTGGGCCGAAACCCTTCTCAGCCAGACCCGCTGAGTGACCCCAGCACTTTGTGTCATAGTGACTCATTCTGGTTATAGGCTCTGTTGGAATCTGGTCATTGACTGCCCCCTGGTGGCGCAGCGGTAGAGCTGCTGCCTTACTGCACCAGAGACCCGGGTTCGATCCCGGCCACGGGCGCTGTCTGTACGGAGCCCGTCCGTTCCCCCCCGTGACCAGCGTGGGTTTAGTCCGGGAGCTCCGGTTTCCTCCCACACTCCAAAGACGTGCAGGTTTGTAGGTTAATTGGCTGTGGTAGAATTGTAAAATTGTAAATTGTCCCTGTTTTGTATGTAGATTAGTATTAATGTGCGGGGATCGCGGGTCGGTGCGGACTCGATGGGCCGAAGGGCCTGTTTCAGTGCTGTACCTCTAAACTAAACTAAACTAAATTGCAAGCTTCAAATCAAGGATATCTGGGAATTATAGGCTGGGATACAAATAAATTGTTCAAAAATATGAATAATAAGTGCAGATGAATTACATTCTGGGGTTTGGATACAAGTTTAGATTATGTTACAATGGTCCATGATGTTGGTGAGGCCACATATGGAGTGTTAGGTAGCTCTGCATGGAAACAGGCCCTTCAGCCCAACTTGCCCATGCCGACCAAGGTGCCCAATCTACCTGCCCGCATTTAGACCATATCCCTGTGAAGGAAGGGACTGCGGATGCCGGTTTACACCGAAGATAGACACATAATGGTGGAGTAACTCAGCGGGTCAGGCAGCGTCGCAGGAGAAAAGGAAGAGGTGACTTTTCGGGTCTGAAGAAGTCGCCCCGACCCAAAACGTCACCTGTTCCGTAACTCAAGCGGTGCTGCCTGTCCCAGCTGAGTTTTCTCCAGCATTTTGTGTACCTCGAAACCATGACTGAATGGCGGAGTAGACTCGATGGGCCGAATGGCCTATTTCTGCTCCTATGACTTTTGAACTTAAGAAAATTCTTAAATCTAAAGGACATTTTGGTACAGAAGCAGAGGTGGGAGTAAACAGCCACTCATCCTTATACCGTATGGCCCCATTTCTAACTTAGCTTCTGCCCTAACACCTGAAAGTCTTCGTTTCAGTTCAGTTTATGTTATTGTCACATGTACCGAGGTACAGTGAAAAGCTTTCGTTGCGTGCTAACCAGTCAGCGGAAAGACAACACATGATTACAATCGAGCCGTTTACAGTGTGCAGATACATGATAAGGGAATAACGTTTAGTGCAAGGTAAAGCCAGCAAAGTCTGATCAAAGATAGTCCGAGGGTCACCATTGAGGTAGATAGTAGTTCAGGACTGCTCTCTGGTTGTGGTAGGATGGTTCAGTTGCCTGATAACAGCTGGGAAGAAACTGTCGCTGAATCTGGAGGTGTGCGTTTTCACACTTCTGTACCTTTTGCCCAAGATGAGGGGGAAAGAAGATACAGAAGTGTGAAAACACACACCTGCAGATTCAGGATGGACACAAAATGCTGAAGAAACTCAGCGGGACAGGCACCATCTCTGTATAGAAGGAATGGGTGACGTTCACCCATTCACCTATTCCTTCCCTCCAGAGATGCTGCCTGTCCCGCTGAGTTACTCCAGCATCTTGTGCCTTTCTTTGGTTTAAACCAGCATTTGCAGTTCCTTCCTCCAACCTCCAGATTCGGGGACAGATTCTTGCCAGCTGTTATCAGGCAAAAACTGTTTGTCTTTCTCGAAAGCAGCCATGATCATATTGAATGGCGGTGCAGGCTCGAAGGGCCGAATGGCCTACTCCTGCACCTAATTTCTATGTTTCTATGTTTCTAAAGGATCGCGCAAGCATCAGAGCAATTTTTAAGATCAGCAGTGGTTTATCAGCGCTGTTCCTTTTATCCTGTATGTGGACAGCTTGATTGTAATCATGTATAATCTTTCCGCTAACTGGATAGCACATAGAAACATAGAAACTAGGTGCAGGAGGAGGCCATTCGGCCCTTCGAGCCAGCTCCGCCATTCATTGTAATCATGGCTGATCGTCCCCATTCAATAACCCGTGCCTGCCTTCTTCCCCTATCCCTTGATTCCGCTAGCCCCTAGAGATCTATCTAACTCTCTTTTAAATTCATCCAGTGAATTGGCCTCCACTGCCCTCTGCGGCAGAGGATTCCACAAATTCACAACTCTCTGGGTGGAAAAGTTTTCCTCGTCTCAGTTTTAAATGGCCTCCCCTTTATTCTGGTTTGCACCGAAGATAGACACAAAATGCTGGAGTAACTCAGCGGGACAGGCAGCATCTCTGGAGAGAAGGAATAGGTGACGTTTCGGGTCGAGACCCTTCGTCAGACTGAGAGTCAGGGGGGGGGGGGGGGAAACAAGAGGCATGAAAAGGTACAGAGAGGTCTGAAGAAGGGTTTCGGCCCGAAACGTCGCCTATTTCCTTCGCTCCATAGATGCTGCTGCACCCGCTGAGTTGCTCCAGCATTTTTGTGTACCTACAGAGAACAAATGAATGGTAAGGTATGAAAAGAACAAATCGAAGCCAGCGACAATGATCAAGGAGAGGTGGAGCCCACAGGAGTTTATCATTAAACTCAGTGACGTGCAGGTTCAATGAAGAATTTGCTTGCAGCAGCATCTCAGGCTTCATCTTCTTATCGAGTCCACATACAAGATTACAAGTTGTTCAGCCAGAGCTAAATCACACTTCTCGGCATCTGTGTACAATGGTGTCTGTCTTGTCGCTTCTTGTGCTTCTTGTTGCTGGTGGTGGATAGATTGGTGGAAACAGGGCCGTGACGTGAACGCTCTTGCCTTGACCCCCATCTCAAGCTGTTTACTTCATGTAAACTCTGAGGTGGGAGATTGCAACCTTCACGTGGTCCACCCTGTTTCGATCAAATAGAACAGGTGTTTAAAGAAGAAAAAAAGGCTTTTTTTCTTCTTTTTCCTTTCTTCTCCCCCCCCCCCCCCCCCCTCCACCCTACATCAGTCTGAAGAAGGGCTCCGGACCGAAACGTTGCCTATTTCCTTCGCTCTATAGATGCTGCTGCACCCGCTGAGTTTCTCCAGCATTTTGGTCTACCATCAAATAGAACAAGGTGACCCACGCCGTACGCAAGAAGAAGAAGATATAAACTGAGGGAACGTGGAAAAACATTCGTTGGAAGGAACTGCAGATGCTGGTATAGATCGAAGATAGACACAAAATGCTGGAGTAACTCAGCGGGACAGGCAGCATCTCTGGAGAGAAGGCATGGTGACCTGAAACGACACCCATTCATTCCTTCTCTCCAGAGACGCTGCCTACCTGTCCCGCTGAGTTGATCCAGCATTTTGTGTCTACCTTGGAAAAAATTATATATGCCCAATGACATCAAATAAACTGCAGGGCGCCAAAATGTAGTCATTGCAATCTTGTGAAAAATGCAGATAGGGGATGAATCACCTCAAGGATTCATGCTTCCAGTAAATTAGGTAATATCACTGTACAGTGCGAACTTTGGCTTTCAAGCGACAGATTAATGTAGGTTGTCTGATCTAACCTGTTTGCTCGCAGGGGGACCATGAAAGCGGCTGAATTGCTGCCTATTGACCCCCAGCTGTTCAGTGGCACATCACAAGTTGGTTCAGAAATTGACACTGCGGTGAGGAGCAATGTACGGTGAAGAGTCGCCATCTGCTGTCCGTGCGGTGCGTTGCAACCCGCGTTGACTGACTGTGCTGTTCACAAGGCTGATTGAGATACAATGGCACATTCTAACTTGGGGAGGAAAATTCAACTGGAGATAATTTCGCGCGAGTATATTTAGCTTTGTTAATATTTTCAGAATGCCACCGCAGATCCTCTGTAATATAGTGGACCCTTTGATATCCAGCCTTAAAATGGAAAAAACTACTTTTGACTGCAAGAGGCCCGGGAACCTCTCTAATCCAAAAACTGAACAAACTATGATTTGTTTCACCACCATCTGATGTTAAGTACTGAGGAATTGCAGGAGCGTGCACTGTCGCCTGACAAAAGTGGGTAAATTTGGGGACAGGAGTTCAGGTCAAATTTGCCTGTTTAAAACTGAACTGAGATGGAATAAGGGTCGCCTTATTGTCATGTGTGCTTGAAGGACAGTGAAAAGCTTTTTGTTGCATGCTACCCAGTCAATTGGAAGACAATAATACATGATGACAATCGAGCCATCCACGGTGTACAGATACAGGATAAAAAAGGAATAAGTGCAAGATAATGCCAGTAAAGTCTGATCAAAGATAGTCCAAGGGTCTCCAGTGAGGTAGATAGTAGCTCAGGGCAGTTCTCTAATTTGGTGGTAGGATGGTTCAGTTCAGTTCAAAGGGTCAAGAAAAGACACATTCAGATCCAAAATTAACTGAAGGATCCTTTATCTTGAAACACAAATTGCTTTTTTTTTAAAGTATATATTTTAAAAATATTTTATATCTTGAATTGCCTTCAACAAATTAATTATTAATATTTAATTTTCGTATATTAAGTATTAATATATATTTTTAAATTGTTCTAAAAGACATTGAATCGAACCAGGATAAGTCTGGTTTGTGTAGGAAGGAACTGCAGGTGCTGGTTTACACCGAAGTGTGACACCAAATGCTGGAGTAACTCAGCGGGTCAGACAGCATCTCTGAAGAGAAGGAATGGTTTGGTCTCCCGAGCGTCAATAATAAAATTCTTAACTAAACGCTCCTTCAACAAACATATATATATATTGTTTTAAATTACTAACTTTCAGTCAGATTGTTGCAATTTTGGTTTTGGGGGCAGTTTTGCCCAACAAGGGTCCTTCAGTTAATACAACACAAGCATTTAGGGTCGAGTTCTTGTGTGGAAGTACTTTTGTTTTAGATTCGGGAGGTTTTTTCTTAAGGTGGAAAGGGAACCAGTTTTAACTGCGAACGAGGATAAGACTTTGGCAGCCTCGTTTAAAGTTTATGAACTCTTCAAATGTATGATAACTGCTTCAGAAATCCTTTCGTTGAATGATTGAATTTGTGACAGTTACAGAGAGCCCGGGGCGCTCCCAATTCTCAACGTTTCAAGCATGAAGAAGAGATTTTGTTTTGTTTTTTGCAAGCTGCAGAGTCCGCCTTAAAAGTTTTCAATCTGAGGAGCACCATTTTTCAATCGTTTAATGGCGATTACAGGCGGGGGGAAAGCGAGAGTGGAACATCTTGAATCAGGATGGTTTAGCTAACCTTTGAAATCAGCGTTTATGTCTGTTTTATTTGGAGCTTGTTTTTGCATCTGTTGAAAGAAAGTTGTGTAATTTGCACAAAAGAGATGGGGGGTTCTTCCTCCTCCTCCTCCTCCTCCCCCCTTCCCCCCTCCTCCACCCTTCCCCCTCCTCCCCCCCTTCCTCCTCCTCCTCCTCCCCCTCCTCCTCCTCCTCTTCCCCTCCTCCTCCTCCTCTTCCCCTCCTCCTCCTCCCTTCCCCCTCCTCCCCCCTTCCCCCTCCTTCACCCTGCAACTTTCAGCCAGGAATTGGCCTATGCAAAGATACACGGGGCAATAATACGGCGTTGCAGCTGTAGCGTGGGTTACACGAGAGAGGGGGGGGGGGGGTGTCATGGGATGAAGGGAAGGAGGGGGTCGGGGAGAGGAGAGGGAAGGGGGAGAGAGGGGGGGAGAGAGAGCGAGTAGGGGAGGGGGAAAGATAGAGGGGGAGAGAGAGGAGAGGGGAGAGAAAGAGGGGGAGAGAAAGAGAAGAGGAGAGAGAGTAGGGGAGAGATGAGGGGAGAGATAGAGGAGAGGGGGAGAGAGATAGAGGGGGAGAGGGAGAGAGAGAGATGGGAGGGGGAGAGTGAGGAGGGGGGAGGGAGAGTGAGGAGGGGGGAGGGAGAGATGAGGGGAGTAGGGGAGAGATAGAGGAGAGGGGAGAGGGACAGAGAGAGGGGAGGGAGAGAAGAGGGGAAAGGGGAGAGTTGTGGAGGACGAGAGGGGGAGAGAGAGAGAGAGAGAGGAGCAAGGTTTAAAGGGTTAATGTTAACTTTCCAATGCCCTGGGGGGGGGGGGGGGTGTTGGGCGACCAGCCAGTTTAGGGAGGGGACAAAAAATCCCTGTGCAGCGGCGCTGTTTTCCGCCCGGGCTTGGGATAGGGTGGGGGCCGGGAGGGGCGGGGGTTTGATGGGAGGGGGCTGCCGTGAGCTGCGGGCAGGCTGCTGCATATAAGGAGGCGCCGGGAGAGCGGGGAACGCCACTAACCAAGGAGCAGGTCAAATCCAACATCGCTGAGAGGGGGGAAAAAAAAAAGAAAAACCTCTTCGACCTTCTTCTCTTACTTAAAAAAAAGCAAGAAAACTAAATCTCTAATCTGAGCAGCGGGCTGCAAGGAACAAGAGTGCCATTTAGATTTAGATTTGGAAGACCTACATTTGCAATCCAAACTCCAGGAGAAGTTGCATTAAGAATATTTCTGCATTGGGGAAAGGGGGAAAGGAGTTTTGTTTTTTTTTTTCGAAGAGCCGGCGCCTCCTGTAAGGGAGTTTGTATTGATTTTTTTATTAATTTTTTTTTGCTGGGCAGTTGGATTTAGTTTGGAGATGTTTAGCGTTGGTTTGCTGCAGATTCTGGCTGTTCTCGGACCAGCGGCGGCTGGGTGGACGGGGCCGCTGGAAGAGGAGTTGATCTACCCGAGGAAGCTGAGGCCGGAGCCGGGCAGCAGTAATGAGGAGGTCTCCTACACGCTCCATGCCTTCGGCGAGGATTTCACCCTGAGCTTGGCTGCCGACTCGGGCTTCTTGGCTCCGGCTCTCACCCTGCAGACGCTGGGCAAGAAGGGGGTAGACGAGACGGAAGAAGAGGGAGAGGGCGACCACCACCACCACCACCGTGACCTAGCTCGTTGCTTCTACACGGGCACCGTCAACTCTGCCCCCGGCTCTCTGGCGGCGCTCAGCATCTGTCGGGGGCTCCTCGGGGCGTTTGTCATCGGCGGGCAAGAATTTCACATCCAGCCCAGCACCAACCAGACCCAGTCGGGACCTCTCGGTCCGCACCTGGTCCGGAGACGTGGCCGGGGACCAAGCGCCGGCTCCAAGTGCGGGGTGAGAACCTTCTGCAGTTCAAGCGCTCCCCCTTTCCCTCTATAGCGCACCCCCTCTTTCCCTCTCTATAGCGCACCCCCTCTTTCCCTCTCTAGAGCGCACCCCCTCTTTCCCTCTCTCTAGAGCGTACCCCCTCTTTCCCTCTCTAGAGCGCACCCCCTCTTTCCCTCTCTAGAGCGCACCCCCTCTTTCCCTCTCTAGAGCGCACCCCCTCTTTCCCTCTCTAGAGCGCACCCCCTCTTTCCCTCTCTTGAGCGCACCCTCTCTTTCCCTCTCTCTAGAGCGCACCCCCTCTTTCCCTCTATAGAGCGTACCCCCTCTTTCCCTCTCTAGAGCGCACCCCCTCTTTCTCTCTATAGCCCTCCCCCCTTTATCTCCAGTCTGATGAAGAAGGGTCTCGACCCGAAACGCCCCCCATTCCCTTCTCTCCAGAGATGCTACAACAAGTTGGGGGAGAGGTGAGTTTCTAATTGTCCCTGTGGTGTTTGTTGTTGTTGCCTTAGGTCGGAGACGGAGACGGGCAGAGCGAGGGGACAGAGCAGCCGGCGGGGTCGGAGAGAGACGGGGTCCCGGCCCGGAGTCCCACCCCGCCCCGCAGGGCCAAGAGATTCGTCTCGTCTCCCCGCTACGTGGAGACGTTGCTGGTGGCCGACCGCTCCATGGCCGACTTCCACGGCAGCGGCCTCCAGCACTACCTGCTCACCCTGATGTCCGTGTCCGCCCGGCTGTACCAGCACGCCAGCATCAAGAACTCCATCAACCTGGTGGTGGTCAAGGTGCTGGTGGTCTACGAGCAGGAACTGGGGCCCGCCGTCTCCCCCAACGCCGCACTCACACTGAGGAACTTCTGCAATTGGCAAAAGCAACATAATGTGGCCAGCGACCGCAGCCCGGAGCACTACGACACCGCCATCCTCTTCACCAGAACCGTAAGTCATTACTTAACATAGAAAACATAGAAAATAGAGTGCAGGAGGAGGCCATTCAGCCCTTCGAGACAGCACAGCCATTCATTGTGATTATGGCTGATCGTCCCCTATCAATAACCCGCCCCATATCCCTTGATTCCACTAGCCCCTAGAGCTCTATCTAACTCTCTCTTAAATCCATCCAGTGACTTGGCCTCCACTGCCCTCTGTGGCAGGGAATTCCATAAATTCACAACTCTCTGGGTGAAAAAGTTTTTTCTCACCTCAGTCTTAAATGACATTCTAAGACAACAGTGATAGGGGCAGAATTCAGCCCATTCGGCCCATCAAGTCTATCCCTGTCATCCCATCATGGCTGATCTGTCTGTCCCCTCCTAACCCCATTCCCCTGCCTCCTCCCCATAACCCCCGACTCCAAGAATCTTATCGATCTCGGCTTTCTATATATCCACTGACTTGGCCTCCGCAGCCTTCTGTGACAAAGAATTCCTCAGATTCACCTGTGGATGGGAAATGGACAGTCCACGTTTCGGGATGAGAAGATCCTTCTTCACCTTTACTGTCCCTTCCCCTCCTCACCAGGTGAACTCTTTTTCTCACAGAGAGAGTTGTGAGTCTGTGGAATTCTCTGCCTCAGAGGATGGTGGTGGCCGGTTCTCTGTATACTTTCAAGAGAGAGCTAGATAGGGCTCTTAAAGATAGTGGAGTCAGGGGATATGGGGAGAAGGCAGGAACGGGGTACTGATTGGGGATGATCAGCCATGATCACATTGAATGGCGGTGCTGGCTCGAAGGGCCGAATGGCCTACTCGTGCACCTATTGTCCAATAGAGTGGACTCGATGGGCCGAATGGCCTAATTCTGCTCCTACCAGAGGACGTAGGTTTAAGGTGAGGGGGGTGAGGGAAGATTTAATGGGAATCTGGGGGGGTGACGTTTTTACACAAAGGGTGGTTTGTGGGTGTATGGAACGAGCTGCTCTAGGAGGTAGTTGAGGCTGGGACTATCGCAACGTATAAGAAACATTTGGACAGGTGCATGGATAGGACAGGTTTAAACGGATACGAGTCAAGCGCAGGCAGGTGGGACTAGTGTAGATGGGGCATGTTGGTCAATGTGGCCAGATTGGGCTGAAGGGCCTGTTTCCACACTGCACTGTTTCCACTCTGTCTTGTCTCCCCTGAGTTCCTCCAGCACTTTGTGTTTTTCTCACGATTGCTTTGTGGTTTTCTTCCCCTCTGTTCTCAGAACTTCTGCACAGTCCTTCCATGAGCTTGGGTACTGTCCAATTCACCTCTACCCCATTGCTTGAGTTGTGTTTATTGTCACGTGTACCGAGGTACAGTGAAAAACATTTGTCCCGTGCTAACCAGTCAGCGGAAGGACAATACATGATTACAATCGAGCCATTTCCCAGCGTACAGATACATGACAAAGGGCGTAGGGTGAATAACGTCTAGTGCAAGATAAACTCCAGTAAAGTCAGATCAAAGCTAGTCGGGAGGGTCACCAATGAGGTAGATAGTAGCTCAGCACTGCTCTCTGGTTGTGGTAGGATGGTTCAGTTGCCTGATAACAGCTGGGTAGAAACTGTCCCTGAGTCTGGAGGTGTGCGTTTTCACACTTCGATACCTCCTGCCCGATGGGAGAGGGGAGAAGTGGGATTGTCTATGGTACTGAAGTCCCTACTGAGAACTACACTCTTCACTCTGTACCTTCCCCTCTGCTCTACCTGTTGTACTGGAGTTTGACTTGATTGCATTTTTTGCTTGGCATTATCTGATCTGTCCGTGCAACATGCAAAACAAAGCTTTCCACTGTACCTCGGCACAAGTGTCAGTACTAAACCTAAGACTCCAGTATCTAGTGTACCCATTAGTATGCGTGCCCTGGAGAGATGTTTACAAAGCATCTTTTGAGAGTCGTATGGGTTTTTTTTTTTTCTCCTCCCCTTCTGGTAAAGACAGTTGGCAACATTTCTGGCGTTGATTCAGTTTTTTTTCTTGCTCTCTTACTAAATGCCGCTGCTGTTTTTCCCCTGCTTAGGATCTGTGCGGAGCCAAGACCTGCGATACGTTGGGGATGGCGGACGTGGGGACTATCTGTGACCCCAGTAGAAGTTGTTCGGTCATCGAGGACGACGGTCTACAAGCTGCCTTCACCGCTGCCCACGAGTTAGGTAAGTGTTCCCACCCACCGCCTTCCTTGCTCCCTGCGCCCCAACTTCCGTCACAGCCAGTTTAGTTCAGCTCGGTTAAGTTTAAAGATACATCATGCAATATGATGGCAGGTAAAAATGCTGGAGAAACTCGGCGGGTGAGGCAGCATCTATGCAGCGATGGGATAGGCGACGTTTCGTGTCGAGACCCTTCCACAGACTGAGGAGTGATAGGATGAGCGTTTGACAGCACTGGGCCTGTACTCGCTTTGAGTTTAGAAGGATGAGGGGGTGACCTCATTGAAACTTACCAACCAGTGAAAGGCCTGGATAGAGTGGGTGTGGAAAGGATGTTTCCACTAGTGGGAGAGTCTAGGACTAGAGGTCATAGCCTCAGAATTAAAGAACGTTCCTTTAGGAAGTAGATGAGGAGGAATTTCTTTAGAAAGAGGGCGGTGACTCTGTGGAACTCTTTGCCACAGAAGGCTGTGGAGGCCAAGTCAATGGATATTTTTAAAGCAGAGATAGATGGATTCTTGATTAGCACGGGTGTTGGGGGTTATGGGGCGAAGGCAGGAGAATGGGGTTAAAGAGGGATAGTTAGATCGGCCATGAATGTGCAGTGTTTAGTGTAGTTCAGAGATACAGCGCGGAAACAAGCCCTTGGGCCGACTGAGTCCATGCCAACCAGTGATCCGCGCACTATCCTACACTCACTGGGGATAATTTACAATTTTACCAAGCCAATTAACCTACAAACGTGTACGTGTTTAGAGTGTGGGAGGAAACCGGAGCACCTAGACAAAACCCTCACGAGTCACGGGGAGAATGTACAAACTCCGTACGGTCGGGATCGAACGCGGGTCACTGGCGCAGTAAGACAGCGTCTCTACCATGCTGTGTTGCACTGAGCCATGTCGAAACTCTTTGGCAATGGATACATCTTGTGGTTGATCCACGAGCAGAAATCTGTGGCATTCGGAGACCCTGTTGAGCTAATCTCTGACGTCGAGGCAGGTGCACGGGTGATGCGTGTGGCATGGTTTGGCGTTGGTCCACAAGGCAGATGGAGTGACTCTCCCGACTTTTTCTCCCACCGTTCAGGTCACGTGTTCAACATGCCTCACGATGACGCGAGGCAGTGCCTTCACACCATTGGCCAGACCAAGAATTCCCACATGATGGCATCCACTCTCTCGAACTTGGACCGCAACCAGCCCTGGTCCGCCTGCAGTGCGTACATGATCACTTCCTTCCTCGACAACGGGCATGGTAAGACCTGCTCTCAATAACGCTCGCTCCACAGCCATTTTGTTTTCATTGGCGACCGATCTAAATAAATGTACTGCAACTGTTACTGAGCAAATCATTAACAAATAAGAAGATTATGAAAGCGACAGGCATATTAACGAGTCCAAACGCATGTATAATAAATCCAAATAATTTTTTTAATGTTTTAATTTATTATTTAAATGTTATTATTTATATCTAAATTGATTTTTTTTTTATTGCTTAAATTGATTTAATTTTTTAATATTCTGCAATTTTTTTTAAAATGCAAATTATTTTCTGAAATTCTTTCTTAATTTATAACGAACTCTATCTTTGTTCATTTTTTTTCCTTGATTTATTTTGCTCTTTTATTCTTAATTGCTACCACTTTCCAAATTTTATTCTGAGCACAACTTTTTAAAGGATGTTCAACAAATTTTGTTTTTCTCAAAAATTTAATTTTTTTAATGTAAATTACTTTAATTTATTCATAGAAACATAGAAAATAGGTGCAGGAGGAGGCCATTCGGCCCTTCGAGCCAGCACTGTCATTCATTGTGATCATGGCTGATCGTCCCCAATCAATAACCCGTGCCTGCCTTCTCCCCATATCCCTTGATTCCACTAGCCCCTGGAGCTCTATCTAACTCTCTCTTAAATCCATCCAGGGACCTGGCCTCCACTACCCTCTGTGGCAGGGAATTCCACAAATTCGCAACTCTCTGGGTGACAATATAGACAATAGATAATTCCTTCCTTTATCAAGTTTAGCTTCATTTACTTTTTTTCTTGATTGAGGTTACTCCATAGATTAATTAATTACATTTAATTTATAAAAAAACGTTATTTTCTTCTTGATTTAATTTATCTTTTATTCTTAATTTGGTTTCCTAATTTTATTTAGTTTCTTGGCCTAATCAGTTTACTACTAATTTAGCAGCTTTTCAATATTTTATTTTGAGCGCAAAAGGTTTTGCAGGATGTGTCGGAAGGAACTGCAGAATGCTGGAGTAACTCAGCGGGTCATACGGGATCACTGGAGACCAAGAATGGGTGATGTTTCAGGTCGTAACCCTTCTGCAGTCTGGAGAAGGGTTCCGAGCCGAAACATCACCTATTCTTAGTCTCCAGAGATGCTGCCTGACCTGCTAACGTTAGGGCCTGTCCTACTTGGTGACTTATTTGTTTTCGGCGACTGCGGGCATCATTGACTGACGTATCAGGTCACCGAAACATGATGCGGCGTGATGACGTACGACGCGCGGTGTTTTTTCAAGTGTCGCAGCATTTTTTCCTGTCGCCGCTGGATTTTGAAATGTTCAAAATCTTTCAGCGACACTGATATGACGCCTGCAGTCACCGAAAAAAATCACCAAGTGAGACAGGCCCTTGACTCCACCGTTGTGTGTTTATCCCTTATCATGCAGCAAAAGCTTTTCACTGTACCTCGGTACACGTGACAATAAACTAAACTGAAATGTATAATTATATACACACACACACATTTCAGTTTAGTTTATTGTATTATATTTATGTTTGTGTGTGTGTGTGTATGAATATATATTAAATTGTGTGTGTGTGTGTGTGCGTGTATATATAATATGTTGAGGCCAGTTCATTGGCTATATTTAAGAGGGAGTTAGATGTGGCCCTTGTGGCTAAAGGGATCAGTGGGTATGGAGAGAAGGCAGGGATGGGATACTGAGTTGGATGATCAGCCATGAGCATATTGAATGGCGATGCAGGCTCGAAGGGCCGAATGGCCTTCTCCTGCACCTATTTTCTATGTTTCTATGTGTGTGTATTTTATATATAATGTGTGTGACTGTATATACACACACATATTATAGTAAATATATACTATTAACTTTTTTTTCTCATTGATTATATTGTTTACAGTGTACTATGTTTACATTCTGTTGTGCTGCTGCAAGTAAGAATTTCATTGTTCTATCTGGGACACGTGACAATAAAGCAGTCTTGACACAAGTGCTTGGTGCGTGTGTTGCTGTTGTTTCCACGACGTGCTCATGTTTGTCCCTCTTGTTCTCAGGCGAGTGTTTGTTGGACAAGCCGCAGAAGCCCATCGCGCTGCCCCGCGAGCTGCCGGGAACCGTGTACGACGCCGACCGGCAATGCCAGTTCACCTTCGGAGACGACTCCCGCCTCTGCCCCGACGCTGGCAACACCTGCTCGCTGCTCTGGTGCACCGGCACTTCCGGCGGCATGCTCATCTGCCAGACCAAGCACTTCCCCTGGGCCGACGGCACCAGGTGCAGGGAAGGGAGATGGTGCATGGAGGGCAAATGTGTCAACCAGTCCAGCATCAAGGACTACAGTGTAAGTACCTCCCTGCCTTGGGTCGAATTCAGAGGGCAGAGCCTCAAAATTAAAAATAGCGGAGTCAGGGGATATGGGGAGAAGGCAGGAACGGGGTACTGATTGGGGATGATCAGCCATGATCACATTGAATGGCGGTGCTGGCTCGAAGGGCCGAATGACCTATTCCTGCACCTATTGTCCATTGTCTATTGATGTTCCTTTAGGAAGGAGATGAGGAGGAAAACTCTGGGCAATAGACTCTGTGCATTTACCTTATCATAAGTTCAAGGAGTAGAGAATTAGGCCATTTGGCCCATCGAGTCCACTACTCTATTCAATCATGGCTGATCTCTGCCTCCTAATCCCATTTTCCTGCCTTCAACCCATAGCCCTTGACTATTCCACTCAGGATTTTATACACTTCTGGGAGATCACCTCTCATCCTCCTGCACTCTAAGGAATAAAGACCCTAGCCTGCTCGACCTCTCCCTGTAGCTCAGGCCCTCGAGTCTTGGCAACATCCTGGTGAATCATCTCTGCACCTTTCCCATTTGGGGACGTAGTTGGTGACTATTGGCTGGAGAGAGCTGTTCTCCAGGATTTGTTCCTATCTGTTTGTAGTCCGAAGTCCGAATGGTGAAAGGTCTGGATAGAGTGGATGTGGGGAGGATGTTTCCACTAGTGGGGAAGTCTAGGACCAGAGGGCACAGCCTCAGAATTAAAGGACGTTCCTTTGGAAAGGAGATGAGGAGGAATTTCTTTAGTCGGAGGGTGGTGAATCTGTGGAATTCTTTGCCGAAGAAAGTTGTGGAGGCCAAGTCCGTGGATATTTTTAAGGCAGAGATCGGCAGATTCTTGGTTAGTACGGGTATCCGGGGTCATGGGGAGAAGGCAGGAATATGGAGTTGAGAGGGAAAGATAGATCAGCCACGATTGAATGGCGGAGCAGACTTGATGGGGGGGCCAAATTACCTAATTCTGCTCCTATGACTTCTGAACATTGGTCATGACACCGTACGATAACAGGCCCTTCGGCCCACTTACCCATGCCGACCGAATGACCTATTTCTGCTCCGGTCACCTCCGAGGGTATTTATTGATCTGTTTGTTTATTTGTTACAGACTCCGGTGCACGGCAGCTGGGGAATGTGGGGCTCGTGGGGAGACTGTTCCCGGACCTGCGGGGGAGGCGTACAGTATTCCTTCCGGCACTGCGACAATCCGGTGCCGAGGAACGGCGGGAAGTATTGCGAAGGGAAGAGGGTGCAGTACCGATCCTGCAACACCATGGACTGCCCGTACAAGAACGGTAAGGCCCAGGCATATCCACTCACCGCACGCAGTCCCACATGCCTGCCTCGCCAATGTGCAGTGTCATCTAGTCTAATCTACTTCAGTTTAGTTTGAGTTTAATTTAATTTCATTTGACAATAGACAATAGGTGCAGGTGTAGGCCATTCGGCCCTTTGAGCCAGCACCGCCATTCAATGTGATCATGGCTGATCATCCACAATCAGTACCCCGTTCCTGCCTTCTCCCCATATCCCCTTATTTTTAAGAGATCTATCTAGCTCTCTTGAAAGTATCCAGAGAACCGGCCTCCACCGGCCTCTGAGGCAGAGAACAGACTCACAACTCTGTGTGAAAAAGTGTTTCCTCGTCTCCGTTCTAAATGGCTTACCCCTCATTCTTATTCATTTTAGTTTAGTTTAGATTGGGTTTAGTTCAGAGATACAGTGTGGAAACGGGGCCTTCGGCCCATCGAGTCCATGCCGACCAACAATCGCCCACACGCCAGTTCTATCCTACACACCAGGAACAATTTACAGAAGCCAATTAACCTAGAAACCTGCATGTCTGAAGTGTGGGAGAAAACCGGAGCACCCGAATTAAACCCACGTGGAGAACGTGCAAACTCCGCACAGACAGCACCCGTAGTCAGGATCGTACCCGGGTCCCTGGCGCTGTGAGGCAGCAACTCTACCGCTGCACCGGTGTAGGCGGACATTTTGTTAGGCTGGGATGAGTGCCGCACAGTGTCGGACAATGTTAAATTGCTTTCACCGGATCACGTTGACGGTTGTGGTCTTAAACTTGCTTGTTCTCTATCGAAACACAGGCATCACCTACCGAGAAGAACAGTGTGAGGCACACAACGACTTCTCAAAGTCCACTGCCTTCGGGGGAATGCCTGCGGTGGAATGGATCCCAAAATATGCCGGAGTTTCTCCCAGGGACCGCTGCAAGCTCATTTGCCGGGCAAAGGGGACGGGATACTACTTTGTGCTTCAACCCAAGGTGTGTACATTCCTGCTGGAAAACCAATCCGTTTGTCTCCTGCCCTGCTCATTATTCGTGAACCATTGGACAATAGACAACAGGTGCAGGAGGAGGCCATTCGGCCCTACGAGCCTGCACCGCCATTCAATGTGATCATGGCTGATCATCCACAATCAGTACCCCGTTCCTGCCTTCTCCCCATATCCCCTGACTCCGCTATCTTTAAGAGCCCTATCTAGCTCTCTCTTTTGAAAGCATCCAGAGAACTGGCCCCCACCGCCCTCTGAGGCAGAGAATTCCACAGATTCACAACTCTCTGGGTGATAAAGTTTTTCCTCATCTCCGTTCTAAATGGCCTACCCCTTATTCTTAAACTGTGGCCCCTGGTTCTGGACCCCCAACACAGGGAACATGTTTCCTGCCTCTAGCGTGTCCAATCCCTTAATAATCTTATATGTTTCAATAAGATTCCCTCTCATCCCTCTAAACTCCAGAGTGTACAAGCCCAGCTGCTCCATTCTCTCAGCATATGACAGTCCCGCCATCCCGGGAATTAACCTTGTAAACCTACGCTGCACTCCCTCAATAGCAAGAATGTCCTTCCTCAAATTAGGGGACCAGAGTGTACAAGCCCAGTCGCTCCATTCTTTCAATATATGACAGTCACGCCTTCCCAGTAATTAACCTCGTGAACCTACGCCTCACTCCCTCAAGAGGCACTCAGCGGGTCAGGCAGCATCTCCGGAGAGTGTGGATAGGTGACGTTTCAGGTCTGGATCCTTCTTAGGACTGATTCACCACAATCGGTTTGAAGCGGGGTCCCGACCCAAAATGTCACCTTCTCTCCAGAGTTGCTGCCCGACCCACTGAGTTACTCCAGCACGTTGTGTCTACCTATGGTGCAAAGCAGCCTCTGCAGTTTCCTTGTTGCCTTGATCACCCCTCAGCCTCTTGCGCTGCAAGGAATAAAGTGCTGTTGTGTCGGAAGGAACTGCAGACGCTGGTTTTCGCCAAAGACAGACACATAGAAACATAGAAAATAGGTGCAGGAGTAGGCCATTCGGCCCTTCGAGCCAGCACCACCATTCAACATTATCATGGCAAAATGTCTTTAAGAGAAATTATTATTCACACTGCCGGGGGTTGTAAGCTGCCCATAAGCTAAATATTAGGTGCTGTTCCTCCAATTTGTGTTGGGCCTTGCTCTTGACAGTGGGGGAGGCCCAGGGCAGAAGGGACAGTGGTGGAATAGGGAGGGGGGGGGGGGTGTTACTGTGTTTGGAACACCGCGACTATCGTCGAGGTAGCAGCATCCAGAGTTGTGACGGCGTTTGTTTGTTTGTTCCTCCCCTCCGCAGGTTGCCGACGGCACTCCCTGTAGCCCGGACTCCACCTCTGTCTGCGTGCAGGGGCAGTGCGTCAAGGCCGGCTGTGACCGAGTCATCGGCTCCAGCAAGAAGTTCGACAAGTGCGGCATTTGCAAGGGCAAGGGTCTGACTTGCAAGAAGATCACTGGCTCACTCGACCGTTCAAAGTAAGAGCTCCTCCCTCACATTGCTAAACACTGTTGAATATCAGAAACATAGACAATAGGTGCAGGTGTAGGCCATTCGGCCCTTCAAGCCAGCACTACCATTCATTAGACAATAGGTGCAGGTGTAGGCCATTTGGCCCTTCGAGACAGCACTGCCATACAATAGACAATAGGTGCAGGAGTAGGCCATTCGGCCCTTCGAGCCAGCACTACCATTCATTAGACAATAGACAAAGGTGTAGGCCATTCGGCCCTTCGAGCCAGCACTGCCATACAATAGACAAAAGGTGCAGGAGTAGGCCATTCGGCCCTTCGAGCCAGCACCACCATTCAATAGACAATAGGTGCAAGAGTAGGCCATTCGGCCCTTCGAGCCAGCACCTCCATTCAATGTGATCATGGCTGATCATCCAAAATCACTACCCCGTTCCTGCCTTCTCCCCATATCCCCTGATTCCGCTATCTTTAAGAGCCCTATCTAGCTCCCTCATGAAAGCATCCAGAGAACCGGCCTCCACCGCCCTCTGAGGCAGAGAATTCCACAGACTCACCACTCTCTGTGAGAAAAAGTGTTTCCTCGTCTCCGTTCTAAATGGCCTACCCCTTATTCTTAAACTGTGGCCCCTGGTTCTGGACTCCCCCAACATCGGGAACATGTTTCCTGCCTCTAGCGTGTCAAAACCCTTAATAATCTTATATGTTTCAATAAGATCCCCTCTTATCCTTCTACAAGCCCAGCCGCTCCATTCTCTCAGCATATGACAGTCCCGTAAATCCCGGGAATTAACCTTGTGAACCTACGCTGCACTCCCTCAATAGCAAGAATGTCCTTCCTCAAATTAGGGGACTAAAAAGGTGTTTCATCGTCTCCGTTCTTTGACTAAGTTGACCCTTTTATTTCTGTCTGCAGGCCGGGATACCAAGAAGTTGTCACTATCCCCGCCGGAGCGACCAATATTGACATCAAGCAACGTAGTCTTCGAGGTGCAAGGCACGACGGGAGCTACCTGGCGTTGAAGAGACTCGACGGCAAGTACCTCCTGAATGGAGACTACACCCTCTCGACCCTGGAGCAGGACATCTCCTACCAGGGCACCAACCTGCGCTACACGGGCTCCTTGGTGTCGCTGGAGAGGATCCGCAGCTTTGGTGCGCTGCAGGAGCCGCTGGTGGTGGAGGTGCTCTCGGTGGGAGACTCCATGCGCCCCAGGGTCAAGTTCTCCTTCTTCGTCAAGAAGAGCTTGCAGCAGCTGCCCACCGCCCGCAACGGCAGGCGGCCCTCGTTCAACGCCATCCGCGAGACGGTGACTGCCGAGTGGGTGATCGGCGAGTGGGGCGAGTGCTCCAAGAGCTGCGGGCTGGGGCTCCAGCGCCGCGCGGTGGAGTGCGCCGACCGGCAGGGCGCCCCCGCCGCGGACTGCGAGCGCGAGCTGAAGCCCGACGACCTGCGGCTGTGCGCCGACGTGCCCTGCCCGCGCTGGCTGCTGGGCGAGTGGTCGCCCTGCTCCAAGACCTGCGGGAAGGGCTTCAGGAAACGGTCGCTGAGGTGCGTCACCCGCGCCGGCCAAACTCTACCGCACGACAGCTGCGGCACGGCGAAAAAACCGAAGCACTTGATCGGCCTGTGTACCTTACGGGCTTGTGCTTAGAGACTCCCAAATGCAAAGACTATACCCACCGGAGTTAACGTTCAACCTAAATGCACTGATAAGGGTCTCCTAATCCATTGTCATGTCATAAGGAATAGGAGTAGAATTAGGCCATTCGGCCCATCAAGTCTACTCCGCCATTCAATCATGGCCGATCTATCTCTCCCTCCTAACCCCATTCTCCTGCCTTCTCCCCATAACCCCCGACACCCGTACTAATCAAGAATCTATCTATCTCTGCCTTAAACATGTAACATGAACATGACTCCCATCCAACCCATATTTCACTTTGACAATGAATGTTTGATTTAGTTGTAATAGACCATTGGGTAGTTAATGGTCTTGTGAGGGGGACAATGGGGGGGGGGGTGGGGGGGAATTGAGAAACTCGATGCGAGCATTGTGTGTCTCTCTCTCGTCAATTAGTCTTGTCAGTATTCGTATATATTTCGCTGTTGACAGTGAATTCGGAAGTTAGTAAGCCACGCTAAAGTACGTAATTCTCTCATTCATAAGATTCGTTCGCAAGAGTTCCAAGATGGTTTCCTCTGGTGAAAGTCACTCTCCGTGAAGAGAACTGTCTTGGAAACGGTCTCGCAAGCGACCTTGCGTTTTTATATTTATTTTTTCAGAATATCTTGTTCGTGTGGTGTTATTGTGGGGGGGTGGATGCTTTTACACCGCGCTGACTCAAGCCCCCTACAGAATAATATCTAACATCGTCTTGGTACTAAGTAGTTCAAGTGAGGGTCAATTAATTGGTCGGCCACCAGTTGGAAACTAACGAGTCCCCGATTAGCAAGTGTACACAAATAGTCCATGGAGCCCGCATGCAAGAGGCGCCATGTTTCATGGAGGTGCCCCTTTCAAAAGTCCACACTCCAGAGACCCCGGTTCGATCCTGCCCTCGGGTGCTGTCTGGGTAGAGTTTGCACGTTCTCCCCTGTGACCACATGGGTTTCCTCCAGCTCTCCAAAGACTTGCGGGTCCGCAGTTTAATTTCCCCGACCCTGGTTCCCTCTCCTCTTCACCGTCTGCAGCAGGGCTCCCCATGTGTCTCGTGCTCTGGGCTGAGGTTAGACAGGAGGTGGGACCCCCCCCTCTCTGCTACCAGCGAGGTTGTCCCACAAAGTGGGAGGGAAACATACCGCCCCAGGACAGGACAAGAAGTCCACGTGAATCAGATGCCGCAATAACCACTCTACAAAACGCTGGTGTAACTCAGCGGGACAGGCAACATCTCTGGAGAGAATGAATGGGTGACGTTTCGAGTCTGGGCCCTTCCCCTCGGTCTCGACCCGAAACATCACCCATTCCTTCTACCCAGAGATGCTGCCGGTGCTGCCGAGTTACTCCAGCATTTTGTGTCTATCGTTGGTGTAAACCACCACCTGCAGTTCCCCTCCCTCACAATAATCGCCCTTCTGTGGATCTTGAGGGTCGGCTAAAAGTGAGATGTGAAGGGGGGGAACTCAACCTAGCCGGAAGGTATCGTCCCATCAGCACCCGAACCCCCGACCCCGAGCTGGGTCCTCATCATTCTCCTGACTCATGGCCAACCCGGACTCCACCTACCTCAGAAGTGAAGGGTGAGATTTACACAACAAAACATCTTAAACTGTGCTATATACACCAGCTGCTATCTCCACAACGCTCCAATACGCAGAGTTACATGAAGAATATATAAACTATTAAACCAAGACCAACAAGGTATACTTTATAAGAGTATTTAAATTCCTTCTGTGAAGGATTTACCCTATTTTGTACAGATTTCAAAACCTTATTTATTTTTGTAAAGCTTGTATAATATAATCTTTTAAGTTTTTTAAAAGAAGAAACAAAGAACATTTAACAAGAATAGACTATTTATACAGTATATTGTGTTACTAGGAGATAATAAAAAATGATTGAAATAACTTATTTTTGGGTCTAATTTGTGTGTTGTGTGCAAGAGTTGATAGAATCATAGTCCTACAGCATGGAAACAGGCCATTCGGCCCAACCCTCTATGTATTCAAGAGATGTGTTCAAGGGAGTGTTAGATATAGCCCTTGGGGCTAACGGAATCAAGGGATATGGGGAGAAGGCAGGAACGGGGTACTGATTGGGGATGATCAGCCATGATCACATTGAATGGCAGTTCTGGCTCGAAGGGCCGAATGGCCTACTCCTGCACCTATTGTCTATGTTTCTAACTCGTCCATGCCGACCAACATGGCCCAACTAAGCTAGTGCTGTCTCCTTGCAAGAAGATTGACACAAAATGCTGGAGTAATTCTCTGCCTCTGGAGGCAGTGGAGGCCAATTCTTTGGATGGTTTCAAGGGAGAGTTAGGTAGAGCTCTTAAAGATAGCGGAGTCAGGGGATATGGGGAGAAGCCAGGAATGGGGTACTGATTGTGGATGATCAGCCATGAACACAGTGAATGGCCTACTCCTGCATCTATTGTAACTCAGCGGGACAGGCAACATCTCTGGATAGAAGGCATGTGCTGGCTCGAAGGGCTGAATGGCCTACTCGTGCACCTTTAAAAGGAATCTTAGGGGTAACCTTTTCCACACAAAGGGTGGTGGGTGTATGGAATGAGCTGCCAGAGGAGGTAGTTGAGGAAGGGACTATCCCAAATGTTCAAGAAACAGTTAGGCAGGTGCAATGGATAGGACTGGACAGAATAGGAATCTATCTGCTGACTGGATAGCACACAAGCAAAGTTTTTCACTGTACCTGGGTACACTTGACAATAAACTAAACTGTTACAGGTTTAGATGGCTATGGGCCAAACTCAGGCAGATGGGACTAGTGTGTTAAAACCATATAATGTCATGTCATCCACCCTTCCTGAGGTCATCTGGTGCTGGCTTTACAGAAGGAGATCCAAATATATCAGTCTGAAGAAGGCCCTCGAGTGCTGGCAACATTTTCGAAAATCGTATATGCACCTTTTCCAGCTTAACGGCATCCTTCCTATAGCAGGGTGGTGGGTGTATGGAACAAGCTGCCAGAGGAGGTAGTTGATGCTGGGACTATCCCAACATTTTAGAAGCAGTTAGACATTAGCAGATACACGGATAGGATAGGTTTGGAGGGATAGACAATAGACAATAGGTCCTCTCCGCAGATTGTCACCTTGTCGTGGTGGAGAAGCTTGTGTGGACCTGAGATCCTGAGAGCGATGCCGTCTGGAGCTGTGCTGGTAGGGCCACCCATGGCGGTAAGGTCAAGGGGGAGGTCTCTGACAAAGAGCAATCCAACCAAGACCTCAACGGTGGAACAGGCGGAGGACGATGGCTGACCTTAGTGGAGCTAACGTCACAACGGCTGGGAAGGCGGATGAAGGCTGCAGCAGAAAAGGGTCTCCGGTCGTCTTGGACTCCATGCCACTGGATCCTGACCCAGATCTGTCAAGGACCGTGGGGTGGCTGTCTGTGCACCAGTCTCCCCACGTTAAACAAAGTCACGCACAGGCGCCCTCCATGAGAGGATGATCGGGTCGTACTCGTTTTCGAGTGACCACCAATGATGATGAGACAATAGTGTGGCAGTAGGCCATTCTGCCCTTCGAGCCAGCACCGCCATTCAATATGATCATAGCTGAGGACCAAACGCGGACAGGTGGGACGAGTGTAGCTGGGACATGTTGGCCGGTGTGGGCAAGTTGGGCCAAAGGGCCTGTTTCCACGCTGTAACACTCTATGACACTATGACTACGACTAAGGGTCCCGAACAGAAACGTCACCCATTCCTTCTCTCCAGAGATGGTGCCTGTCCCACTGAGTCACTCCAACATTTTATGCTTATCTTCACATCAATTTCTCCTGCTTTGGACAGCAAATGCGTTGAACAATGTGGCATCAGGTACACAGGCATCAGTCTTGAAATCAGCCAAGGTTCAATTAGCTGTTCTAATAAATTCTAGATTGGGATGTTCCATTTCGTACCAGGAAATATTAAATTCTTGCAAATGAATCTGAGCAGGAACTCCCTCTGCTGGACATCCCACTAATTGCACTAAATGTCTGAAGAAGGGTCTCAAACTATTCCTTCGCTCCATAGATGCTGCCTCATCCGCTGAGTTTCTCCAGCATTTTTGTCTACCACTAATTGCAGACATCGTTTGATTAGAAATTAGTTGGGTTTGAAAAAATGGTTCTATGATTTAAATGGTTTAGAGATACAGTGCGGAAACAGGCCCTTTGGCCCACCGACAGGCGATCCCCGCACATTAACGCTATCCTACGCACACACACACACACACACACACACACACTAGGGACAGTTTTAGGTTTATACCAAGCCGATGAGCCAACAAATCTGTACGTCTTTGGAGTGTGGGAGGAAACCGAAGATCTCGGAGAAAACCCACGCAGGTCACGGGGAGAACCATATAACCATATAACAATTACAGCACGGAAACAGGCCATCTCGACCCTTCTAGTCCGTGCCAAACACATATTCTCCCCTAGCCCCATATACCTGCGCTCAGACCATAACCCTCCATTCCTTTCCCGTCGATATAACTATCCAATTTATTTTTAAATGATAAAAACGAACCTGCCTCCACCACCTTCACTGGAAGCTCATTCCACACAGCTACCACTCTCTGAGTAAAGAAGTTCCCCCTCATGTTACCCCTAAACTTCTGTCCCTTAATTCTCAAGTCATGTCCCCTTGTTTGAATCTTCCCTACTCTCAGTGGGAAAAGCTTATCCACGTCAACTCTGTCTATCCCTCTCATCATTTTAAAGACCTCTATCAAGTCCCCCCTTAACCTTCTGCGCTCCAAAGAATAAAGCCCTAACTTGTTCAACCTTTCTCTGTAACTTAGTTGCTGAAACCCAGGCAACATTCTAGTAAATCTCCTCTGTACTCTCTCTATTTTGTTGACATCCTTCCTATAATTAGGCGACCAAAATTGTACACCATACTCCAGAATTGGCAGAACGTACAAACTCCGTACAGACAGCACCCGTAGTCAGGATTGAACCTGGGTCTCTGGCGCTGTAAGGCAGCAACTCTACCGCTGCGCCACCGTGCCACCTTCAATGGTTCTTTGTTGTTCTGGGTTTTCTCCGAGATCTTATGCATAGCACAGTAAATATTTTTGGCACACAAACCCACAAAAGTACAGTAGCTATATTTTGGAGCCATTTAAAAAGTACAAATTCTGGTGACAATGAAGAACCTTTGAATCATTGAGGGCGGCACGGTGGCGCAGAGGTAGAGTCGCTGCCTTACAGCGCCAGAGTCCCGGGTTCGATCCCGACTACGGGCGCTGTCTGTACGGAGTTTGTACGTTCTCCCCGTGACCTGCGTGGGTTTTCTCCGAGATCTTCGGTTTCCTCCCACACTCCAAAGACGTACAGATTTGTCGGATAAACGACAAATAGTTTAAGAATAAGGAGGAAGCCATTTAGAACGGAGACGAGGAAACACTTCTTCACACAGAGAGTTGTGAGTCTGTGGAATTCTCTGCCTCAGAGGGCGGTGGAGGCCGGTTCTCTGGATACTTTCAAGAGAGAGCTAGATAGGGCTCTTAAAGATAGCGGAGTCAGGGGATATGGGGGAGAAGGCAGGAACAGGGTACTGATTGGGGATGATCAGCCATGATCACATTGAATGGCGGTGCTGGCTTGAAGGGCCGAATGGCCTACTCCTGCACCTATTGTCTATTGTCTATTGTATTGAGTTTGTACGTGCTCCCTGTTACTGCGTGGGTTTTCTCCGGGATCTCCGGTTTCCTCCCACACTCTGGCTAAACGGGTGGCGCAGCGGTAGAATTGCTGCCTTACAACGCCAACAGCGCCGGAGACCTGGGTTCGATCCTCACCTCGGGTGCAGTCTGTACGGAGTTTGGACGTTCTTCCCCGACCCATGTGGGTTTTCTCCGAGATCTTCGGTTTCCTCCCAGGTTTGTAGGTTAATTGGCTCGGTATAATTGTAAAATTGTCCCTCGTGTGTGTGTACGATAGTGTTAGTGCGCAGCGATCGCTGGTTCGGCGGGGACTCCGTGGGCCGAAGGGCCTGTTTCCACGTTGTATCTCTAAACTAAACTAAACCAAATCAAACACCATTGCCTGACTGCTTGTCCTTCACAACAGAGTTTTATTGAAACGTACCGATTAGTGAAAGGCCTGGATAGAGCGAATGCGGAGAGGATGTATCCACTAGTGGGAGAGACTAGTATCTCTAAACTAAACCAAACCATTATTTGACTGAGTGATTTGGTGCATTAGTGAAGTTTTGTTTCTATAAGTGTGTTAATATATGAGATGTGTGCATGAGGTCTTGTGCTTGAGTGTATGTGATTACTATGCAATCTGATCAGTGTGTGATTAAGTGGTTATAAGCCTGGGTGAGTCTGGATTGTGTTCTATGCATCGATGTAATTGAGAGGCCTTTGCGTGATTGAGTTGCTGGAACTTGCAAAGAGTGTTTACTAACTTGGAAGATAGGCACAAAATGCTGGAGTAACCCAAGGACAGGCAGCACCTCTGGAGAGAAGGAATGGGCAACGTTTCGGGTCGAGACCCTTCTTCCTGACTTACTGACTTGGAGTTGGCTGGGAATTTGCTGTGCATTTCAATATTACAAGACAGTAATATGGTAATAAAACCTACTATCACAACGCTTAAGAAACATTTAGACAGGTACATGAATAGGGCAGGTTTGGAGGGATAAGAGCCAAACGCTGGCAGGTGGGACAGTGTAGGTGTTGGTCGGCATGGGCAAGTTGGGCCGAAGGGCCTGTTTCCACGTTGTGTCACTATGACCAACAATCAATAGACAATAGGTGCAGGAGTAGGCCATTCGGCCCTTCGAGCCAGCACCGCCATTCAATGTGATCATGGCTGATCATCTCCAATCAGTACCCTGTTCCTGCCTTCTCCCCATATCCCCCGACTCCGCTATCTTTAAGAGCCCTATCTAGCTCTCTCTTGAAAGTATCCAGAGAACCGGCCTCCACCGCTGTCTGAGACAGAGAATTTGCCCGTACAGTATTCTACCCTACTCACACTAGGGGCAGAGGCGAATTAACCTGCAAACCTGCACGTCTTTAGGGTGTGGGAGGAAACCTGAGCACCCGGAGGTAACCCATGCAGGTCATGAAGAGAACGTACAAACTCCGCACAGACAGCACCTGTAGTTAGGATCGAACCACATTCCTCCATGGCTATGCTGTGCGCGTTAGTTTTAGGTTTAGAGATACAGTGTGGAAACAGGCCCTGTGGCCCACCGAGTCCACGCTGACCAGCGATCACCCACAGACGAGTTCTATCCTGCACACCAATTAACCTACGAAGATTGAGGGGGGATCTTATAGAAACTTACAAAATTCTTAAGGGGTTGGACAGGCTAGATGCAGGAAGATTATTCCCGATGTTGGGGAAGTCCAGAACAAGGGGTCACAGTTTAAGGATAAGGGGGAAATCTTTTAGGACCGAGATGAGGAAAACATTTTTCACACAGAGAGTGGTGAATCTTTGGAACTCTCTGCCACAGAGGGTAGTCGAGGCCAGTTCATTGGCTATATTTAAGAGGAAGTTTGATGTGGCCCTTGTGGCAAAAGGGATCAGGGGGTATGGAGAGAAGGCAGGTACAGGATACTGAGTTGGATGATCAGCCATGATCATATTGAATGGCGGTGCAGGCTCGAAGGGCCGAATGGCCTGCTCCTGCACCTATTTTCTATGTTTCTATGTACGAACCTGCACGTCTTTGGAGCGTGGGAGGAAGCCGGAGCACCCGGAGAAAACCCACGCAGGTCACGGGGGAGAACGTACAAACTCCGTACAGGCAGAGTTTGTACGTTCGTGGACGGCACGGTGGCGCAGCGGTAGAGTTGCTGCCTCATAGCGCCGGAGACCCGGGTTCGATGCCGACTACGGGTGCTGTCTGTACGTTCTCCCCGTGATCTGCGTGGGTTTTCTCTGTGGTCTTCAGTTTCCCCCCGCACTCCAAAAACATACAGGTTTGTAGGTTAATTGGCTTGGTGTAAATGTAAAAATTGTTCAGTGCTGAGTGATGATCTACCTAGAGCTTTTCAGCGTACTACATCTAGATCTAGACAGCACCCGTGGTCAGGATCGAACCCGGGTCCCTGGCGCTGTTATAGCCCTGTCCCACAGTACGAGTTCATTCCAAGAGCTCTCCCGAGTTTAAAAAAAATCAAACTCGTGGTTAGCACGGAGAATAAACGTCGCGAGTACGTCGGAGCTCGGGGGCGTCTCTTAGCGGCTCGTAACGCTAACGGCAGGTACTCGGGATGACTCGCTACCGGCAGGTAAGCACGGGAAGACTCGTGAAGATTTTTCAACATGAAGAATAATGTCCACGAGAGCCCCGAGTACCGACGAGCGGCCATTACCGTAAATCTCCGAGTTCGAATCAGGGCAAACTCGGGAGAGCTCTTGGAATGAACTCGTACCGTGGGACAGGGGTGTAAGGCAGCAACTCTACCGCTGCCCCTCCGTGCCGCCCTATTGTGTTGCTATGGTCGCGCACTGCCATAATTGTGCTCTCCACTGGTTTGCGTCAAGCTGTAAGACCAAGGCGAATGTGATTTAGTGGATGCCCTCTTTGGTAGATGTGGAGGAAAATAGTTATCTTTGCTTTAAATTGGTTGTTAGTGCAGTACATCCGCTGATAAATATCTGTGAAGCCCTTTTAATTATAACAAGCCGGTCATTATCCCAGGCCTCCCACCCAGTGCCTGCTTCCTGAAGCATTAGGGCCACAAACAGAACAGTTCATCTCGTATTTGTTTACGAGACAGAGCTGTACCCAAAATGGAGCTTGTTTATATCGGCATAAAAGTCTCTACAGTTCAAAAGAATCCATTACCCAGATTGTTTTGACAAACCTTTTTTTCTTAGTTAGGAGATACAGCGCGGAAACAGGACCTTTGGCCCACCGGGTCCGCGCCGACCAGCGACCCCCGCATATTACAGACAATAGGCAATAGGTGCTTGAGTAGGCCATTCGGCCCTTCGAGCCAGCACCGCCATTTTAATGTGATCATGGCTGATCATCCCCAATCAGTACCCCGTTCCTGCCTTCTCCCCATATCCCCTGACTCCGCTATTTTTAAGAGCCCCATCTAGCTCTCTCTTGAAAGCATCCAGAGAACCTGCCTCCACCGCCCTCTGAGGCAGAGAATTCCACAGACTTATCACTCTCTGTGAGAAAAAAGAATTTCCTCATCTCCATTCTAAATGGCTTACTCCCTATTCTTAAACTGTGGCCCCTGGTTCTGGACTCCCACAACATCAGGAACATGTTTCCTGCCTCTAGCGTGTCCAAGCCCTTAATAATCTTATATGTTTCAATAAGATCCCCTCTCATCCTTCTAACCTCCAGAGTGTACAAGCCCAGCCGCTCCCTGCTCCTATACTCAAAAGGATTTGAGTATAGGAGCAGGGAGATTCTACTGCAGTTGTACAGGGCCTTGGTGAGACCACACCTGGAATATTGCGTACAGTTTTTGGTCTCTGTAAAGGAGTGATAGCTGACACACTGTAACCTTTACTAGGAGTTTATTATAGCACATGGCACACACGTCCCAGCACTGACTGCATCCAGCCTTCAGGCGTACTGGGACCTAGTGGGAGGAACAAAGGGAGGATACCACAGTTATACTAATATGATGGGGCGTGGTTAGTGGTGATGAGGTAGCTACATTATAGGTTGCATGCATAAACCATCTACATTCTTCCCCTTACAATTTAAACAAGTTACAGCAATGGCAGGTTGGTTATACAGAACCTGCAGAGCTAAGCGAACTCTCCGTATCGAGCCGGGGGTTTTACAATCCGACACAAACGAGTGCGCACAGCACCCTCACCCTCCCCACCCGAAAGAATAGGAGGAGGGACAGGAACAGAAACAGGACGGGGAGAGAAGGTGGGTGGAGACCCAAGCTTGGAAGGGGAACGGAGAGGCACAGGTGAGCCAGGTGAAACAGAAGGGGTAGAATGAGTAGAAGTCGAAGAGAGAGAAGACCTGACAGGGGACAACAGAGCCTGAGGAGCGAACCCAGGAAGAGCAGGGGGAGGTGCCCGAGGCAAACGGACCGACCGTGGCATGCAGGGAGCAGAGGGTAAGTTAGTTGAGGAAGGCTCGACACGCGACGGAGGGGTATACGGAATCGCAGGAGGTGGTTTGGGCTCGTTGACCGGCAACAGGTGCTGGCGGCTGCGTCGGTATACAGTCCCCTCAAAATCCGCCAGGTAAGACCATGGCGCGCTGTCGAACCCGACCACGGTGGCTAGTCGGGAATAGCCGGTAGACGTCTGCAAACGGACGACCTGTCCAGGCAGCAGTG
The DNA here is from genome assembly GCF_010909765.2 of Amblyraja radiata. Classification (NCBI taxonomy): domain Eukaryota; kingdom Metazoa; phylum Chordata; class Chondrichthyes; order Rajiformes; family Rajidae; genus Amblyraja; species Amblyraja radiata. The sequence goes on from NC_045969.1 coordinate 4,959,053, forward strand.
GGGATAGGGGGCGGCAGGATTTGTCGTGCGAGCGGCGCTGGATTTCGTGCTTCTGGGCAATTCGTTGCTGGACATCAGCAGGCTGCAGGACTTTGGGCATCAGGGACTGCTGGGCGATCGGCATCGGAGGGCGAATAACTCGGGACATGAGGCGTTGGGCAGGGGATCGCATTGTACTGTCACTGGAAATATTCCGAAGGTTCAGGAGACCCTGATAGAAATCACCGTTGGAGAGACGGGATTGTTCAAGCAAGTGCTTTGCGCTGCGGACCGCCCGTTCAGCCAGTCCATTGCTCTGCGGGTACTCCGGGCTGCTGGTGAAATGATTGAAGTTCCACTTCGCAGCGAAAGCTTGAAATTCGGCGCTGGTGAACTGGCGGCCGTTGTCTGTCTGCAGCCGGACAGGGGAACCAAACGTGGCAAAGTGACGGCGTAGCTTACTGATCACCATCTCGGAGGTGATGGCAGGGAGGAGGTCCACCTCGAACCAATTTGAGTAAGAGTCTACCAGCACAAGGTACTGTTTCCCACGCCAGTCGAAAATATCGGCAGCCAGTGAAGACCAGGGCATGTCAGGGGCAGGCTGTTGTAGAAGCGGCTGTCTCTGCTGATGCGGGGCAAGAGAGTTGCAGTCCGGACAGGAATCCACCCTGGCCTTGATGTACTTAGCCATGCCCGGCCAGTAATATTGTTCCTGGGCATGCGAGATAGTGGCATCTGCCCCGGGATGCCCCATGTGGGCGGCGTCGAAGTACAAACCATGCAGCGAGGCAGGGACGACCACTTTGTGTCCCTTGATAATAATACCGTCCCGGAGGACCAACTCATCGCGGACCAGAAAATAGGGGTGGACGCCAGCAGGTAATGAAGTCCGTTTGATAGGCCACCCGCGCTTGATGACAGCAGCAAGCTGTTGCAGGTCAGGGTCGTTAGCGGTGTGCTCAACCAGGCACTGGAGCTGCTTGGAAGGGATGAAGTTTACGTTCAGTACCTGTAGGTCTGCCTGCTTGAAGGGGTGCTGGTCGCAGCAGGTCCGGGGGGCCTGGGACAGCGCGTCAGCCACATGCATCTCGGTGCCCCTCTTATAAACGATTTAAAAGTCAAAGCGCTGTAGCTGCAGCATCATCCGCTGCAACCTGGCTGGAGCGCAGTGTATAGGCTTGTTAAGTATCGTCACCAGGGGTTGGTGATCCGTCTCAACGGTGAACCTGGTGCCAAAGAGGAAGTCCTTAAACTTTGAACACGCGAACACCACCGCCAGCAGCTCGAACGGCATCCGCAAGAACTTAAACCTGCCGAAGGGCGTACCGAATGTGGTTAAGTCCGAGGAACGTTTGTCCAGGGGTATTTGCCAAAATGAACTCCTGGCATCGAGGACGGAAAACACCGTAGCTTGTCCGACCTGGGCGGCAACATCTTCAACAGTCCTCATAGGGTAGTGGGGCCCCACAGTTATACTAATATGATGGGGCGTGGTTAGTGGTGATGAGGTAGCTACATTATAGGTTGCATGCATAAACCATCTACAGTCTCCAAATCTGAAGAAGGACATTATTGCCATAGAGGGAGTGCAGAGAAGGTTCACCAGACTGATTCCTGGGATGTCAGGACTTTCATATGAAGAAAGACTGGATAGACTCGGCTTATACTCATTAGAATTTAGGAGATTGAGGGGGGATCTTATAGAAACTTACAAAATTCTTAAGGGGTTGGACAGGCTAGATGCAGGAAGATTGTTCCCGATGTTGGGGAAGTCCAGGACAAGGGGTCACAGCTTAAGGATAAGGGGGAAATCCTTTAAGACCGAGATGAGAAAAACATTTTTCACACAGAGAGCGGTGAATCTCTGGAACTCTCTGCCAGAGAGGGTAGTTGAGGCCAGTTCATTGGCTATATTTAAGAGGGAGTTAGATGTGGCCCTTGTGGCTAAAGGGATCAGGGGGTATGGAGAGAAGGCAGGTACGGGATACTGAGTTGGATGATCAGCCATGATCATATTGAATGGCGGTGCAGGCTCGAAGGGCCGAATGGCCTACTCCTGCACCTATTTTCTATGTATCTATGTATCTATGTATTCTCGCAGCATATGACAGTTCCGCCATCCCGGGAATTAACCTTGTAAACCTACGCTGCACTCCCTCAATAGCAAGAATGTCCTTCCTCAAATTAGGGGACCAAAACTGCACATAATACCCCAGGTGTGGTCTCACTAGGGCTCTGTACAACTGTAGAAGGACTATCCTAGACACTAGGGACAATTTTTACATTTATACCAAGCCAATCAACCTACAAACCTGTACGTCTTTGGAGTGACAAGAGACAAGAGAGACAAGGGACATTTATTGCCACATGCACCAATTGATACAGTGAAATTTGTGGTCACCATACAGCCATACGAATAAAAAAGAACACAACACACGATAGACTTTAACATAGACATCCCCACACAGCGGAGTCAATGTTTCTCACTGTGAGGGAAGGCACCGAAGTTCAGTCCTCTTCCTGGGACGAAACCGAAGATCTCGGAGAAAACCCAACGCGGGTCAGGGGGAGAACGTACAAACTCCGCGCAGACAGCACCCGAGGTGAGGATCGAACCCGGGGCTCTGGCGCTGCATGCGCTGTAAGGCAGCAATTCTACCGCTGTGCCACCCGTTTAGCCAGAGGGTGGCGAAACTGCGGAATTCATTGCCACAGACGGCTGTGGAGGCCAGGTCAATGGACATATTGAAGGCGGAGATTGACAGATTTTTGGTTAGTATGGGTGTCGGTGTTATGGAGAGAATGGGGTTAGGAGGGAGGGATAGGTCAGTCATGATTGAATGGCGGGGTAGACTTGATGGGCCGAATGGCCTTACTCTGCTCCGAGGACTAGGGGGAAAAAAGTAACAACTGCCCGATAGAACAGTTGATGTCATTTCATTTTTTGCACTTTTTCCACATATTACTGAAAAAATATCAGATATTGATGGCGTCTGGACGGCTGGATGATGGCAGAATGTTTGCAGTGCATCAAGAACTGTGCTTGGTTGCACGATACAAAGATCTTCTTTTATGACTGAGGGGAGGAGGATTTTTTTTCTCAGAAGCCTGTGAATTTTTGGAATTCTCTAACCCTGAGATAGGAAGGCTGAGTCTTTAAGTGTATTCGGGCTGAGAGAGGGGGAGAGAGGGGGAGAGGGAGGGAGAGGGACAGGGGGAGAGGGATAGAGGGAGTGAGAGAGAGGGATAAAGGGAGAGAGAGGGGGAGGGAGGGAGAGGGGAAGGGAGAGAAAGGGACAGGGGAAGAGGGATAGAGGGAGAGAGAGAGAGAAAGGGATAGAGCGAGAGAGAGGGGGGGAGAGGGAGAGGGATAGAGGGATAGAGGGAGAGGAGAGGTAAAGAGGGGGAGGGAGATCGGGAGAGAGAGGGCGGAGGAGAAAAAGAGGGGAAGGGAGAGGAGAGGGAGGAAGAGGGGGGGTAGAAGGGGAAGGGGTGGGGAGGGGGGAGAGAGAGAGGGGGAGAGAGAGATAGAGAGATAGAGGGAGAGAGGGAGAGGAGGGTGGAGTGAGGGAGAGGGAGGGGGAGAGAGGGAAAGGGGGAGTGGGGGGAGAGAGGGGTTGAGATTTTGGGACATAAGGGGAATCAAGGTGGAGTTAGCAAGTGCAAGAGGGGGTAGATTTAGGGTGAATGGGGAAAAGTTAAATGGAGGTGAATTGTTTTTATACAGAGCACTGATAACGCATTGTGTATGTGTTTGTTGTGTGGTCGCTTTCAATCTGCCTGTAAATCTGCAGCAGGTAAGAGTTTCATTGCTCCAGGGTGGAACGGTGGCGCAGCGGTAGAGTTGCTGCCTCACAGCGCCAGAGACCCGGGTTCAATCCTGACTACGGGTGCTGTCTGCGCGGAGTTTGCACGTTCCCCCCGTAACCTGCGTGGGTTTCCTCCAGGTGCTCCGGTTTCCTCCCACGCTACAAAGACCTGCAGGTTTGTAGGTTAATTTGTCTTCAATAAAATTGTAAATTGCCCCGAGTGTGTGTAAGACAGTGCTCGTGTGCGGGGGGGGGGGGGGGGGGGATCGCTGGTCGGCGCGGACTCGGTGGGACGAAGAACCTGTTTCCGCGCTGTATCTCCAAACTAAACTAAACTCCAGTTCGTCTGATAATTGCGCACTGTTGATTATCTGCATTCTCGTCTGTCTTTCTGCTCCTCAGTGCTAGTCTTTGAATCGTTATCCATCTTTTTTTCCATGGTGGGGAACAAGCGAGAAAGAGATCTGGGTGGCACGGTGGTGCAGTGGTAGAGTCGCTGCCTCACAGCGCCAGAGACCCGGGTTCGATCCTGACCACGGGTGCTTGTCTGTACGGAGTTTGCACGTTTCTCCCTGCTCCGGTTTCCTCCCACATCCCAAAGACGAGCAGGTTTGTAGGACAATTGCCACCTGGTGTGCATGATGCAGAAGTGGGTTAATAGAGGATTATACAATAGACAATAGGTGCAGGAATAGGCCATTCGGCCCTTCGAGCCAGCACCGCCATTCAATGTGATCATGGCTGATCATCCACAATCAGTACCCCGTGTGCGAGTGTGCGAGGTGATCGATGGTTGCTGCTTACTCGCTGGGCCGAAGGGCCTGCTTTCATGCTTTGTAGTATTAAGGGTTTGGACACGCTAGAAGCAGGAAACATGCTCCTGATGTTGGGGGAGTCCAGAACCAGGGGCCACACAATTTAAGAATAAGGAGTAAGCCATTTAGAACAAAGACGGTCTTCAAAGTCTTCAAAGTCGATAATGCATTTGTCATTTCTCTGTCATTGGAATGGAACGGCGGTGAGTGTTAACTAATTGACTGCGGCATTCTTGAACAAGAACATTTCAGGACACTGTTCCTGGCTGAAAGCCAACTTTGACCTGTACATGTACAAATAGTATTACTTTTGCCTGGGATGCTTTTAGTTTAGTGTGGGAACACTAGTGTATGGGGAGTCCAGAACCAGGGGCCACAGTTTAAGAATAAGGGGTGAGCCATTTAGAACGGAGACGAGGCAACACTTTTTCTCACAGAGGGTTGTGAGTCTGTGGAATTCTCTGCCTCAGAGGGCGGTGGAGGCGGGTTCTCTAAATGCTTTCAAGAGAGAGCTAGATTGGGCTCTTAAAGATAGCGGAGTCAGGGGATATGGGGAGAAGGCAGGATCGGGGTACTGATTGGGGATGATCAGCCATGATCACATTGAATGGCGGTGCTGGCTCGAAGGGCCGAATGGCCTACTCCTACACCTGTTGTCTATTGTCTATTGTATCTCTAAAAACTAAAAACCGCATAGTGGAAGCAAAAAGAAATGCCTAAATGTAAACTGAAAATGAGTTCATTAGTTCTCGGAGCAGAATGGCCCCATAGTAGAAGTGTCCATGTCGCAGGGCTGGGAACTGGGAGTATCCTGAGCTAATTCTGCTACCAACATCATCTACTGCAACAAGTGATGGCTCCCACTGATTGTCGCCGGAACCTTGCGTCCTCTTCAGGACGGACAATGACAGCGAGGTCAACATTTGAAACATGGTAGATGGACACGAAAGAAGACACGACAGATCAGCCAGATATAAAAGTGGCAACCTCAATAAAAACTGTTGAAGTTTGGAGTCTGGGGAAGGGTCCCCACCTGAAACATTATCTGCCCAAAGAGAGACACAAAAAAACTGAAGTAACTCAGCGAGTCATAAGTGCAGGTTCATAAGTGATGGAAGCAGAATTAGGCCATTCAGCCCATCACGTCTACTCCGCCATTCGATCATGGCTGATCTATCTCTCCCTCTCAACCCCATCCTCCTGCCTTCTCCCCACAACCCCTGACACCCGTGCTAATCAAGAATCTGACAATATCCATTGACTTGGCCTCCACAGCCGTCTGTGGAAAAGTATTCCACAGATTCACCTGCCAGACCACAGCTTGGAATGGAGAAGGTTTGGTAAATTGGTTATTGGTTTCAGAATTGCCACTGTGAAGTATTTTATATGTATGCGTGAAGTAAAGTGAAAATGACACCAAAATTATGGGAGGATCCACTGTACTAATGATTCAGGTTCTCATCGAGTCATAGAGTGATACAGCGTGGAAACAGGCCCTTAGGCCCGACTTGCCCACACCGGCCAATATGCCCCATCTACACTAGTCCCACCTGCCTGTGTTTGGTCCTATCCTATCCATGTACCTGTCTAAATGTTTCTTAAACGTTAGGATAGTACCTGCCTCAACTACCTCCTCAAACAGCTTGTTCCACACACCCACCACCCTCTGAGTGAAAAAATCTACCTCTCAGATTCCTATTAAATCTTTCCCCACCCTCACCTGAAACCTGTGCCCTCTGGTTCTCGATTCACCTACTCTGGGCAAGAGACTCTGTGCATCTACCCGATCTATTCCTCTCATGATTTTTATACACCTCTATAAGATCACCTCCTCATCCTCCTGCGCTCCAAGGAAGAATCCCAGCCTGCTCAACCTCTCCCTATAGCTCACACCCTCTAGTCCTGGCACTCCTTCAAAAACACCAAGCTCCTGTCAAGCAGCAAGCCGAACCCTCCTCTGTTCTACGCCCTGACACCATGACACCAGAAGGTATGTATTTTACGGCCTCAAGAAGGTTTGTTATCTGTTGCTGCGGAAACAGCGGACAAAGCACTTAATTGGCACCCACAGTAAATTAAGCTCACACTCACGGGAAGCCCCATGCGATGAATAGTTAATTTCCCCCTCCTGCTGCTAATGAAAAGCGATCTTTAATTCATTGTCCATCCCATAAGGAAGTTTACTCAATATGGGGAAATGTTTGAAAAGTCCTCCGCACGTCACACTCCGATGGGAGATATAATTGGGACAATGGCTATTGCTGGTCGCTACCTGTTTTAATGTCCACACGCTTGCTGGACTTATTACAGAGCAATACTGTGTGTGTACAGTGTGTGTGTGTGCTCCCTCCTCTACCTGTCCTGTCCGCTGCCAGTTTGTTCATGTACAAGCCGGAGTAGGGAATAATTCTCGACTGTGTTGATGTCCGATCCTGGAGATTTTTACACCACGATAAGGCCGCACAAGGATTTTTGGAGAGGCTGTCTTCAAAGTCGATAATGCATTTGTCATTTCTCTGTCATTGGAATGAAACGGCGGTGAGTGTTAACTAATTGACTGCGGCATTCTTGAACAAGAACATTTCAGGACACTGTTCCTGGCTGAAAGCCAACTTTGACCTGTACATGTACAAATAGTATTACTTTTGCCTGGGATGCTTTTAGTTTAGCGTGGGAACACTAGTGTATGGGGAGTCCAGAACCAGGGGCCACAGTTTAAGAATAAGGGGTGAGCCATTTAGAACGGAGACGAGGCAACACTTTTTCATACAGAGAGTTGTGAGTCTGTGAAATTCTCTGCCTCAGAGGGCGGTGGAGGACGGTTCTCTGGATACTTTCAAGAGAGAGCTAGATTGGGCTCTTAAAGATAGCGGAGTCAGGCGATATGTGGAGAAGGCAGGAACGGGGTACTGATTGTGGATGATCAGCCATGAACACATTGAATGGTGGTGCTGGCTCAAAGGGCTGAATGGCCCACTCCTGCACCTATTGTCTTTTTTTTTTTATAATATTTTTATTAGAAGCAAGTACATAGTAAGAACATTTCATGTATATCAGTCATACATTACTAATATTATCAGTTATTTAATGACTGCTTCTATTTTTTTTTCATAAATAGAGAATTAAAAAAGAGAGAAAAAAGGGCATAATAAAGAAGAATGGAATAATTTACTAATAATACATTAGAGATAGGTTCGAGAATTACTAAGTATAACTTTTCATCTAATCCTGAGTTCGAGCTTCAGTCAGTTTCTCGTGCCGAACCATTCTACCCCTTCAAATAGTCAATAAATGGAGACCATACTATTGTCTATCTCTTATGTTTTGTTTTGCACTAATATTGTTTATTTATTTATTTGTTCGTTTGTTTATTGACCCTTTTCTTGTTTATTTATGATCTTATTTATTGAGTATTGCATTTATAAACCCATTGTGCTGCTGCAGGTAAGAATTACAATGTTCAGTTTCGGTACATAGGACAATTGAACAAACACTCTTGGCACCAGCATTTTTGTGTCTAACTTTAGTATAAACCAGCATCTGCAGTTCTATTCCTTTTCATTATTTTTGACTGTCGACAAAAGTGCTGGAGAAACTCAGCGGGTGCGGCAGCATCTATGGAGCGAAGGAAATAGGCAACGTTTCAGGCCAAAACCCTTCTTCAGACTGATGTAGGGTGGGGGGGTGGGGGGTGGGGGGCGGGGAGAAGAAAGGAGCTTCGGAGGGAGGAGGAGAACTTCTTCAAAGTAGGCATACCTTGAGGAGATTTCACAGTGGAGTAGCCAAATGCAACATTAGTTTAAGAAGGAACTGCAGATGCTGGAAAATCGAAGGTGACTTCTTGACTGATCTGTAATTGCAATTCCACAGTTTAGCCACCAGAGGGTGGGTAAGCCAGTTTGTTGTCTACTCTGGGAAAGCTACAGAGAGGCTAATGCCTCTGTCCCACTTAGCAAAACTGAACGGAAACCTCTGGAGACTTTGCGCCCCACCCAAGGTTTCCGTGCGGTTCCCGGAGGTTGCAGGTGGTTGCCAGAGGTTGCAGGTAGTGGAAGCAGGTATGGAGACTGACAAAAACCTCCGGGAACCGCACGGAAACCTTGGGTGGGGCACAAAGTCTCCAGAGGTTTCCGTTCAGGTTTCCTAAGTGGGACAGGGGCATAAAGATACAGAGTGCTGGAGTAACTCAATGGGTCCGGCAGCATCTCTGAAGAAAATAAACACGTGACGTTTCGGGTCAAGCCACTTCTTCTGAATGTATGTCTGAAGAATGGTCTCGACCCAAAACTTCACCAATTCCCTTTTCTCCAGTGATGCTGATATTTTTAAGGCAGAGATAGATAGATTTTTGATTAGTACGGATGTCAGGGGTTATGGGGAGAAGGCAGAAGAATGAGGTTGAGAGGGAAAGACAGATCAGCCATGATTGAATGGGGGAGTAGGCGTGATGGGCTGAATGGCCTAATTCTGCTTCCATCACTTATGAACAAGAACTTATGACCCGCTGAGTTACTTCAGTTTTTTTGTGTCTCTCTTTGGGCAGATAATGTTTCAGGTGGGGACCCTTCCCCAGACTCCAAACTTCAACAGTTTTTATTGAGGTTGCCACTTTTATATTTGGAAATGCCTAATCATTGACAATAGCATCTCCATCCTGTGACAATTCACTGGAATTTAGAAGGATGATAGAGGTTCTTATAGAAACATATACAATTCTTAAGGGATTGGACAGGCTAGATGCAGGAACAATGTTCCCCATGTTGGGGGAGTCCAGAACCAGGGGGTCACAGTTTAAGAATAAGGGGTAGGCCATTTAGGACAGAGATGAGGAAAAACATTTTCAGCCAGAGAGTTGTGAGCCCGTGGAATTCTCTGCCACAGAAGGCAGTGGAGGCCAATTCACTGGATGTTTTCAAGAGAGAGTTAGATATAGCTCTTAGAGCTAAAGGAATCAAGGGAAATGGGGAGAAAGCAGGAACGAGGTACTGATTTTAGATGATCAGCCATGATCATATTGAAGGGAGTGCAGCGTGGGTTTATCCCGGCCTGCAGGCAGAAATAAAAGGGTCAACTTAGTCAAAGAACGGAGACGAGGAAACACTTTTTGGTCCTCTAATTTGAGGAAGGACATTCTTGCTATTGAGGGAGTGCAGCATAGGTTCACAAGGTTAATTCCCGGTATGGCGGGACTGTCATAAATGCTGAGAGAATGGAGCGGCTGGGCTTGTATTCTCTGGAATTTAAAAGGATGAGAGAGAATCTTATTGAAACATATAACATTATTAAGGGTTTGGAAACGCTACAGGCAGGAAACATGTTCCAGATGTTGGGGGAGTCCAGAACAGAGCCACAGTTCAAGACTATGGGGTAAGCCTTTTAGAACGGAAACGAGGAAACACTTTTTCTCACAGAGAGTTGTGAGTCTGTGGAATTCTCTGCCTCAGAGGGCGGTGGAGGCCAGTTCTCTGGATACTTTCAAGCGAGAGCTAGATAGGGCTCTTAAAGATAGCGGAGTCAGGGGATATGGGGAGAAGGCAGGAATAGGGTACTGATTGGGGATGATCAGCCATGATCACATTGAATGGCGGTGCTGGCTCGAAGGGCCGAATGGCCTACTCCTGCACCTATTGTCTATTGTCTATTGAATGGTGGTGCTGGCTCAAAGGGCCGAATGGCCTACTCCTGCACCTATTGTCTATTGTCTATTGAATGGTGGTGCTGGCTCAAAGGGCCGAATGGCCAACTCCTGCATCTATTTTCCATGTTTCAATTATTTTAAACTATTCTTATTTCTTGCACAGAGGGACAGAAATAGCAGCGGCGATATTTGGGATCATCATTCTCCTGGGAGTCATCGCTGGCATTGCCATTTGCTTTGGCATGTGTATGAATAACTACTGGAACTCGCGTGTGGGGGTCATGCAGGGACCTCAGCTCAATACCGTCACGCGATTCAACGGTAAGCATCGGCTTGAAGAAACACCTATCAAGTGAAGGTGTTTTCATCTGCCTAACTCTTTCTCAAATTACCATCTCTCTATCTGTTGTGTCGGAAGGAACTGCAGATGATGATTTAAACCGAAGATAGACACAAAACGCTGGAGTAACTCAGCGGGACAGGCAGCATCTCTGGAGAGAAGGGATGGGTGTCGGTTTCGTGTCTGAAGAAGGGTCTCGACCCGATAACGTCACCCATTCCGTCTCTCCAGAAATGCTGCCTGACCCGCTGAGTTACTCCAGCATTTTGTGTCTTCCTTTCAATCTGTTTCTCGGTTATCATTTTGGAAATAGTGCAAAGATCATGGAATATAGAATATAGGTCATAGCATGGAACATAGAACATAAAACATAGAGCACGGGGCACAGGACATAGTAAACAGAACATAGATCATACTTGGACAGTTTGGAGCGATATGGACCAAACGCAGGCAGGTGGGACGGGACTAGTGCAGCTGGGATATGTTGGCTGGTGCGGGCAAGTTGGGCCGAAGGGCCTGTTTCCACATTGTATCACTCTATGGCTCTTTGACTCTATATTGTATATAGAACATAACGCATGGAACATGGAACATGGACCATAGAACATACAACATACAACATAGGAAGTATAACATAGAGCATAGAGTGTAGAACATACAGATACCATATAGAACACAAAATAGAACATTGAACATGGAACTTAGAACTTAGAACATGGAACATAGAACATACAACATCAGTTCAGTTCAGTTTCAGTTTTGTTTACTGTCACGCGCACCGTGGTACAGTGAAAATCTTTTACATGGAAAGTATAACATACAACAGAGCGTGGAACATAGAACATATAGAGGGGGAGATAGATCAGCCACGATTGAATGGCTGAGTAGGCTTGAATGTGTCGATTGGCCTAAATCCACTCCTATGACATATGAATTTATAAACATAGAAAATAGAACATAGACATACAACATAGAACATGTTAAAATAAAGCATAGAGCATGGTCACAGGGAGAACGTGCTGCAAACGCCACACAGACAGCATCCGAGGTCAGGATCGAACCCAGATCTCTGGTGTTGTGGGGCAGCATCTCTAGCAGTTTTGCCACTGTGTTTCAATTCTATTGATTATGATTGTTCAGTTAGTTTAGTTTATTGTCACGTGTACCGAGGTACAGTGAAAAGCTTTGTTGTTGCGTGCTATCCAGTCAGTGGAAACAGTCTGAAGAAGGGTTTCGGCCCGAAACGTCGCCTATTTCCTTCGCTCCATAGATGCTGCTGCACCCGCTGAGTTTCCCCAGCAATTTTGTGTACCAGTGGAAAGACTATACATGATTACAATCAAGCTGTGCACTGTGTACAGATACAGTGTAATGGAAACAGCGTTTGGTACAAGATAAAGTCCAGTAAAGTCTGATTAAAGTCCAGTAAATTCTGAGGACAGACATTCTTGCCATAGAGTGAGTACAGAGAAGTTTCACCAGACTGATTCCTGGGATGTCAGGACTTTCATATGAAGAAAGACTGGATAGACTCGGCTTGTACTCGCTAGAATTTAGAAGATTGAGGGGGGATCTTATAGAAACGTACAAAATTCTTAAGGGGTTGGACAGGCTAGATGCAGGAAGATTGTTCCCGATGTTGGGGAAGTCCAGAACAAGGGGTCACAGTTTAAGGACGAAGGGGAAATCTTTTAGGACTGAGATGAGAAGAACATTTTTTACACAGAGAGTGGTGAATCTGTGGAATTCTCTGCCACAGAAGGAAGTTGAGGCCAGTTCATTGGCTACATTTAAGAGGGAGTTAGATGTGGCCCTTGTGGCTAAAGGGATCAGGTGGTATGGAGAGAAGGCAGGTACAGGATACTGAGTTGGATGATCAGCCATGATCATATTGAATGGCGGTGCAGGCTCGAAGGGCCGAATGGCCTACTCCTGCACCTATTTTCTATGTTTCTATGTTTCTATGTAAAGATATTCAATGGATCTCCATTGGGAAGATTGTTTACGTTACCTAAATTTAGTTTAGTTTAGAGATACGGTGCGGAAACAGGCCTTCAGGCCACTGGGTCCGTGCCGACTGGCGATCCCCGCCCATAATCATCATCCTAGGTTCAATAGGGGCAATTTGCATTCATACCCAGCCAATTAACAGAGTATGTCTTTGGAGTTTGGAAGGAAACTGGAGCACCTGGAGAAAATCCACGCGGTCACGGGGAGAACGTACAAACTCCGTACGGACAGCACCCGTAGTCAGGATCGGATCCCGGTCCCTGGCACTGTGAGGCAGAAACTCTGCCGCTGTGTTTATTAAAATAGTTTTTATATCTATCCTTGAGAGTAGACATTCTTCAGTATTTATTAAACAAGTTTTTATATTTGTGTGTGTGTGCTAGGCAGCAGACTTTTTTCTAATATAGCTGGAAACTCTTTTGGGGATATGGATTGCTGCCAATTCGGTTCATATCTTTTTATTGCTCTTTATGTTTCTTTGCAGCCTCACCTTCTCCTCCCCCCTACAGTCACAACCAAGAGATGGATGATGCTGGCGATCCACCCCCACCATATAGTCTCACGTCTCCAGCTGCTCCACAGTCTACGCCACCCCCACCTTACCCAGGCTGCTCAAGTAAATAAACTCCCCAACGCCCGATGTTATTGAACGCTGGAAACCGGATGCTGATTGGGGAAGGTCATCGCTCCATAATGAACGCGGGTGCCTCGGGCTGCTAGAAGGAATGTGCCGTCATACCCCTGACTTATTCCAGCTCCGCGGCCGAACGCTAATGACATCCTCGATTCTTTAAGCAACATCCAAGATGGCCACCAACCCAGGCGGCCATTTGCATGCGGGCCACCGCAGTAGATCTACAATCACATATTACAATCGCTCCACACTCTAAAATCCCCACTCCTACAGTAACATTTCTTACCCTAACTATGATCTTCTTAAACTTGGACTTTGATGGCTTTACCTTTAACGTTATTCCCTTATCATGTATCTATACACTGTGAATGGCTCGATTGTAATCATGTGTTGTCTTTCTGCCGACTGAAGCTTTTCACCGTACCTCGGTACACGTGACAATAAACTAAACTGCACTCCTTTCCTGTGAGAGAGGTCCCTTCCCACCCAAACCACCCCCTCCCCGGGTACTTTCCCTTGCAACCGCAGGAAATGCTACACTTGTCGCTTTACCTCCCCCCTCGACTCCATCCAAGGACCCAAGCAGTCTTTCCAGGTGAGGCAGAGGTTCACCTGCACCGCCTCCAACATCATCTACTGTATCCGCTGTTCCAGGTGCCAACTGCTCTACATCGGTGAGACCAAGCGCAGGCTTGGCGATCGCTTCGCCCAACACCTCCGCTCAGTTCGCAATAACCAACCTGATCTCCCGGTGGCTCAGCATTTCAACTCCCCCTCCCATTCCCAATCCGACCTTTCTGTCCCGGGCCTCCTCCATGGCCAGAGTGAGTCCCACCGCAAATTGGAGGAGCAGCACCTCATATTTCGCTTGGGTAGTTTTCACCCCAGCGGTATGAACATTGACTTCTCCAATTTCAGGTAGTCCTTGCCTTCTCCCTCCTTCCCCTCCCCTTCCCAGCTCTCCCACAGCCCACCGTCTCCTCATCTTCCTTTCTTTTTCCCGCCCCCCCCCGACATCAGTCTGAAGAAGGGTCTCGACCCGAAACGTTGTCTATTCCTTCGCTCCATAGATGCTGCCTCACCCGCTGAGTTTCTCCAGCTTTCTTTGTCTACCTTCTTTCCTGTGATGTTGTCGATGAAAATTGTTTTATTAATGTTATTAGATTTAATACCATGATTATAAGTGCACACTAAATTATCCACCTACTGATTTTAAACTTTAGACTTTAGAGCTACGGCGCAGAAACAGGCCCCTCAGCCCACCGCATCCGTGCCGACCAGCAGTCACCCCGTACACAGGCACTATTCTACACACTAGGGGAAATTTATAATTTTGCCAAAGCTAATAAACCTACAAACTTGTGTAGGAAGGAACTGCAGATGCAGGTTTACACCGAAGATAGACACAAAATGCTGGAGTAACACAGCGGGTCAGGCACCATCTCTGGAGAAAAGGAATAGGTCTATGCTTAGAGAAGAAGCATGAATGTATGCGGGAGAGTCCAGGGCTAGAGGGCACAGCCCCAGAATTAAAGGATGTACCTTTAGAAAGGAGATGAGTAGGAATTTCTTTAGCCGGAGGGTGGTGAATCTGTGGAATTCTTTGCCACAGGTGTCGGTGGAAGCCAAGGCATTGGGTGTTTTCAAAGCGGAGATGGACAGTTCTTGATTGGAAAGGCGTCAATGGTGGCGGAGAGAAGGGAGGAGAATGGGGTTGAGAGGGGGAAAATAGATCCACCATGATTGTATGGTGGAGCAGACTCGATGGAGCGTATGGCCTAATTCTGCACCGATGTCTTATGGTCTTGCGAATATTCCATGATACTTTGGGATCCACTAATAGAGAAAAAAATATGAATCCAGAAACTAACGATTTTTTCTAATAATGTGCAGGAAGGAACTGCAGATGCTGGTTTAAACTGAAGATAGACACAAAATGCAGGAGTAACTCAGCGAGACAGGCAGCATCCCTGGCGAGAAGGAATAGGTGACGTTTCGGGTCGAGAAGACTCAGACTGAAGAAGGGTCTCGACCCGAAACGTCACCTATTCCTTGTCTCCGGAGATGCTGCCTGTCTCGCTGAGTTTGGGCATTTTGTGCCTATCATCCTTTCTAAGTATAAGTTGCCTTTGAAGTTTTCAAAAAAAATTAAAAAGCTGAAGAAACGTCTCTCAGGCAACCTTGAAAATTATTGGTGGGGGGGGGGGGGTTCCACTGATAAACCTCCATGGCAGCGAGCAATTTATCAACTGCACAGAATTTATGTTTTTTATTGATTTTTACTTGGAAAGTTGTGCATGGATTTCGGGTGCATTTACAGATCGTAGACCAGTTGCGTTTGCCTGGGGGATATGCTGGTCAGAAGCAAGACTGAGAGGGAAAGGCTTCAAGGGTAAAAGCGAAGGCGGAAATCGGAGCAATTTCTTTAATTTAGTTTAAAGACACAGCGCGGAAACCGAATATCTCGGAGCAAACCCACGGGGAGGACATACGAACCCCATACAGACAGCTCCCATGGTCAGGATCGAACCCGGGTCTCTGAGCGCTGTAAGGCAGCAACTCTACCGCCACGCCACCAAGATGGTGTTGCGTAATACCTTTGCTCCGTAGGTTTGAACTGTGAAATACTCGAAGCCCATTAGAACCAGCTGTGTCTGTTCTCCTAACTTATAGACTCATGCGGCACTCATTTGTTAACAACCCCCTGAATCTGAATCAGACAGGGCAGTCATGGTGGCGCAGTGGTAGAGTCGCTGCCTTACAGCAAAATGCAGCGCCCGAGACCTGGGTTCGATCCCGACTACGGGTGCTGTCTGTATGGAGTTTGTACGTTCTCCCCGTGACCTGCGTGGGTTTTCTCCGAGATCTTCGGTTTCCTCCCACACTCCAAAGACGTACAGGTTTGCAGGTTTGCAGGTTAATTGGCTTTAAAATTATAAAAATGAAAAATTGGCCAAGTCGGCGATATGCAGAGTACGTACTGCCCTGCCGACTACAAAGTTCAGAAGGTTCAGACTAATCCACTGTGACAATGAATTCCACAGATTCACCACCTCTCTGGCTAAAGAAAGTCCTCCTCGTCTCTATTCTGAAGGTACGCCCTTTTATTCTGAGGCTGCGCCCTCTGTTTCTAGACTCCGCCATTACTGGATTCATGCTTGTTACAATGGCGTCTGCTCTTTACTGTGTTTGCATAGCTGTTGTACTGTTGCAAGTAAGAATTTCATTGTTCCATTTTGGTTCATGACAATAAAACACTTTTTACTCCGATGACTCCCTTCCTCTTGAACATTTAAGTTACAGATAATGTCCCCGTTGTGGAATCCAATAAAGTTGAAATATCTTGCATAAGAGGTTCCTATTTTTTGTTGAAGTGAAGTCTGTTGTAATTCCAGTTCCCCACCACTGGAGTCATCGAGCAGGGGGGGTTCCCAATCTTTTTCGTCCCGTTTACCCCTGGCAACTTTAATAGTACATAACAATGTTATTTCACTTATTTATGAACAACTAATGATGAACAGATACCGGTATACCAGAACCAAACACAGTTTGTCAACGAGAAAAAATATATACAAATCCAGAATCAACAAATTTACCCCCTTGTTAGCAAAATCTACGCCCTGGGGGATTGGCGGAAATCCCAGGCGGTGGGGGAGAATGGGGCTGTCCCCCCCCCCCCCCTCATGTTATCTTTTCCCTGCTTCTTCTCCCGCGGTTAGGCAGTCAAACCGCTGCGTCGAGGCGATCGAGGCTCTCAATGTTGAAGCCCCCGCCGGGCGATGGTAGATCCCGCGGCCGATTTTAAGCCGCGCCGGGCGATGAAAGGCCCCGCAAACAGGCCAATTCAAGCCCCATAATTCAGGGCGGAGGAAGCTGCTGCTGGTGCTCCCGAAAGCCGGTCACCAACCAGGGACCTGTGAGCTCCCGATGTTACCGTCCACAGGGCCTGCGGCCGAAGCCTCCGAAGTCGAGTCGCAGCCGCAATCGCAGCGCCACCACAGCCTCCGAAGTCAGCCAGCTCCGCGATGGTAAGTCCACAGGCTCTGCGACCGGAGCCCTCAAGGTCGATTCCAGTTGGAGGCCATTAGCTCCTAGATGTTAGGCCTCAGCGCAAATAATATATCTATTTTGATTAACACCATTTTTGGCCTTCTTTCACTGTCTCTCAAGTCTTCCCCAGGCCCCAGGATCATTACAGTAAGATACGGGTAAGATGTGTGTTTGGGGGAGGGGAGTGATGGAGAAAGAATTGTTAGTTGTCATGCACACTTGTCATCGGGTCACCAGGAATTTGTGTGTCCCCCCCCCCCCCCCCCCCCCCATGTTTTAAAAGCGATTTCCGCCCATGCCCTGGGGGGTACCTTGTCATAGAGGCATGCAGCATGGAAACAGACCCTTCGACCCAACTTGCCCACACCGGCCACCATGACCCATCTACACTAGTCCCACCTGCCTACATTAGATCCATATCCGTCTAAACATATACCTATCCATGTACCTGTCTAAATGTTTCTTAAACGTTGCGATAGTCCCTGCCTCAACTAACTTGTCTGGCAGCACGTTCCATACACCTACCACACTTTGCGCGAAAAAGCTACCCCTCAGGTTCCTAATTCTCTGCCTCAAAGGGCGGTGGAGCCGGGTTCTCTGGATGCTATCAAGAGAGACCTAGATAGGGCTCTTAAAAATAGCGGCGTCCTGGGATATGGGGAGTAGGCAGAAACGGGGTACTATAATAATAATAATGGATGGGATTTATATAGCGCCTTTCTAATACTCAAGGCGCTTTACATCGCATTATTCATTCACTCCTCAGTCACACTCGGTGGTGGTAAGCTACTTCTGTAGCCACAGCTGCCCTGGGGCAGACTGATGGAAGCGTGGCTGCCAATCTGCGCCTACGGCCCCTCCGACCACCACCAATCACTCACACACATTCACACACATTCACACACAGGCAAAGGTGGGTGAAGTGTCTTGCCCAAGAACACAACGACAGTATGCACTCCAAGCGGGATTCGAACCGGCTACCTTCCGGTCGCCAGCCGAACATTTAGCCCATTGTGCCATCTGATTGTGGATGATCAGCCATGATTACATTGAATGCCGATGCTGCTTGAAGGGCCGAATGGCCTACTACTGCACCTATTGTCTATTGTCTATTGTCTAAGTAAATCTTTTCCCCCTTACCGTAAACCTATAAGTTTTTATACTAGTTTCCACTATTCTTTGAGTAAGCTTTCAATGCTGGCATTATTATGCTTGATGATAATTGATCACCACTTGGTGATCAATTATACAAAGTCAAAGTCAATTCTTTATCAAAGTCAAAGTGTATTTTACTTGTCACATGCCCCCGAAGGTGCAGTGAGATTATTGCATGAAGAGGGCAAGATGTTGCCTGCTGCTGTTATATAATTGCATTGGTATTTGCAGTGCGTATGGTTGTTTTTGTGGGTATTGCACATTCCAAAATCATTTTGTGACTGTTCCAGTCTAGTGACTCGGAAAAGTGCTCTTCACTGTTATAGCAGATTGACCACGTAACTGCAACAAGGGTAAGCATTGATTCTCAGAGAGTCTGATCACTCACGTCAGTCCAGTAATCGGCATTCCGGCCGACTGATCTCAGAAGCATTGACCACCAGTCCTTCCATTATTTCCCTTGTTTGTGTGTTGCAACTAGGAAGTCATAGGATCAGATTCAGATTCAACTTTAATTGTCATTGTCCGTGTACAGTGCAGAGACAACGAAATGCAAACAAAAACAACCATACGCACTGCAAATACCAAATGCAACTAAGTCATAAGGCATAGGAGCAGAATTAGGCCATTCAGCCCATCGAGTTCTGTTCTGGCATTCAATTATGGCTGATCTATTTTCCCCCTCTCAACCCCATTCTAGTCCCCTGTAATCTTTGACGCTCTTACTAATCAAGAGCCGCTGGCAGTAAAAAAGCTTTTTCACTATACCTCAATACACGTGACAATAATTAACTAAACTAAGCTAAAACCTCTCAATCTCTACTTTAAAAATACCCAATGACTTGGCCTCCACAGCAATCAATACTTCTGTTCTTTGCCCCCATTTTCCATAAGACCATAAGACACAGGAGCAGAATTAGGCCATTTGGACTATCGAGTCTGCTCCGTCATTGAATCATGGCTGATCCATCTTTCCCTCTCAACCCCAAACTCCTGCCTTCTCCCCGTAGCCTTATGACATTCTTCCTAATCAAGAATCTATCATTCTCTGCTTTAAAAATACCCAATGGCCTCCACAGCTGTCCGTGGCAATGAATTCCACAGTTTCGCCACCCTCTGGCTAAACGTGCGACACGGTGGCGCAGCGGGAGTGTTACTGCCTTACAGCGCCAGAGACCCGGGTTCGATCCTGACCTCGGGTGCTGTCTGTACGGAGTTTGTACGTTCAACCTGTGTCCATGTGGGTTTTCTCCAAGATCTTCGGTATTCTCCCACACTCCAAAGACATGCAGGTTTGTAGGTTAATTGGTTTGGCATTAATGTAAATTGCCCGCAGTGTATGTAGGATGGTGTTAATGTGCGGGGATCGCTGGTCGTTCCGCACTTGGTGGGCCGAAGGACCTGTTTCCATACTGTATCTCTAAACTAAACTAAACTAAATATCAAATGTCTTCCAATAATCAATCTAACTGCATTTTCTCCACCTACGCACTGCAATTTCCGCAAACCAGCAAATAAATTGATCAAGCATATTTTTGTCTGCTGTACAATATATTGGTTTGCATACTTGATCAAAAGAGTAAATGATCAAAGGCTCACTCTAGTTGGTGCAGGAAGGAACTGCAGATGCTGGTTTACCCTGAAGATAGACACCAAATGCTGGAGTAACTGAGCAGATCAGGCAGCATCTCTGGAAAAAAGGAATGGGTTGAGACCCTCCTTCAGACTGAGAGTCAGGGGAGAGGGAAGCTAGAGATATGGAAGAATACAAAGAGAATGTAAGGTGTGAAAAAGACTGATCAAAGCAGACGATGATCAAGGAAATGTAGAATGGTCCATTGTTGGCTGAGGACGAGGCATACAAACAGTAAAATTAACCAGTAGGAGAACTAGGGTGGGGGGGAGGATAGAGAGCGAGGGAATGCAAGGGCTAAGTGTTCGGCTGGCAACCGGAAGGTAGCCGGTTCGAATCCCGCTTGGAGTGCATACTGTCGTTGTGTCCTTGGGCAAGACACTTCACCCACCTTTGCCTGTGTGTGAATGTGTGTGAATGTGTGTGAGTGATTGGTGGTGGTCGGAGGGGCCGTAGGCGCAGATTGGCAGCCACGCTTCCGTCAGTCTGCCCCAGGGCAGCTGTGGCTACAGAAGTAGCTTACCACCACCGAGTGTGACTGAGGAGTGAATGAATAAGGCGCTATATAAATCCCATCCATTATTATTATTATTATTATTTGAAGTTAGAGAAATCAAAATTCATACCGCTGGGGTGTAAGCTGCCCAAGCGAAATATGAAGTGCTGTTCCTCCAATTTGCGCTGGGCCTCACTCTGACAGTGGAGGAGGCCCAGGACAGAAAGGTCAGTGTGGGAATGGGAGGGGGAGATCACTTAGGTTAAGGGGGACTGAGCAGAGGTGTTCAGCGAAACGATCGCCGAGCCTGCACTTGGTCTCGCTCTAGTTTCTTCAGTATCCTCAGTTGATCTTTCAATAATGCTCAAGCACATATTATAGTTCAACAGCACATATTCCTACAGATTTATACCATGAACAACTTTAGTGAAGGTTGGAGTTACGATGAGGTAAAATGTGAGATTGTTCACATTAGTAGTTTTGAACAGGAACATAGAACAATTTTTAAACCGTGAACCACTGGTAAATGTTAAAGTACAGGGTCATTCGATGAGGAGAGGGAGGGGGAAGACAAGAGTGCTTTATTGTAAGAGGGATGCAGTACAGAACTAGAGAACTCTTGTTGAACAAAAGATAGACACGAAAAAGCCGGAGTAACTCAGCGGGTCAGTAACTCAACATCTCTGGAGAAAAGGACTAGGTAGTGTTTTTGGGTTGGGACCCTTCGTCAGACTGAGAGTCAGGGGACAGCGAAACGAGATATAGACGATAATAAAGAGAGATGTAGAACAAATTAATGAAAGATATGCAAAAAAGTAACTGTGATAAAGGAAACGGTTAGCTGTGGGCTAGGTGAAAACGAGTTGCAGACAATGAGATTCACCAGGACTATAGTGAAACTGGGAGAACGACTAGGGTAGGTTTTATGTAACAATATTGGCAGTCAGCCAAGGAGCCGCAGTACCTCGAGCACTGGGGAGTGGCGCTGTAGCTGTCATCCCAGCCTCCATCCAGAGCTGGACAGGAGCTGCAGTAACTCGTCCGAGCCTGGGGGCGGCGCTGATCAAGGCAGACTGGAATGAGCTGCAGTACCTGCTCCCAGCCAGGGGGCGGCGCTGCAGCTGTCATCCCAACCGAAGCCTGTAAGAAGCTGCATTACCTCCTGCCATCCAGAGAGCGCTGCAGTTGTCAAACCCGCCAGGAGCTGCAGTACCTCCCTCCGAGTTGGGCGGCGCTGCAGTTGTCAAACCAGCTCCATTGATACAGACGGGAATGGGCTGCAGTACCTCCACCGTGCAGGGGAGGCGCTGCAGCTCTCTCCATTGATACCGACTGTAGACAGACACAAAAAGAGAAGGATTGGGTGACGTTTCGGGTCAAGACCCATCTTCAGACTCAGAATCACGGGAAAGGGAAACGAGAGATATAGACGATAATGTGGAGCGATACAGTCACCCATTCCTTCTCTCCAGAGATGCTGTCTGTCCCGCTGAGTTACTCCGGCTTTTTGAGTCTATCTTCAGTTTTTACCAGCATCTGCAGTTCAAGTTCAAGTGTTCAAGTGAGTTTATTGTCATGTGTCCCTGTATAGGACAATGAAATTCTTGCTTTGCTTAAGCACACAGAAAATAGTAGGCATTTACTACAAAACAGATAAATGTGTCCATATACCATGATATAAATATATACACACATGAATAAATAAACTGGTAGTGCAAATAACATAAAGTGGTTGCTAATAATCAGAGTTTTGTCCGAGCCAGGTTTAATAGCCTGATGGCTGAGGGGAAGTAGCTATTCCTGAACCTGGTTGTTGCAGTCTTCAGGCTCCTGTACCTTCTACCTGAAGGTAGCAGGGAGATGAGTGTGTGGCCAGGATGGTGTGGGTCTTTGATGATACTGCCAGCCTTTTTGAGGCATCGACTGCGATAAATCCCCTCGATGGAAGGAAGGTCAGAGCCGATGATGGACTGGGCAGTGTTTACTACTTTTTGTAGTCTTTTCCTCTCCAGGGCGCTCAAATTGCCGAACCAAGCCACGATGCAACCGGTCAGCATGCTCTCGACTGTGCACCTGTAGAAGTTAGAGAGAGTCTTCCTTGACAATCCGACTCTCCGTAATCTTCTCAGGAAGTAGAGGCGCTGATGAGCTTTTTTGATAATTGCGTTAGTGTTCTCGGACCAGGAAAGATCTTCAGAGATGTGCACCCCCAGGAATTTGAAGTTCTTGACCCTTTCAACCATCGACCCGTTGATATAAATGGTGCTGTGGGTCCCCCTCCTACTCCTTCCAAAGTCCACAATCAGTTCCTTGGTTTTGCTGGTGTTCAGGGCCAGGTTATTGCGCTGGCACCATATGGACAGTTGCTCGATCTCTCTTCTGTACTCTGACTCATCCCCATCAGTGATACGCCCCACAATAGTGGTGTCGTCAGCGAACTTGATGATGGAGTTCGCACTGTGGTTCGCTACGCAGTCATGGGTATAGAGTGAGTACAGCAGGGGGCTGAGCACGCAGCCTTGAGGTGCTCCCGTGCTGATTGTTATTGAGGCTGACACATTTCCACCAATACGAACAGACTGTGGTCTGTGGACGAGGAAGTCGAGGATCCAGTTGCAGAGGGATGCGCAGAGACCCAGTTCTGCGAGTTTGGTAACCAGTTTGGAGGGGATGATTGTGTTAAATGCCGAGCTGTAATCAATGAATAACAGCCTGACATATGAGTTTTTGTTGTCCAAGTGGTCCAGTGCGGAGTGGAGGGCCAGCGAGATCGCATCCACCGTTGATCTGTTGTGGCGGTACGCGAACTGCAGTGGGTCCAGGTTTTTGTCGATGTAGGAGTTGATTTGCTCCATGATCAACCTCTCAAAGCACTTCATCACCACCGGCGTTAGTGCCACTGGTCGATAGTCATTGAGGCACGTCACCTTACTCTTCTTGGTTCCTTCCTATACTTAATACTTAACGCTGTTGGAGCCCAGAAGATAGACACAAAATATTGGAGTAACTCAGCGGGACAGGCAGCATCCCAGGATTAAGACAGGCTGGAATGAGCTGCAGTACATCCTCCGGGCACAGCGGCGCTGATTAAGGCGGACTGTAACGAGCTGCAGTATATCCTCCAGACTGCGGCGTGGCGCTGATTAAGACAGACTAGAAGGAGCTGCAGTACCACCTCCAGACCGGCAAGGGAAGGACGGCGGCGCTGCAGCTGTCATCCCAGCTCAATTAGTATCTTTGATTAATACTGGCTGCAATGAGCTGTAGTACCTCCTCCAGAACGGCGGCGCTGCAGCGCCGGGTTGTTATGAGCTGCAGTACCTCCTCCAGACATGCCGTGGAAGACAGCGGCGCTGCAGGGCCGGGTTATAATGAGCTGCAATACCTCCTCCAGACTTGCGGTGGATGACAGCGGCGCTGCAGAGCCGGGTTGTAATGAGCTGCAGTACCTCCTCCAGCATGCAGTGGAGGACGGCGGCGCTGCAGGGCCGGGTTAATACTGACTGC
Organism: Amblyraja radiata; assembly: GCF_010909765.2. Lineage (NCBI taxonomy): Eukaryota > Metazoa > Chordata > Chondrichthyes > Rajiformes > Rajidae > Amblyraja > Amblyraja radiata. The sequence continues at coordinate 4,983,122 of NC_045969.1, forward strand.
AATGAGCTGCAGTACCTCCTCCAGGACGGCGGCGCTGCAGCGCAGAGTTGTAATGAGCTGCAGTACCTCCTCGAGGCATGCGGTGGATGACAGCGGCGCTACAGGGCCGGGTTGTAATGAGCTGCAGTACCTCCTCCAGGACAGCGGCGCTGCAGGGCCGGGTTGTAATGAGCTGCAATACCTCCTCCAGGACAGCGGCGCTGCAGGGCCGGGTTATTACGAGCTGCAGTACCTCCTCCAGACATGCGGTGGATGACAGCGGCGCTGCAGAGCCGGGTTGGAATGAGCTGTAGTACCTCCTCCAGGACGGCGGCGCTGCAGGGCCGGGTTGTGATGAGCTGCAGTACCTCCTCCAGGCCGGCAGGGGAGGACGGTGGCGCTGCAGGGCGGCCGGGTGCTCGCTCCTCCTCCTCCTCAGACAGACAGACAGACGGCGGGTCGGGGCGGGGCTAGTCGGGGCGGGGCGGGGCTGGGCGGGGCGGGGCGGGGCTAGTCGGGTCGGGGCGGGGCGGGGCGGGGCGGGGCGGGGCGGGGCGAGTCGGGGCGGGGCGGGGCTAGTCGGGTCGGGGCGGGGCTAGTCGGGTCGGGGCGGGGCTAGTCGGGTCGGGTCGGGGCGGGGCTGGTCGGGGCGGGGCTAGTCGGGGCGGGGCGGGGCGGTGCCGGGGGACGAGGAGGACGGTCTGGGCCTTCAGCACTAGGTGGCGGTGGCGGTGCCGGGGCCTGGGCCACACAACCCTCCCCCCCCCCCCCCTCTAGCTCCAGTCGCTCGCTCGCTGGGTCGGAGGGAGTTACAGCCGGTGACAGCGGAGCCTCAGCTCACACACGATAGAAACCTCTCTCTGTCTCTCCTCACCCACACACACACCCACCGCCCGCCCGCCCGCCTCACTACCTCGTCGTCGGAGGAGCCGAGCGGACGTGATCCCGCCGCCACCACCACGATGATAATGATGATGATGAAGATGGTGCTGATGCCGGCGGCTCTCGCCCTCCTCGTCCTCGCCCCGCTCTGCCCGGCTCTGGAGGTAACGGACGGTCGGGGGTGAGGGTGGTGGGTGGGGGGGATGGGGGGGAGGGTAGAGATAGAGGGGGGAGAGAGGGGGTAGAGATAGAGGGAGGGGGGTGGGGAGAGGGAAGGTGAAGGGGGTAGAGATAGAGGGGGGGAGGTGGAGAATGGGGGGGGGAGAGTAGGGGGAAAAGACGAGAGAGTGGAGGTGGGAGAGAGGGGGTAGGGGGTAGAGAAGGGGTGGGGGGAGATGGGGGAGGTAGAGAGGAGGGAGAAGAGAAGAGGGGAGGGGGGGGCGGGGTGGGGGAAGGGTCTACAGCCTGGGGATGTGGGGGGGGAGAGAGTCTGGAATGGGGGGGGGTGTTAAGGGGAGATGGGGGGGGGATACGGATCCCGGGGATGGGGTTGGGGGGGGGTCTGTATTTGAGGTGGGGGGGGGGGGACAGTGGATCAGCGGGGTGTGAGAGAGGGAGGAAGATTTTCATTCCCAGGTAGGAGGTGGGGAAAAGGAGGGGGAGTTCGGATCCCGGGGGGGGGGGGGGGGGAGTTCGGATCCCGGGGGGGGGGGGGAGGTGAGTCCGGGTCCCGGGGGAGAGAGGAGGGGGCGAGATGTGTGTGGGGGTGAGGGGAGTATAATTGCCCTGGGCTTGGTGTGGAGGGGGTGGGTGAGGGGAGGGGTGTGTTGGGGTCTTGTTGGGCAGGGGGGGGGGCAGTATGGAGAACTCCAATGCGCCCCTCCCCACCCCACCCCCCCCCTGGGGAGGGGGGGTTTGGGTCCATTGGGGGGGGGGGGGGGAGGTTGGGTGGCTCATTGATGCTCACGGTTGGGTTGGGTGGGAAACTACAGGTATCCTTTGGGTTGGGATGGGGGGGGCACACTCCCCCATTCGTGGCGACCACCCTCCCCCATTCGTGGCGACCACCCTCCTGCTCTCCCCATTGGGAAGGGTTGTGTTCCTTTAGGGAGAGGGGCGTGTGTGTGTGGGGGGGGAGAGGTTGGCTACTCGGTGGAGGGGGGGGGGGTCTCTCGGTTGTGTCTCGGAGGGTGGTCAGTGTCCTGCGATTAGCTGGGGGTGTATTGGGTGGGATCTCTCATTGTATCCCATTGGGAGGGGGGGGGGGGGAGAGAGGGACGAGTCTCTGTTTTATGCGGAATTCTCAATGGAGGGGGTGGGGGTTAGAGAGACAGAAAATGCCCCTGAAGAGAAGACACCATGTGCTGGGATCCCAGTGATGGGGGTGGGGGCTGCGGTTGACTTCCTGTGGGTTAGATTTGAATGGTGGTGGGGTAGAATCACTGATCTGGGTTCCCGATTGAGAGAGGGGTGGGATGATAGTTGTGAAGGGAAGGGCTGGGGTCCCTTGGGGAAGGTTGGGTGCCTTGGGATGCGGGGGTGGTAGAATCTGTCCTTGGTTAACTATGGGTGGGATGTTGGGTCTCCATATTGGGGGGGGGGCGAGGGGAAGGGCGCGTACCTGCCCTGGGCTTTCTGTGATTTGGAGAGTTTTGGTGTGAAAGTGCGAGTACAAAGGGTCACTTTGCTAAGCTAAGATGTCCGGGGGGAGGGACAGCCTCCAGTCCAGGGTTCATGGAGGGAGGGGGGAATTTGGCCTCCATAGAGAGAGGGGGGGGGGGTGAGAAACGATCATGGGTGGGCGGGGGAGGGGGTAAGATGAGGAGTGGATTCCCTGCGATGTGGGCTTGGGGAGGAGAAATGGGATCAACTGTACTAGCCTCCCGGTTGGGGTGGGGTGCCCTGGGTCAACCAGAGGGAAGGGGACCTGCTCTGGGCTCCTGGGATAGAGATAGAGATAGAGAGAGAGAGAGAGAGAGATGGGGGGCTGAACTGGGGTCTCGGAAAAAGCTGCTGCCCATTTTAGGGAGAGGGTGTCTGATTTGTGTTTTTAAAAAATGCGTTGAAGTTAGGTGACCGAAAACGTGGGGGGTGAACACCTGATTCTTTTGGGTGGGGAAGGGGGGTGAGATTGGGGAAGGGGCCTGAGTCGCAGGTTGCTCTTACTGATAGTGGGGGTGGGGGGAGGATATAAAGGTGAAACGGGAGGTGGGTGGAGGTTGAGGGTCTTTGTGGTGAGGGGAGGGGTTGTGACTGCACCTCCAACCTTAAGCCTCCCGCATTGATCCTTGCGCGTACATGGGATCGGGGCAAATCTTTCCCCCCCCCCCGGGTTTATGTGAAGTCTGGGTGCAACCTCTCCACGAATCTCCCAATTCTCATTTACCGAGCGTCCCCCTGCCTCTGCTTGCTCCTCACTCTCTCTCGCTCTGATCTCCCTCCTTCCCGACTAATTCGCAGTCCCGGTTCCTGCGTGTTCTTTGTTTGGCTTTCTCCAGCTTCCTCTCGGTCTGTGTGTGCCGTGGCATTCAGATGCTCTGCAGCAGGAACATTTCCCCCAATCTGCCGCTCACTGGATTCAATGCCTCTCTTTGCCCTTATGCCATGCCTTAATTTCTCTCTTCCTTTACAAGCCCCCTCCGCCCTACTCACGTTTTTTTTTTGGAATAAATCTATTAAATCAGGTAGTGGCTCCTATAAAGATGGCGCCTCTGCAGTGCGCAAATATCCCTTCCTTGCCCGGCCTTGTGTGCATCAAGATCTTTAGTAACGCTTTAAAAAAAATCACAAAAGTAAATGTAAACTAATTTATCAGCTTCATTACTTTATAACATGCAAAGGGCGTTGTTGCAGTTAAAAACACAGGGTCCGTGTCATTGCATTATATCTTAAAAATGTATGGAAAGAGAGGGGGAAAAAAAGTCTTTTTTTTTTAAATGCCAGCAAAATGGAATTGCCAGACGCAAACTGTTTGAATCTTGACTCTTGTCCAGGACTAGAGATTTCTACATACCATCTCCTACATTTTTATTTAACTTTCCGATCATTCATTCCCCCTCCCCGCATTTCTTAACGTTCAGCCCCTATCGTGTTTTCATTATCTGACTTTAGCAGGTTTATTATTTATGTCTGAGCTCTCTGTCGCACAATTTTTGGCTGTTTTCCCATTTTTCTATTTGTCTGTCTGGGTTTTTGTTCTCGTCCTTATCCTTTTTTCTATTTTGTCCCATTGTATTTACCTTTCTCAGGTTGCCCAGTGTGTTGCTGTAATTTGAGCAGCTTGCTTTTGACAGCCAGCTAATATCATTCGAGCAATATATATTGTATATGCAGCATATTGATTGTGTACACGATGAGTTAGTAACCACTGACTTTTGTAGTTTGTTTCAAGCGGGGGCTAGTACTTCATTTCCTAATTAATTATAAATTGTCCCCGATAGGGTATTTTAAGTTTTTACGGGTAATGGTAAATTCCACTGGATCGCTTGTATTTATTTTATTTGTACAGCTGTATGGTGACCACAAATTTCACTGTACCAATTGGTGCATGTGGCAATTAATGTCTCTTGTCTTGTCTCTTGTATTCCAGTGAAGACAATCTAAATCTCTAACCTGCCGTCATGTTTGTTTGTGTTCATCTTTCTTCTGTGTGATGAACACAGCTTTAATTGTTAATTGATACTGCTTTGTGATTTAAACGTTGATTTTAATATGGATGTAGAAGGGGAATAAAGCCGTATGAAATGTTGCCCTTTACTGCATTCTTGTAATGATCTTCCCTGATATATTTTAAAAAAAAGACAGCCTGAAGTGGTGAAGTTGGACTGTGCTATGAGGAAGTCATTGGGTGGGTCACGTTGAGCCAGGTCTTTGTCGAATGGCTGCACTTCTTATCATAAATCCTGTGTGTGGACTGATTCCAATGCGCATTCTGCAGTTTCAAGGTTTAGGCTGATTAGGATTGTGGAAAACAAAGGGCTACCATTATTTGTGGACAATGGTATTTTGTCAACTTTGAAATGAAACATTTTTATTGAGGGCTGGGTTGGCTAAAACTATTTGCTGATGATTTGCACTGTTTGTGCAAGGATAGGTGCGTAGCTTCACCTCGGAGGCCACCTGTGTGTGTTTACACTGCCTCTTCCCCCCCTTCCTTAGAGGCTGCACCATCAGTAAGTCAACTCCAAAGTTTGATGTATTATCAAAGATTGGGTAGTTTACACCCCAGCGGTATGAACATTGACTTCTCCAATTTCAGGTAGTCCTTGCTTTCTCCCTCTTTCCCCTCCCCTTCCCAGCTCTCCCACAGCCCATTGTCTCCGCATCTTCCTTTCTTCTTTCCACCCCCCCACCCCATCATCAGTCTGAAGAAGTGTCTCGACCCGAAACATCACCTATTCCTTCCCTCCATAGATGCTGCCTCACCCGCTGAGTTTCTCCAGTATTTTTGTCCACCTCCAAAGTTTGATGTGTAGAGAGGAACTGCAGATGCTGATTTAAAACGAAGACAGACACAAGAAGCTGGAGTAATTCAGCGGGTCAGGCAGCATCCCTGGAGACGAGGAATAGGAGAAGTTTCGGGTTGCGACCGTTCGCCAGACTGTATGTACTTCAGAAAGCATGATCCTTAGCTGAGAAAATATTTGTGTACAAAATGCAATCTGCTGTTGTTTGAAAGCCCCATACGCCTTGGAGACACAAGTGACTGCAGATGCTGGAATCTTGTGCAAAAAAATAAAGTGCCGGAGGAACTCAGAGGGTCAAGCAGTACCTGTGGGGGTGATGGGCGCGCTGGATCATTGTTGCACCATCAATCAAGAATGCCTAGCGCTCCATTGCCCTCGATTCAGTCTGTCTGATCATCTGTTGGTGCAGCTTCTGCTGTCTCACGGACACGGACTGAAATAGACAATAGGTGCAGGAGTAGGCCATTCGGCCCTTCAAGCCAGCACCGCCATTCACCGTGATCATGGCTGATCATCCACAATCAGTATGCCGTTCCTGCCTTCTCCCCATATCCCCATGACTCCGCTATCTTTATGTCTGAAGAAGGGTTTCGGCCTGAAACGTTGCCTATTTCCTTCACTCCACAGATGCTGCCGCACCCGCTGAGTTTCTCCAGCATTTTTGTCCACCTCCGCTATCTTTAAGAGCTCTACCTAACTCTCTCCTGAAAGCATCCAGTGAATCAGCCTCCACTGCCCTCTGAGGCAGGGAATTCCACAGATTCACAACTCACTGGGTGAAAAAGTTTTTCCTCATCTCCGTTCTAAATGGCCTACCCCTAATTCTTAAACTGTGGCCCCTGGTTCTGGATTCCCCCAACATCAGGAACATGTTTCCTGCCTCTAGCATGTCCAATCCCTTATTAATCTGATATGTTTTAATAAGATACCCTCTCATCCTTCTAAACTCCAGTCCATACAAGCCCAGCTGCCAACATATGAAAGTCCCACCATCCCGGGAATTGACCTCGTGAACCTACACTGCACTCCCTCAATAGCAAGAATGCGAGGCACCAACAAAGACAGTAATGCAGCAGTGCTCTATGGTGAGCAGGAGTTGAGTCGGTGGACTAGAGCATGATCAAAATTTCTCCATTTAACTCGAACGTCAGTATTTTAATTTAAAAAACGGCTGGACAACTGTAGACATAAAATGCTAGAGTAACACAGCAGGTCAGGCAGCATCTCTGGAGAATATGGATAGGTGACATTTTGAGTTGGGACCCTTTTTCAGACTGATAGTAAGAGGGAGAAAGCTGGAAGAGAGGTGGGCATAAAGCCTGGCAAATGATAGGTGGATTCAGGTGAGGGAGGATTTTTGATTGCCAAGATGGCTGGACGGGGCCAAAGATGAAAAGACAAAGTCTGAGATAAGAAACTGGTTTCATTTGGCATCATGTTTGGCACATGTCATGTGCCCAAGGGCCTAAACCTGTGCTGTGCTGTTTTGTGTTCAAACAGCTGACGAGGAACTAGAGCACTGGCTGTTAATGGGACATCTTAATGAAATTGGATGAGAAAGAGGCATAAAAGAGGAAGGAAAATGAAGGAGTTTACCTGAAGTTGGAGAATTCAAAGTTGCAAAAGGTTGCAAAGTGCCTAGACATGGAGATGTGTTCTAGTTTGCATTGAGCCTTGCTGCAACAGTGATGGAGTCCACTGGCAGGCAGGTTAGAATGGGTGCGGGATTGAGAATTAATGTGGCATGCAGCAGGAAGCGAGCTTGGGGTTCCCCAACACTTGTTTATACTTTTGTTTGAGGCGCAGAAACATCTCCACTGCCCCCCCCAATAGAAGAACAATAGAGGGAGGGGGTGTGTAGGAAGGAACTGCAGATGCTGGTTTAAACCGAAGATAGACACAAAAAGCTGGAGTATCTCAGCGGGACAGGCAGCATCTCTGGAGAGAAGGAATGGGTGACGTTTCTGGTCGAGACCCTTCTTCAGACTGTGGAAGGGTCTCTACCCAAAACGTCACCCATCCTTTCTCAACAATTGGGGGGGGGGGGACAAGGATTGGTTATTAAAGAACATACCGAGGAACATTTTTGTTGTGAACCATCAGAATTCTGCTGTAAGAGTGATTTTGAGAAATGGAAGGGAAGGTGGAGCGAAGGGCATGGTTGGAAGAGACATTCTTCTGAGTGATGGAGTAGGTGCAAGGGACCGTTTGATCTATTTTTGCTCTGTTCTTATAGTTATGGCCCATTGCCTTCGATTCCATCTTAGTGATGCTATTAAAAAAGCAGCCCTCTGTGATGGTGCTCGGGACAAGAGCTATCAGAATTTTGCTCATAGCCATTTAGCCATCCGAGAAAATGATGCAATTTGTTTTGCAGCCAATGAGATGCCTTTTGAAGTATATCTATTGCTTCAACATGGGAAATGTAGCAGTCAATGGGTGAAAATGCCCACGTTTGCCTTGGGATCAAATAATCAGCCTTTAGTGATGTCGATTGAAGGATAAATACTGGACTGGGATGCTTCCTCTGCTTCTGAAAAATAGTGCCTTGGGATTATTTGTGTGCAGAGGGGAGGACAAGTGACGCTCTGATTAAATATCTCATCAGAAAGCCGGCCTCTCTTACATTGCAGTGTCAACCTAGATTTGTGCTCAACTCTCTGGAGTGAATTGTTCCAACCTACCAACTTGAAAAGTGGAAATATTGCAAATGAACCGCAGCTGACACTTGGCCGAAATAATAGGTTTATCTCCTCCATGCCTCGTTGGTCCGTAAGAGTGACAAGTAAGGAGCTGGATGGGTAGCTCATGAGAAATTAATTGAAGAACAAAATTTAATCTAAATGTGGAAAAAGGTTGGACATTGGGAATAGCACGAGAAATCTCCGAGGAGATTCAAATCACGTCCGCAAAGCAATTAAACCCAAATATACAATTTGGGTTTCTTTAAATAGACCTCGGGAACATTTTCTGACTAAACTGAACATTCAAGGCAGCAATAAACAATCTGGAGGAATTGAGAGGGTTAAGCAACGTCTGTGGAGGTGGCAGGGAGAAGAGATGGTCGATGGTTTAGGTCAAAACTTTGCCTCGGACAGCAGTCTAGTTGAGAGAAATATTCATGTATTTAGTCATAATCAGAAAGCACACAAACAGGCCTGTTGGCCCAATTTCACGTCATGTGGGGCAGAATGAGGTCATATCTTCCCCTCTCAACCCCATTCTTCTGCCTTCTCCCATAACCACTGACACTCGTACCAATCAAGCACCTATCAATCTCCACCTTAAAAGTATCCAGTGACACAGTCTTCTGTGGCAATGAATTGCAGATTCATCACCCTCCGACTAACGAGATTCCTTCTCTTCTCCTTTCTACATATCCATCCTTTTATTCTGTTCTGGTCCTAGACTCTCCCACTAGTGGAAATGCTCTTTCCACATCCACTCTATCCAGGCCATGCTGATTAAGATGCCCCCATCTACGCTAGCCCACCTGCCCACGTTTGGCTCGTATCTCTCTAAACTGTCTCTATCCATGTACCTGTCCAAATGTCTTTTTAAATGTTATTATAGCACGTGCCTGAACTGCCTCCCATGGCAGCTCGTTCCATACACCCACCGCACTGTGTGCGGAAAAAGTTGCCCCACAGGATCCTGTGGTCGACCTTTCTCTCCCTCCTTGAACTTGTCCTGTATTTTTGGTCCTCTACATTGGGTAAAATACACCGTGCGTTCACTATTCCTCTCACTTATTTCAATATGTTATTGACAGCGATCCCTAGGTCCCTTCTATTGTTCTGAAGGTTTTTATTTTGTCCATCGGTTGCTGATAATGGAGCCACTCTCCAGTATGCCCAGAGATGGACAGCTGATGTCACCTTGCCCCTCATTTGTGTGACATGGGGTGAGGGAGAGGGGGGTGGTCAAATGCACTTTGAATGCATGGGTGAAATAAGATATACAGAGATTATCTCTTTTTTTCAATACATTTTTATTAGAGGCATCTGCATATCATAATCTCTGTTTTTAACCTAGATCCCCATTAAAGAATTATCTTACCCCATTCTAAAATTTCCCTCCATGCCAAATCTGTAATTTCTCTGCTCCACCTTTAAGGTACCTGTATTTTGAAATATTTTTTTGGTTCGCTGGGTTAATTACTTGGCATGATTATCATGTTTTCAAACCTTTCCCCGCTCTTCAATGGCCATGCTTCAGGAGGTTAAATTTGAGTGGCTAGTGTGTGGGGAAAATGTGCCCCTTTCTTCACATCCACTAACTTCTGCACCTTCATATCAACTGTTGGGAAAGCGGTTGCTGGGGATTAGATGGGTGCAGCTGTTTTATTGGTATTTGAGGCTATTTCAGGAATGTTTGTTTCATTATAATATATCACAAAGTAAGTGATGGTGATACCATGTGCAAAAGGTACGTGAAAGCGAGTGGCGCAGGCTGGTAGAGCTGCTGCCTCCCAGCGCCAGAGAACTGGGTGCAACCATGACATCGGGTGCTGCCTGTGTGGAATTTGCACGTTCTCCTTGCGTGATCGCGCAGGTTGCCTCCGGGTGCTCCATTTCCACCCCCCCCCCCTATTTCCAAAGATGTGCAGGTTTATAGGTTCCTTGGCCTCTGTAATTGGCCTCGTGTATAGAGAGTGGAAGAGAAAATGGGATAGAAACATAGAAAATAGGTGCAGGAGTAGGCCGTTCGGCCCTTCGAGCCTGCACCGCCATTCAATATGATCATGCTGATTATCCAGCTCAGTATCCTGTACCTGCCTTCTCTCCATACCCCCTGATACCTTTAGCCACAAGGGCCACATCTAACTCCCTCTTAAATATAGCCAATGAACTGGCCTCAACTACCTCCTGTGGCAGGGAATTCCAGAGATTCACCACTCTCTGTGTGAAAAATGTTTTTCTCATCTTGGTCCTAAAAGATTTCCCCCTTGTCCTTAAACTGTGACCCCCTTGTTCTGGACTTCCCCAACATCAGGAACAATCTTCCTGCATCTAGCCAGTCCAACACCTTAAGAAATTTGTAAGTTTCTATAAGATCCCCCCCTCAATCTTCTAAATTCTAGCGAGTACAGGCCGAGTCTATCCAGTCTTAACATATCCAGTGTGAAAGGATGATTGAAGGTTGGTGTAGACTCAGTGGGTTGAAGGTCTAGTTCCCATGTGGTATTTCTAAAACTAAATACAGGTACAAGTAATATTTGCCCATTGTATCTAATGGGAACATCATACTGTTGAAGCAACAAACAGTAATGGCTCGGGACTTTATCTCCATTATGTTGTCACGCAGTTCTAAAATGACTGGACTGCAAATCAAAACTCCTCCAATAAAACAACCTAGTTATATTGTAATTTATATGTAATTGAAACATTCAAAGAGCAGAACAGTCTCCTTGCTGCAGTGTTGCCAATGTGATTACATGAATTGGGTCTCACAATGATTATTCACAAACATTATTGCAATATGGTCATGCAATTGGTTTGTTGGTGCTGAATTTTGGGATTGTGGAGAGCAGAGGGCCCTTTATCTAACTGCACTTATGTGATATAATTGGAAAAACATGTCTGTACTCTTGCTAGGCTGCAGTTGAAACTGATGTGAAATTCTCCCCATTTTTTTGAAGTTTGCCATAGTAGCATTACATTGAATGTTAACGAAGTTAGATTATCTGTGGTCTAATAGAATTGCAGAACGGGTCAATGGTTTACTTTTGTATCCCCAGTCCATCTCCTTGAACAGTTTCCTTTTCCTGAAGAAGTGTCTTGAGCCGAAACGTCACCCATTCCTTCTCTCCGGAGATGCTGCCTGTCCCGCTGAGTTACTCCAGCATTTTGCGTCTATCTTCCTTTTCCTGTAAACCACCTCTTGTTGCGGGCACAGTCTAATATTAATTATTGATTCGTTTTTGCTAAAATCTGCAGTGTAAATGGTTTCTGGGGGTGACTCCCAGTCAAAGAATTTATTTGTCACGCCCTGTTGTTCATCTTCCCAATGTGAATTGTTGCCGAATATACTGAATTTATCTTCTTCTACTTCTTCTTCTTGCGTATGGCGTGCACAGCCTAAAGTTTTAAGACAACTTGTTCTATTTGATTGTGTACACCAGGTTGATTGCATTTGTCGAAACAGGGCGGACCACATGATGGTTGCAATCTTCCACCCCAACTGAATGCAGAAAATAATTAAAAGATGCAGAAAATATTTGAAAGATGCTAGTACAAACCTTTTGCATTGGATAAGATCCTAACCAGATAGAAGGAGTGTTATCCAGCCACAATTCCTATGGGGGGGGGTCAAGGATATAATGACAAAGTGCATCAAGATTGGAATAAAAGTCAAGCTAAGTCAAGTACTATCGATTAAGCGATTACTTTAAACAGTATTTCAATTTTATGCATGTGTTTACGCTTAACAGTTACATTTGGTAAATTTAAACATTTATGTGGGTCCTTGCCAACAAGTTCTCAGTGGCCCACTTGCAATAGTTGTACTGGTGCCTGGTACTAATGGTAACCAAGCTAATCTACAGGTTGTCAGTTTAAAATGGGACTTTACTCCTCCAGTTGCAGATATCACAACGCTATCAGCAAAGTTTGGTCATCCTCTGAAAACTAAAATTGCTTTAGATCAATGCTCTACTCTTTTGTGTAGATGAGTGCCAAGTTCCAACCACCCCCTCCATTTTTCCCATAACTGCAGGGAACATTCAGCTACTTTGTCAAATCACTAGACCATTTTAGATACTAAATTACAGCAGTGATAACAGAGTCACCGCCAATTCTTCGCAGCAGTTAAATTGTGCACTGTGTACAGTACTCTGTATGATATCTTTTAACGAGTATTAAGAAACCTTGGTGTTCAAGGCCGTGGCGTCTGAGATATGCAGCACCGAAACAGGCCCTTCGGCCCAGCTCGTACATGCTGAGGATAAACACCAATTGTTGGAGTAACTCAGCTGGCCAGGCAGCATCTCTGGAGAAAATGGATAGGTGACGTTTTGTGTCAATGATACTTTATTGTCACACGTACCGAGGTACAGCGGAATGCTTTGTTTTACGCACAGCCCAGTAAAATCATATAGCAGACCTCACATGGGCCGGAAGCCTTCATCGATATTGTTCCCGATGTTGGGGAAGTCCAGAACAAGGTGTCACAGTTTAAGGATAAGGGGGAAGTCTTTTAGGACCTAGATGAGAAAAACATTTTTCACACAGAGAGTGGTGAATCTCTGGAATTCTCTGCCACAGAAGCTAGTTGAGGCCAGTTCATTGGCTATATTTAAGAGGGAGTTAGATTTGGCCCTTGTGGCTAAGGGGATCAGGGGGTATGGAGAGAAGGCAGGTACAGGATACTGAGCTGGATGATCAGCCATGATCATATTGAATGGCGGTGCAGGCTCGAAGGGCCGAATGGCCTACTCCTGCACCTATTTTCTATGTTTCTATCCATGCTGACCAAGTTGTCTAAGTGAGCTACTCTGCTCAAGGGCCCCATATCCCTCCAAACCTTCCTTATCCGTGCACTGTGGTTTGTAAGTCGTAACGTTCGCTCTTACTATATTTAATACACTTTATAAATGTGTTTAGCCTGACTGCATTTCGGCTCAATGCATCTTTAAGTATTTTTAGTCCCTTCTCGGTGTTTCAGACCAATTTAGGATCTGAATGTCAGGATCATATTATCAAACTTTGAGCTAATTTTAAATGTTGTTCAAAATAAAAGTACAGGAGACTGCATTGATGTTGGTTAACGAGCCCTTTTGAATTCTTGTCAGGGCAGAAGGGTTTTATTTTGTCATTTTCAATAGTAAATTCCCCACCAAACCTCTAATACAGTACCAGTATTGTAAGATTGATTGCAATAGCTGTATCGAGAGGAACAATTAGGTTGTTATAAAGCACTTTGGTTTGTACCTTTTAATATCCTCAGCCCTTTCCAGGAGATGTATTACCAACCGTGGATAAGTAAATCAGTGAGTTGAGATAGTCACTGAGCTGGCCTGCTTTTGATCTAATGGATTGCTTTAAAAAAATCTGAAAAGCTTGGTGTTACCCCCAACAGCTCCATATTTCAAATTAATGATTTGATGCATTGGGGGAAGAATTTTGTTACAGTTGGCAATATGTCCTAATATGTCCTGATAACAACATCAGGACAGACAATCCTGCTTTTGGAGAGCTGCCATTGGAATCATTAGCTAATTAAACATCCAGGATTCCACTCGAGCTGGGCGTTAGGAGTGAACATCCTTCACTTCCTTTTTACCATAATTTCCTGCTTCACCCCAATTATTGGCATGGAGCCATGCAGCAGGGAAACGGAGACGCTTCGGCCCAACTTGCCCTTGCCGACAAGATGCCAATCTACACGTCATGGACAACTTGTCCTAGATTGAGAATCCTTCTCCAAAATGTGTCTTTCTTTGATATTTGTTAGGACATGAATCATGAATTGGGCTCTTAAATTGCTATTCCACTCAGCAAATGCTTCCATTTTGATCTCTGCCATCCATAAAGCAGTTTTCTCTCTCATCTTGTTCACATATTGTATCACATTATTATTCCATTAAAATTGCAAACTGCTACCCCCCCCCCCCCCCCCCCCCCCCCCCCCCCCCCCCCGTTGATGGAAATACATGTTATCAATCACTAAAATAAATTGTTTTTTCTCATAAGATAGACAAAATGCTGGAGTAACTCAGCAGGTCGGGCAGCATATCTGGAGAAGAGGAATAGATGACGTTTCAGCATTTCGGGTGGCGTTACTCCAACAGTTTGTGTATCTTCAGTCTAAACCAGCATCTGCAGTTCCTTGCTCGATCTGAAGAAGAGACTCGACCCGAAACGTCGCCCATTCCTTCTCTCCAGAGATGCTGCTGCCTGTCCCGCTGAATTACTCCAGCATTTTGTGTCTGTCTTCTGTCCCTTCTTACACATTGTATTTGCCTTGTTGTACTTTTAGCAATCAGTGTATAGACTATGTCTGAGTTAGACGTTTCGTTTGAGATTGACTTTTACAAATATCTCTTTGCTTGCCTGTGGCAATAAAATAGGCGTTTGTCATAAATAATGCAAATTGGATATAATTCTGCCGATGTGCATCTTAATTAACATTTGTGTTATAGTTGCATGTCAAAGTGTCTACTTTGATTTCCTGCATCACTGTAGCATGCTTAATTTTATTTTTTCTAAATTATGCCAATCATTGATGGCTAAAACAAAATGTACTTGCTGGTTGAGTGCTTTTGCTTAACTTCCACCTTTTTAAAAACCTAGGCATGTTCCAAGGTCACCAAGGGTTAAATATGAAACGTTTCTGAATAGCAATTCTCAGGATACTCATGTAATTGGAGCCTAAGAAAATGCCCTCTATTGTGTGGCCTGTTGTACTGTGATATGCAACTAGCAAAAAGGATACCTGTACATTAATAAAGGAGTGAAACAGTGATTGAATTACAGTGTCATTTTGTTTGCCAAGACTCACTGGGAGTGCAATAGCGCATTCATTGTTGTATTGAACAAGATTTTTTTAAATGTGCATTTCAGCTTTGGAAGAAACGTAACAATTTGTTGCATCTATTGCTTCGATTTCATTCCTGCAGACAATTTGTACTTTGTTCTCGTTTGGGTGCATATTTGTCAAATCTCTGACAATAATTTCAAACACTAAAAATGAAGTTTTAAGCTTAAGTTGAGCATCAGCCCTTCTAACCTAGAGGTGCAGAAGTGTGAAAACGCACACCTCCAGATTCAGGACAGTTTCTTCCCAGCTGTTGTCAGGCATCCTATCAATAGCTGTAGAGCAGTCCTAAGCTACTATCTACCTCACTGGAGACCGTCAGACTATCTTTAATCAGACTTTACTGGACTTTATCTCGCTCTAAGCGTTATTTCCATTTTCATGTATCTACGCTGTGGATGGCTCAATTGTAATCATGTATTGTCTTTCTGATGACTGCCTAGCACGCAACAAAAGCTTTTCACTGTACCTCTGTACATGTCAGAATAGATTAAACTTGAGCAAAACAGATACGCTGTCCTTATAATGTTATAACTACCAACACTTGATTTTTATGAGAAGACATCTTGCAGTCCTCTTCAAAAATTACTTGTAGACACAAAGAATTCATTGAATGATTAGAATTGTTGTAAGATGCGCACTTTACACATGCTTTTGTTCGGGGATTTTTGTATCGTTTTTTTTTGTGCTTTGTCGTGTTTTAATTAAACAAATCAAACAAAATTGAATAAGTGAAGAGATCAGATTGTGAACTATAAAATTCAAGTAAAATGAAAAATGTTTAAACTTTTAAGAAAACTTTCTTAGGCTAATCATTGATTCTTTACAAATCTATATTTTTGTGCTGGAGAACTAGTGGAAGACATGGAATGGAATGGAATGCCTTTTATTGTCATTCAAACAGACAAGGTTTGAACAAAATTTCATTCCTACAGTCATGACATTACAAAAAAAAAAACCAAGACACGCACTTAACACAATTTACACAGACATTACCAAAGTTTGGAAAAAGATATGTTTGCTGCCTTAACATTTGCCTGGGGAATGGAGGAGTTACGCAAGTTTGATGTGGGGATAATGTGTAATTCGAAGAAAAGTTAATCAGAGGGGATTAATTTTAAAAGTCGATACGTTAATTTTACGAACGGTGATAAACCCAATGAGAAAAGTATTTGACCGTATTTCGACGGTCTTCGTTTTCTTTGTGGCTTCAGCTGATATATCTAAAATATTTTGCTGCCTTTCATACCTGGGCAGTACTGCAGTCAGCGCACTGCTGGCACAGATCGACCTCGGTGGCATGGAGTTTATAATCTCTCTTTGTGGCTTCCTCCATTTCCTTCCACATTGGAAAAGGCGCGTAATTGTTCAATTTGTAGGACAACCTTCATACCCTTTATTCTCTTAACATATTAAACGTCTAACTGTGCAATAAAGTATTCAGCTGAGCATTCGGTTTCGGTGAGATCACTTCTCAACCATCTAACCCTTGTGAGTGCAGATCAGTCTAGAACCCCTTCCTCTCAGAATGAAATTAAACTGCACTATCTCCATGTTCAAGAAGGAACTGCGGATGCTGGAAAATCGAAGGTAGACAAAAATGCTGGAGAAACTCAGTGGGTGCGGCAGCATCTATGGAGCGAAGGAAATAGGCAACGTTTCGGGCCGAAACGTTGCCTATTTCCTTCGCTCCATAGATGCTGCCGCACCCGCGGAGTTTCTCCAGCATTTTTGTCTGCCCTCTCTCCGTGGGGGTAGATTCTTTAAAATATGGTGGTCTTAACATAGAAAATAGGTGCAGGAGTAGGCCATTCGGCCCTTCGAGCCTGCACCGCCATTCAATATGATCATGGCTGATCGTCCAACTCAGTATCCTGTACCGGCCTTCTCTCCATACCCCCTGATCCCTTTAACCACAAGGGCCACATTAAGATACTGAGGTCACGCTGAACCCATGTACAATCTGCCAGATTGCCTTTTGTTCCCCAAGCCCTTTGCAATAAAGGGCAGTGCGTCATTTGCTTTCCTAATAGCTTATTGTGGCAGCGTTTGCTCATGAGTTGGCACACCAAGATCCCTTTATTGTTTCTAAGATTCAAACTTCTTTTGTTCAATCAAAGTGAAAACCTCCATTTGCCACACCCTTTGTCCATCCATTGTAAATCTCGGCTTCCGCTTTGCAGTTACTTTCCCAGCTATGGTTGTATTGTCTGCAAACTTGGCAAAGAATCTGCCAGCCTGAGAGTGACCTGTTTAGCCCTTGTTTTCAGTTCCCTGCCAATCCTCTCTAATGCTAATCTGCAAACCCTTATTTAATGCATTAACATTTTATTTGAAAATCCTGACATACTGCTTCCAGTGGTTGTCCTTGTCTGCCCTGCTATTTGCACCCTCCAATTTTCCGAAAACACCATATTCGCAACTGAAAATTGTCAACTTCGTAGGAATTTAGACTGATGCTTGAACAGCCAGATTAGTACAGACACCATGCTGGATTCTTGCGTAGAATACAGTGCTGGAATAACTCAATGGGTCAGGCAGCATCTCTGGAGGACATGGTTAGGCAATGCTTCAGGTTGGGACAATCAGGATTAGCGTAGATTGGCATGATAGTCAGTGCAGACTTTGTGAGCCACAGGGCCTTCTGTCCTATACTGTTCTATGTTCTCAAGGATGCTGTAATCACAGTGATTCTTGTGTTTTGTTGAGAAGGGGCTATGCTTCCTAGTTTTCTCCTCTCCATCGATGTTGCACCAACTTCAAGAGTTCAATAGAGTTTTATTGTCATGTGTCCATGATAGGACAATGAATTTCTCTCTTTGCTTTACCAACTTCCACCAACTTTAACATTTCCCCAGCTAACCAGCTATACAGAAGTCTGAGGAGCAGAATTAGGCCATTCGGCCCAACAAGTCTACTCTGATCTACCTTTCCCGCTCAATCTCATTCTCCTGTCTTCTCCCCATAGCCATATCTTCACATATATTCATGAGTCTGAAGAAGGGGCCCGACCTGAAACGTCACCGATCCTTTATCTTCAGAGATGCTGCCTGCCCCGCTGAGTGACTCCAGTACTTTGTGTCTACCAAAGATCTTAGAGCAGAGGCTCTAAGATCTTTGGTGTCTACTGTTCACACTAGGTGTTGATCCTCATGTTGAGGATAAATTAATTGTCTTTTAGAGCCTACAACCATTGAACCTGCTCCACAATTCACTGACCAAATGTTGACTTTAACACCTCTTTCCTACTCTCTCCATATCCCTTGACTCCCTTTGTTGTTCAGGGTAGACAAAAATGCTGGAGAAACTCAGCGGGTGAGGCAGCATCTGTGGAGCGAAGGAAATGGGCAACGTTTCGACCCGAAACGTTGCCTATCTCCCTCGCTCCACAGATGCTGCCTCACCTGCTGAGTTTCTCCAGCATTTTTGTCTACCTTTGATTTTCCAGCATCTGCAGTTCCTTCCTAAACCCTTCATTGTTCAGATGTGTATTGGCCTCTGTCCAGAATACATGCAACGGTGACCTCTGAGGGCTGTCTCATTATTCTGAAAAAGTGTCTCAGGTTCGGAATACCTCACCAGGGAAAAATTCTCCCGTCATTCATTCAGTCAATAATCATCAATAGGATCTAAACTATTTTCCCTGACGTCTTATATTATGCTAACAGACTTGTGGTTCCCTGTTTCTCCTCTATCCTTCTGAATAGGGGATCACTGCAACCTACTCTTCCAGGAGTTTACACTGGCGGTTTTGCTATTTCTATGTCCCATTATTTATTTTTTTTCCTCAGCAATTATTAATCACTATACCACCTCAATCTTTGTCCATTGAATACCTTTTTATTTTTTATTTTAATGTCTTTTGAAAACATGAGCTATTCAGTGACACAGTGCTGGAGTAACTCAGCGGGTCAGGCAGCATCTCTGACCAGCATCTGCAGTTCCTTCTAATTGGAGATATTTAGTGCCTCTGCCAATTCCTTATTTTCCTCTGGCTCAATTGCGAAGGAACCAACATTTACCTTTGCTTCTTTTAGTCATGCAGCACTGACACAGGCCCTTCGGCCCATCTTTCCCATGCCAACCGAGATGCTTCATCCAGACTAATCCCATCTGTCCACGTTTGGCCCATATCCCTCTCAACCTTTCCTATCCATGGTTTTATGTACTTGTAGAGTGTCTCGCTGTTTGTAGATTTCTTGCTAGCTTGTACTTTTATTTTGCCATACCAATTCTTTCCAGTCTTTTACTTGGTTTCTCTGGAAAGATCATATTAACTATGGAGTGAAATAGTTCTTTAAATGTCTGCCGCAATTAAACCACATTGATAATCATTTAAATCCAGTTTCTCTGTCTGTCTGCCCCCTCGCCCCTGTCACCCACGTGATTGCCTTCCTTTAATTGCGTTCCACCAGCCCGGCGTGAGGGCCTGAACATCGGGCCAACCGGGGCGGCGACTGCGGGTGCTAGGAAGGCCTCGACCACGAGTGAACATCTGGGAAGAACAGAGGGGAGGCTGGCTGGACTATGGTGCCTTCCTCACCTTGGTGCCACTGTGTTATGTTGTGTCGTGGACTTTCAGTGTTTGTGCTTTTTAAAAAATTCTATTTTATTTTTAATATGTTTTATTATTTATTATTATTTATTTATTTTTATTATACTGCCTGTAAGGGAAATTCATTTTGTTGTCTCTAACTGAGACAATGACATTAAATTTGAATACAATACAATACAATACAATACAATACAATTAAGCTTATGACTAGTGTTGGACTTTGTCACATACAAGCTTCCTGTCACAGGAAGAAACTGGTTCTCCTGAATCACATGCTTGGTCTGGCAATAGTGTCATCCTGTTATACAAAGCAAATGGAAACAATCTGGCTCCAGCAATGGCAGGCTTGCTGCACTGTTAAATTTCACTAGGTGTATGAGTCGCGTGCTTGCCTCAAGATCACTGCTTATCTAAAGCTGAAATTTGAACATATGTACAATCTAAGGCTCTATAAACAGTTGGACAGGTACATGGAAAGGACAGGTTTGGGGGGTTATGAACCAAGCGCAGGCAAGTGGGATTAGGGTCGTTGGGACATTGTTGTCCAGTGCGGGTGAGTTGGGCCGAAGGGCCTGTTTCCACACTATTAATCTATGACTATCCTTTTTCTAAATTTATTTTTAGTTATTAAACCTTCATAACTTTTGTAATATTCCACTGATCGGAACAAAACCTGGTGCGCTTGTTGCACAGGGGAATGGTGAATGAGGTGGCGATGATATCATGGCGATATAGGGTACAGTTTTTGCGCAAATTTAAAAACACCGCCAAGATGAGATTTTTAATAATGGTATAGATTTTTTAGATTTTGTTACAGTTGTATTAATCACTAATGAATAAGCTCTGCGTTTAAGATTGTTTCCTAAGGTCCACGGTTTTCAAATATTGTGCTTTTTTTAATCACGATCGCTACCTTCGTTTTAAAGATATTAATTACACCTATGATGGCAAAGGAAAGATATGTGAGCTAAGGGAGGGGATTGTGAGGAAATGGAGTGGGTGTAATCATACTTCCGGCATTGAGCCAACATGGGTAAGATGAGACACATGCCCTCCTAACCTGAACAGTACTGTGCACTGGGTAGACACAAAATGCTGGAGTAACTCAGCAGGTCAGGCAGCATCAAATGTCACCCATTCCTTCTCTCCAGAGATGCTGCCTGACCCGCTGAGTTACTCCATCATTTTGTGTCTACCTTCGATTTAAACCAGCATCTGCAGTTCTTCCTTACTACATAGAGTACTGAGTACTGTGCCTTACCTTGGTCCTTTGTTGTGTTAATTTTTTCCATGATTTTTTAAAATAGGTTCTTGGATTGTGACTGATAGAAACATAGAAAATAGGTGCAGGAGAAGGCCATTCGGCCCTTCAAGCTAGCACCGCCATTCATTGTGATCATGGCTGATCGTCCCCAATCAATAACCCGTGCCTGCCTTCTCCCCATATCCCTTGATTCCACTAGCCCCTAGAGCTCTATCTAACTCTCTCTTTAATCCATCCAGTGATTTGGCCTCCACTGCCCTCTGTGGCAGGGAATTCCACAAATTCACAACCATCTGGGTGAAAACGTTTTTTCTCACCTCAGTCTTAAATGGCCTCCCCTTTATTCTAAGACTGTGGCCCCTGGTTCTGGACTTGCCCAACATTGGGGGAAATTTTTCCTGCATCTACCTTGTCCAGTCCTTTTATAATGTTATATGTTTCTATAAGATATCCCCTCATCCTTCTAAACTCCAGTGAATACAAGCCTAGTCTTTTCAATCTTTCCTCATATGACAGTCCCGCCATCCCAGGGATCAATCTCGTGAACCTACGCTGCACTGCCTCAATCACAAGAATGTCCTTCCTCAAATTAGGAGACCAAAACTGTATGCAATACTCCAGATGTGGTCTCACCAGAGCCCTGTACAACTGCAGAAGAAGTTCGACTGTTCGACTGCAGAAGGAAAAATCTGTTTCAGTAAATTTTTGATCCAAACATTCAAAATCGTAAAATTGCAATTGAAGAATGCATTGTGATTTATATTTCCGATTTGCATTAGTTTGTCATGTTCACCTGGGTGCATGAAGCTCAAGTAAACAGTATAATAAAGTGATGATAAAAACACAACAATCAATACACCATTGAGGGCAAAAAACAGTGCAAAATCTGAGTAGTGCATTAGTGGAATAA
Organism: Amblyraja radiata; assembly: GCF_010909765.2. NCBI lineage: Eukaryota > Metazoa > Chordata > Chondrichthyes > Rajiformes > Rajidae > Amblyraja > Amblyraja radiata. The sequence goes on from NC_045969.1 coordinate 5,004,715, forward strand.
CCAAATTGGTTAGTTAAGGGTATGTGGCAGCACCTCCATAAATGGTGAATGTGAAAGAGATGAATAGTTCAGTTTAACTTCAGTGGGGAAGAAGCTAAGTCTGACTATCTGAGCTTCTAAGCTCCTGTATCTCCCAGAAGCTAGAGGAGAGAAAAAGGCACGGCCAGGGTGACGAGCATCTTTGATAACGCATCCTGCGTTCCCGATGCGACGCTCCATGAAGATGGATGAAAGTAACTGCCCAGTCCATCACGTGACCGTATGCTTACCACTCACTGCGGTTCAGCCCGTCACAAGTAGAGCAGTTGCCACACCAGCTGAGATGCATCCCTCGAGAATATTTCTTATAGTGCATCTACAGAAGCTCTAATCCTCACAAGTGCCAAATCTCCTCAGACGCCTTAGAAAGTACATACATCGATGTGTTTTCTTGATCATTTGATCTCTTCATCTTTGTAGATTAAGATGCAGGCAAAAGTACTGGGTCCACCACTAAAAATATGCATTGTATTCTGTTCATTCACATTCTTCAGCTGTTTCTACTTTGGGGATTTGATCAACAAAAAGGAGTGCTAGCACAAGCAGCCCTTTCACAAAATCTCAGTGAATGAAAATGAGACCAGGTGAACCAAATAATCGCGTTGAGTCCGTTAGGTTCAATTACTTGGGCTGAGAACCAAGTCTTGCATGTGGGCCTCACATTTTAAAAAAAAGTGCTTTTCACATCAGTGGTTGAAACGCAACTAAATTTACACTTCCCAGCTAGTTTGGCCTTATTGAGTAAATATTAACAGTTGCCGCTAGCTTTGTTACACCAGCCTGCTGAAATTAAGAGGGTAATGCTCAAATTGCAACATTCCAAAATGGAATAACTGATACGTTGCGAATCTAATACACTTGTCCTCGACCATTTCCTGACAAAGATCCAAAGACAGTTCAGGCGCAGTATATGTCCTGTCAGTCAAGTAATCATAAGAGGCTCGATGTAAGTTTGAAGAGTGTAAGTGATATCTGGATTTTCATTGATTGGCATTGCCAAGCAGTTGCCGCATTTGGCTGCAGAACTACTACACAAAGCTACTACATAAACATTGCTCACAGTTGGAATATTTTTACATGCACTTGGGCCGCAGGCATGCGGATCCCAATATCTTCCTAGTCTAATTTGTTGTAAAAGGAACCCGATATAGGCCTTGGCTGCAGATCAGTGGTAGACGGGGGAACATATTTTCTTTATCCTTCAAAATTATGGCTGGAGCCTGATTTGGGGCGGCACAGTGGTGCAACTGAAGAGTTGCTGCCTTTCAGCGGCAGAGACCCGGGTTCGATCTTGACTACGGGTGCTGTCTGAACGGAGTTTGTACGTTCCCTCTGTGACTGCGTGGGTTTTCTCCAGGTGCCCCGATTTCTTCCCACACTCCAAAGATGTAGCGGTTTGTAGGTTAATTGGCTATTGTAAATTGTCCCTAGTGTGTTGGACGGTGCTAGTGTACTAGGCGATCGCTGGTCTGTGCCGAAGGGCCTGTTTCCGCTCGGTATGTCTAAAGTTTAGCCATGTCCATTCTCATGACAGTATGATGTACAAAAGTATAGATTGGGAGCAGTAGTGGATTGCTCAGCCACTGAAGTCTGCTTCACCAACAAAGCTTTCATGAAGCACCATGAAGTCTGCTTAACCATCACTGTCAAAGCTGCCGCAGCCAGACATAAAAACAGCTTTATCCGCAAGCTCTACTCAATAACCAAAAATCTATAACCTTTGCTCTGGTATTTTATTAAACATTCACATGTTTAATCGATAACGTGTTATTATTAAGTTTAAAGTTTTATGTGGCATTCCTAACTCACTGTATGTCATGTTGTCACTTGTGGACGGAGCACCAAGGCAAATTCCTTGTATGTGAATACTTGGCCAATAAACTTATTCATTCATAATACAGAGAAGAAAACTTTACGTTCCTATGTAGGGGAGAATTGAAATGTTTCTGGTTTGGAGATGTATACTATCTAGGTATAGACAAAAGTAGCTATTTTGTACTCGACAGAATCTTACTGCTGCAACAAATTGACTGGTTGTAGCCAAAACTCAACAGATATTTGTTTCGACATCATCCCATGTGATTTTTGTTGTTGTTGTTGCATTCTTCGCCTGAAGACTTGGAATTTGGGTTCAAAATACCTTAGAAGGAGCATCTTGCAAAGTGTAATGCTCTGTTCACTTCAACCTGTCATCTCGAACTTTAAGTACAGGGATTGACACCAAAACATTGACTAGAGGAATCGTCTATCAAGTGTGAAAAGGCTGCTTCACATTTCTCTTGTCTGGGAGATGAAAAAGCCTAATCCTTTTTACACATGAATTTTGGGCTATTTGGAATAGTTATTTGCAATATGTTTTGTTATGTCTCCCCTGTTTCTCTTCTACATATGGTACGGACTTCACAAGAACACAGAAAAATTACATCTACTTGTGTTCTTGCAATTTGTGACCTGAAGGTTATAATTAAATGCCACATTTTAAGCATCCGTATTTCTTTTACAGTTTCAATAAATATGCAAAGCTTATTTACTAACTTTTTGTTTTTGTTGATTAAACTCGTGATTAATCCTGATTTAATTTGATGTTTTGGTTCCAACTAATCTGAATAGCACAAAAACTAATGAGTTAAGTTTAGAAATTAAAATATTTATCTGATGATGATTTCACCTGAAGGAAGATCAGAACACTGCTCCAACTAATCTTGAATGACAGTCCGTTGACATGCTGTTTGATGCCCACAATTAAACTACATGTTCGGTAACTATTGTGGCTTTGGAGGGCCTATCAATCCTAAAATCTCTGATCTTCAGAAAGTTCTCCAGTAACTTTTATAAACCATCCATTATTAACATTTAAAATAGTGATGTTAAACAACAAAGGAGTCCTGTTTTTGCTATTGGTCAACGTCCCATTGTTTTATCAAACTTTCATCAAAATGGTAAGAACCAGTCTTTGTTTTTTTTTTAAACAGTCGCTGAAGGTTTGCCTTGTATAAAACAGCCTGTTTGGTAGAAGGGTAATTGGTGCATTGTAAAAGATAAACAATTCGAAGCAGTCTATTAATGTTAGTCCCTTCAATATCTATGTGTTTGATCTCTTATTCAAGACTTAGTAGATAGAGTTGCTTGGTTTAGGCGCTCTGGGAGCCATGTGTGTGTGGCACTCTTGTGTATCGTTTGCCTGCTTTTTAACACATGCATGGTAGTGTATCTATAGCTGTGGGAGCTCTACACTCCCCCCAGCTGTTGATCACCAGCAATGCAAAGCGTCTAGAGAATTGAGCAGACACTACATGTTTTCTTTCCCTGCCAAGCATTGCACTTTTTGCCTTCCACAGTGTCTTTCAGTGGGAGGGAGAGTGGAGCTGAAGTGTTTATTGTTTATGGGATTAACGAAGTCCAGGGATAATATAATAGTGTGTGATATTTGACCCACAAGGCATGCGTGACCCCTCAATGGCCTTGACTCTGGGAGGTGATTGATTAAGTGGAAGAGCAGTTGTGCCACATCAGCAGCAAGCTGCCTATGATTCACTTAGTAATCCCTACAGTAGGTTGTGAAAGCATCTTTTTTTTAAAAATTTTGGAATGTCTAAATTAAGTGATTATTGAAGGGTGGTTTAAACATGGCATTTGTTTTTCCAGTCTGAAGAAGTGTCTCGACCCAAAACGTCACCTGTCCATGTTAGCACACACAGAGTTGTGAGTCTGTGGAATTCTCTGCCTCAGAGGGTGGTGGAGGCCGGTTCTCTGGATACTTTCAAGAGAGAGCTAGATAGGGCTCTTATAGATAGCAGAGTCAGGGGATATGGGGAGAAGGCAGGAACGGGGTACTGATTGGGGATGATCAGCCATGATCACATTGAATGGCGGTGCTGGCTCGAAGGGCCGAATGGCCTGCACCTATTGTCTATTGTTCTTCAGAGATGCTGCCGGACTGGAGTTATTTAGTTTAGTTTAATGTCACATGTACCAAGCCTGTTGCATGCTATCCAGTCAGTGGAATGACTATACATGATTACATTCAAGCTGTCCTCTGTGTACACATACAGGTATTCATAAATCACACAAATTATAAAAGCCAGGAAGGCAGAAAAGTGCAAAAAACCCCCACTAATAGGTACTTTCGATGGTGGGGAGAGCTGTGCCCATCATGAACCAGGTTGAAATTGGATTCACTGTACCAGGCCATGCATTCAGTCAGGCGCTTTCTAACTGGATTCATTAATGCAGATGTTACAGTTTGTTCAACAGTCCCCACGACTTCACACACCATATTGATGTTGAAGGTGGAATTTCCTTTTTCTTGTCCACTGTGACATAGGGTAGTTGGAATGCCCAATCGGCCTAGTTCTCTGGAATAGTCCATGCTCTTTGGTAGCATTTGTTTCGCTGGTCCATAAGTCAGCTGAGTTCTGCAGGATCAGTTCCTGCAGTTGTGCATATGCATTACCTACCCAAACTGTCACCCTCCACTGCTTTTCAGATGCAAGAAAGCAAGTCATTTTAGAAAAAAAAGATTTGAGGCAAGAAGTTCAAGCTGGAGTGTAGATTGGTAGGTTATAGACTCCTTTGTACCCAATTGAATCAGTTGTCCTTGTCGTGCAGTGTAGAAACAGTCCCTTCGGCCCAACTCATTCATGTTGATCAAGATGTCTATCTAAGATAGTCTCATTTATTCGTGTTTGGCCTCTGATCCTTTCCTATCCACGTACCAGTCCACGTTTTTACTGTCCTTGTACCTACCTCAACCAGTTCCTCTGGCAGCTCGATTTATTTGCGTGCCACCCTCTGTGTGGAAAATGTTGCCCTTTGGGTTCTTATCTTTCCCTTCCAGCATTATACTAAACCCTTGAGTTTATTCCCAACAGATTGTGTATTCCCTGTCTTCATTTTATACATCTCCAAGATCACCCCCGTCCGTCTCCGAAGCTGGGTTTTTATTTCTGAGTAAGAGATTGCCCATTTAAGGTGGATGTGAGGAATTTCTGTTGAAGATGACCTTTGGAACTTGCATCAGACAGCTGTGAAGGCTAAATCATTGAATGTTTCTGGCCTAGACACAGATATTTGGCCTGTAGGGAAGTCGTGGGTAACTAGCAGGAAAATGAAGCTGAGGTTAATAAGATGTTTAGTTTAGAGATACAGTGCGGAAACAGACCCTTCAGCCCACCGAGTCCGCATTGACCAGCGATCCCCGCACATTAACACTACCCTACACAAATTTAGGACAATTTTACATTCACACCAAGCCAATTAACCTACAAACCTGTACGTTTTTGGAGTGTGGGAGGAGATCGAAGATCTCAGATCCCTGGTGAGAACGTGCAAACTCCGTACAGACAGTACCAGTCATAGTCAGGATACAACCCAAGTCTCTGGTGCTGTAAGGTAGTAGCTCTACCACTACACCACCGTGCCACCCATGCAAACTCTACATAGACAACACCCGAGATCAGGATAAACCCTGGGTCTCTGGTGCTGTAAAATGCCCCTGTCCCACTTAGGAAACCTGAACGGAAACCTCTGGAGACTTTGCGCCCCACACAAGGTTTCCGTGCGGTTCCCGGAAGTTGCAGGTAGTGGAAGCAGGTAGGGAGACTGACAAAAACCTCCGGGACGGAAACCTTAGGTGGGGCGCAAAGCCTCCAGAGGTTTCCGTTCAGGTTTCCTAAGTGGGTCAGGGGCATAAAGGCAGCGTCTCTGCCAGCTGCACCACTATTTATTTTAGATGATGGCTAATCAATTGTAATGGCAGAGCAGGCCCAAAGGGTATGTGGTTTACACCTCGTGTTCTTGTGTGATCCAAGAATGTGTCAGCATGCATCAAGAGCTAAGTGAATCATGTTGGTGACATTTTCTCACAGACCATGAATAACAATGTGTGGGAACTCTAGCTCACTTCCTCATTCACCAAGAAATAAAAACTTGTCCAATTTGACCATGTTTACCATCACAAAATGTTTGCCTCCTTTCCATTTCCGTTTATGTCCCATTAAGCCCTTTCTGTTGCTGTGGAGCTTTGGGGCCAAATTACATGGGTCATGCTGTGAATGACCATTTCCACGGACTAGGTAGACACAAAATACTGGACAAACTCAGCTGGCGAGGCAGCATCTATGGAGCGAAGGAATAGGTGTCGAGACCCGAAACGTCACCTATTCCTTCGCTCCATAGATGCTGCCTCGCCCGCTGAGTTTCTCCAGCATTTTTGTCTATCTTCGATTTTTTTTTTCCAGCGTCTGCAGTTCTTTCTTAAACTTTTCCATGAACCAAGTTGCCTTCATCAAATGGAGTGCAGAAAAATACAGAGAACTCCATCAGTTTCCACAACATTGAGGTTTGGCTTTAGTTTAGAGATACAGTGCAGAAATAATTGCTGTTGTAATGAAGGACTGCAATGCATTCAATTGGAGCAGTGTGCCATCAAACCCCAGCTTCATGGTCACATAGAGGAATAACTAAAGGCCGGGGGATGAGGCAAACTCTTTTTAAATAACCCATCAGATCCACCCGAGACTCCAGCCATGGCCTCCATCTTTCCATGTCCAGATCCAAATGGCTCAGCTGACCAGCTGAAACTCCCTGCTGTACTGAGTTAAAATAACCCTTTCCATAAAATCACCAGTTAGCCTGACATCGGTGGTGGGGAAGATGCTGGAGTCAATTATAAAAGATGAAATAGCGGCACATTTGGATAGCGTAAATAGGATCGGTCCGAGTCAGCATGGATTTACGAAGGGGAAATCATGCTTGCCTAATCTTCTGGAATTTTTTGAGGATGGAATGAGGAAAATGGACAAGGGAGAGCCAGTGGATGTAGTGTACCTGGACTTTCAGAAAGCAGTTGATAAGGTAGGAGATTAGTGGGCAAAATTAGGGCACATGGTATTGGGGGTAAAGTGCTGACATGGATGGAAAATTGGTTGGCAGACAGGAAACAAAGAGTAGGGATAAACGGGTCCCTTTCAGAATGGCAGGCAGTGACTAGTGGGGTGCCGCAAGGACCGCAGCTATTTACAATATACATCAATAATTTAGATGAAGGGATTCAAAGTAACATTAGCAAATTTGCAGATGACACAAAGCTGGGTGGCAGTGCTATGAGAATGCAGGGTGACTTGAACAGGTTGGATGAGTGGGCAGATGCAGTTTAATGTAGATAAATGTGAGGTAATCCAGGTGTGTGAGGTTCATCAGTGTATGAAAGTAAGCATGCAGGTACAGCAGGCAGTGAAGAAAGCAAATGGCATGTTGGCCTTTATAACAAGAGGACGAGTATAGGAGCAAAGAGGTCCTTATGCAGTTGTACAGGGAGACCACACCTGGGGTATTGTGTACAGTTTGGGTCCGCTAATTTGAGGAATGACATTCTTGCTATTGAGGGAGTGCAGCGTAGGTTTACAAGGTTAATTCCTGGGATGGTGGGACTGTCACATGCTGAGAGAATGGAGCGGCTGGGCTTGTATATCTGGAGTTTAGAAGGATGAGAGGAGATCTTATTGAAACACATAAGATTATTAAGGGTTTGGACATGCTAGAGGCAGGAAACATGTTCCTGACGTTTGGGGAGTCCAGAACCGGGGGCCACAGTTTAAGAATAAGGGGTAAGCCATTTAGAACAGAGACGAGGAAGAAAGTTGTGAGTCTGTGGCATTCTCTGCCTCCGAGGGCGGTGGAGGCCGGTTCTCTGGATGCGTTCAAGATCGGGCTCTTAAAAATAGTGGTCGGGATATGGAGAGAAGGCAGGAACGGGGTACTGATTGGGGATGATCAGCCATGATCACATTGAATGGCGGTGTTGGCTCTGAGGGCCGAATGACCTACTCCTGCACCTATTGTCTATTGTCCAATATTGTAGCTGTATACTGCTCTGAACTATGAAAACAAATCCCTTCTGTTCAAAATTGATGTCATCCTGAGAATATACATAATTTCATTACCTTATCTGTTGCCTCAACAGACGTATTGTTATTGTTGTCAAGCTGGTTCTTGAACCCCTGAGAGCCTTGTGTAACCTTTCCATGACACTGTAAATTAATTCCATTCTGTCCCAGATAGGCATTGTGTTGAAACACAAATCTCTATCCTCATTTAATTAAGATTAGTTATCGTGGCAAGATGCCTTTGTTTCCTTTTAATGCATGCATCAGCTGCCCCATTGTACTGACACAGCAAGATCTTGCTCCAATGGCAAGGAAGTCCAAGATGAATGGAAACTACAAAGACTTGACATCCAAATATGTGGAATTGGATGCTGGTGCCAACTCATAGTTTAACCCCACACACTCTTTATGCATGCATGTAATGTCCGGGTTCATGAGCAGCCTCTTCGTCACAACCATCAGGCTATTGAAGACTTTGTGAACTCCAACTAAACTACAAACTGCCTGGGTTGCGCGAGGGACTTTGGGCGTTTTTGCTTTTTTGGATTATGTTGAGTTTTTATATTTGGTGAACTTTTATGTGAGGTTGCTGCTGCAAGCTTGGATTTCATTTGCAGGACGCAAAGTAATGGAGTAACTCCGCAGGTCGGGGAGCATCTCTGGGAGAACATGGATAGGTGAAGTTTCGGGCATGGAAAGTGGCCCTTCGGCCTGCTGAGTCTGTGCTGACCACCTGTTCGCACTAATTCTATGTTACCCTACTTTCTCATCTACTCACCCACGAGAGACAATTTACAGAGGCCAATTAACCTACAAACAAACCTACACGTCTTTGGGACGTGGGAGGAAACCGGAGCGCCCAAAGGAAATGCTCATCGTCGCGATGAACGTGCAAACTCCAGAAAGACAGCACCCATATCAGAATCGACCCCTGATCTCTGGTGCTGTGAGGCAGCAGCACCACGAGCCGCGTCACTATTTATTTTTGATTGTATGTATTTCTATCTCCTTTTAATGGCCAAAACCATTTTAGGCATCCTGCAGACACTAGTTCATGGTCAAGTTCACATTTATTGCCACATGCACCAGTTAAGATACAGTGGAATTTGACTTGCCATGCAGCCATAGAAACAAAAGAGCACGATATATAACATGAACATCCACCACAGTGGAATCAACATTCTTAATTGTGGTGGAAGGCAATAACTTTGTCAGTCCTCCCTTGTTCATCCATTGTCGGGGCCACGAATCTTCCACAGTCGCCGCTGGGGTTGGCCGATGTACAGGCCCTCTCGTCTGGATGCTCGAAACTCCGACGTCGGGACAGACGGGCACTCCACGGCTTGGAGGTCCCGAATCGGCCACTTCCTACTGGAGACCGGGGCTTCACGATGTTATAGGCCACAGGCCGGCGGTCGGAGCTCTTCTCCAGCGATCCCCGGCAAGGGATCCCAGGCTCCACGATGGAAAGTCCACACCGCGCCCGCGGCTAGAGGCTCCGCAGACCGCGGCTTCAGTATGTTATAGGCCGCAGGCCGGCGGTCAGATCACTTCTTCTGGCGACCCCCGGCAAGGGCTCGCCTGCTCCGCGATGGGAAGTCCGCGCCTTGCCCACGACTAGAAGCGCCACAGACCGCGGCTTCAATCAATCAATCAATCAATCAACCTTTATTGTCATCTTGCAAGCAACAGTTGTACAGTGCAAAATGAAAAGACGTTTCCCAGGGAATAGCGGAGCATCGCACATGAAATTTAAAACATTTCACACATAATAACACTAAAAACAATCCAGTCTCTGATGGAACAGTATAAATAGTTAAAAGCAGGTAAAACACAATGTTAAAATACAATAACCCAATCATAAAAATGTCCGGGGCAGCTGATTTGAGTGGCCAGTGCCAGTTATTAAAGTGGCCAGTGCCAGTTATTAAAGTGTCCATGCCAGCCGCAGAATCAAGTGACTGTGAGTACAGAGTGACTGTTTAGCAGCCTCACAGCCTGTGGTAGGAAACTGTTTAGCAGTCTTGTGGTCCGGGCTTTGATGCTTCGATATCTCTTGCCTGATGGCAGGAGATCCAGGTGTATGTGGAGGGGGTGCAGTTTGTGCTTAGCAATTCTCTGAGCTTTTTTCAGACAGCGGCTCTGGAACAGTTCTTGTACCGAGGGTAGGGAGACGCCAATGATCCTCTCTGCTCCCCTCACTACCCTCTGCAGAGCCTTCCTGTCCGAGCAGTTGCAGGTGCAGTACCACGTATTTATGCAGTGCGTCATAGTCCGCGGGCCAGCGATCGGAGCACTTCTTCTGGTGACCCCCTGGCAACGATCGGAGCGCTTCTTCTGGCAAGGGATCGCCCGGGTCCGCGATGGAAAGTCCGCGCTGCGCCTACTGCTGAAACTCTGGGCCCGATAACTAATTGTTTTCCCTAATATTGTTGTTAACTTGTAAAGTTTATTGCACAAATTTTGTTGTTGATTTTCTTGCAGCATCATTTTCTTTGTGGAGAAGGTTATGAAAGTGTGTGGACTTTCTTTCCTTCACTTTGAAGCTGGCTACCTTTTTATTTTAATGAAATCCAAGTCCTTTTAATCATTCCTTTCTCATGGGATCGGGTTTAATGCAAACACTGTATGAACCTGTGTGCACAAACGGCAAGGATCAAATGACATGAAATCTGCTGGCACTGTGCAATCTGTTTTAAAATAAAGGCGTGATGATATAATGAGGAAACGGGGTGCCTTTGGGCAATTGCCTTCGGCTGCTGTGTGACACAGTTCCAAAATGTCAGTGCTGTTTTCATTAGCATCCCATTTTATATTTGCCCCTGTCAGTGTTTGCAGGATGTGAACTCCTGCATGTAATGTGGATACGATCTTTTGGACATGGCTTTTTTTTTTTTTTGCATATAAAGTTGTCTAGCAACATTTGTGAGTGAGAGGGATAACCTTCAGTCAGTGAAAGAAGTTGCTGGGAATTAACCTTTTTAAGCAAATATGGAGCCAGCGAAATGGGAACTAGTAGTTCTAATTTGTAGTAATCATACCTGAACTGCGCCTGTAACATTATGTTGCGAGTTGTTTAAGAAGGAACTGCAGATGCTGGAAAAATCTAAGGTGGACAAAAATGCTGGAGAAACTCGGCGGGTGAGGCAGCATCTATGGAGCGAAGGGATGGGTTACGTTTCGGCTCTCGACCCGAAACGTCACCTATTCCTTCGCTCCATAGATGCTGCCTCACCCGCCGAGTTTCTCCAGCATTTTTGTCTACCTTTGTGTTATGAGTTGATGCTTTAAACTAGCTTTCAAGTAAAGTAGATTCTCAGTAGATCCCTAAAACACGACCAGTCGTGGCCTGTTTTTAATGGCATATTTTCATATTCAGTCGGTACCACTGACATCCTTTGGTCGATTGCATAAAAAGTAATCTGGTGTTGGTCCTTTACTAAGATCCAGGGTGACGTTTCATCATCGCAGTCGGCAGCAGACCCATTAAAGCTCTTGGTATTATTGGTGACCTATTTTCAATCGTTTTTTTTTAAAATTTTAGTCCTGTGCTACTGGCAGCCTTATCTTTAGTCTGTTACTTCAACTTGAACATCCAACTAACATCGCTGTTGTACTCTTTTGGGTAGTGAAGTGGACAAGATGAGTGTCGGCGTGGTCTTTCAGATTATCCTAATTTGGGTACACCACGCTGGATCTCTAGATAATTACTAAGCGAATGCCTTGTTCTTGGGGTATTTATCCTAATGTGACCTCATTTGTAATGCTATGGTCTCCCTCCTCTTAAGTGAGCCCATGAGGGCCATCCGACAGAATGCCGGTTGGAAAGTATTTTGGTGCATCTTTGTGTTGGTTCATTACAGATTGAAAAAGGCAAGATGGGAGGAACTTGTGTCCTATGTAAGTAATAATAATAATAATGGATGGGATTTATATAGCGCCTTTCTAACACTCAAGGCGCTTTACATCGCATTATTCATTCACTCCTCAGTCACACTCGGTGGTGGTAAGCTACTTCTGTAGCCACAGCTGCCCTGGGGCAGACTGACGGAAGCGTGGCTGCCATTCTGCGCCTACGGCCCCTCCGACCACCACCAATCACTCACACACATTCACACACAGGCAAAGGTGGGTGAAGTGTCTTGCCCAAGGACACAACGACAGTATGCACTCCAAGCGGGATTCGAACCGGCTACCTTCCGGTCGCCAGCCGAACACTTAGCCCATTGTGCCATCTGTCGTCCCAAGTAGCAGTCAAGTGTTCATTAAACATTGAGTGGAACAAATTAATGCCATGGACAAGGGATTGCTGTGGTCATCTGCATTTAAAGGAGGAAGGTTGTAGAAACAAGAAACTGCAGATGCTGGTTTACAAAACTAGACAAAATGCTGGAGTAACAGTGGGCCAGGCTACATCTCTGGAGAACATGGATTGGTGATGTTTCAGGTGGTACCCTTTTCGATTAAGTGTAGGATCCTGACCCAAAACATCATCAATCCCTATTCTCCAGAGATGCTGCCTGACCTGCTGAGTTACTCCAGAATTGTCTTTTTTATAGGTGGTGACGAAAGACAGTGGTGGTGCTGGCTCGAAGGGCCGAATGGCCTCCTCCTGCACCTATTTTCTATGTATTAGAAAATTTAGAATATGTCTCCAATCTGCACTAATACTAGTTCAACCATCTTGACTCGTATCTGAGGTGGTTCATAGACAATCCAGTAACTACATGCCAGCCATTAATTGCATGGTTGTTTTTATTTTGTGTGCCTCCCACATACAGCAAAGCTTCATCATACGATTTAAACCACTAGCTTAGTAATGCACTGATATATTGTAGGCTGACAATAGCAGTCCACATGGTTATTGTGGATATGCTGTAGTTCTGAATATTGCATTAAAGCTACAGAAGCTCATAATCCCTTGTAAGTACCTGACCCACAAGAGAGAACCAGACCTTTATGCTCTTTATATTAAAAAAAATTAAACTGACTTTATTCGCAAAGATTCTTTTCATCGGTTTCTACCAACACTAACTAACCACCTTCTTATTCTTAAACTGTGATTATATTTTTATTAGGATCGATGCATTAGAACGGAGATGAGGAAACACTTTTTCTCACAGATAGTTGTGAGTCTGTGGAATTCTCTGCCTCAGAGGGCGGTGGAGGCCGGTTCTCTGGATACTTTCAAGAGAGCTGGATAGGAATCTTAAAGATAGCGGAGTCAGGGGATATGGGGCGAAGGCAGGAACGGGGTACTGATTGGGGATGATCAGCCATGATCTCATTGAATGGCGGTGCTGGCTCGAAGGGCCGAATGGCCTACTCCTGCACCTATTGTCAAATGATGCTATGTTTTATTCGCAGCCAAGTCAATTCCTTCATCTCCCTAATTCTTCACGGAGCAGATAGCTGAATAGTAAATAGGGTCTCTGGTGCTTTATTCTATTGTACCCCAGACTACTGACACCAGTAATAAGTCACCAAACTTTGGGGATGAGCCCCTGTTTGATGATAAAATCGCAGGCTGCAGAGAAACCCCATAACTAGTAGTTTTATATGATTGTCCACCCACTTTTTCCCTAAGATGTGAGTGAATGCAAGTGAAATTAAGTAATCTCACTATTAATTATTTATTCCCTGCTGCCAAATGAATGTGCAAACCTGATATAAGGGGCACACTTGGCACAAGACAGCTGCTTTGACGTCTGTCTATGGGGAAATCATAAGTTGCAAGTGTTTTACCTTGGGCCTCTGTGTAATAAATAAATCATAGCATTGTGAGATTGTTGCTGTTTGGAAAGATCCATTGTATTGATCATTAACACAAGACAGCTGACTCAGCGAAGACGGGTCACAGTGAAACGTTGCGTCTTGTTTTCATGGCTAGATTGGTGTATCTGATAGAATTGTCCAAATCTTATTCCTTTTTAGTATGTTCGTGGCATTGTTTTTGGGTATTTACCATTGCGTGACTACTTGATGTGTGTTGATGGACAAACCCCTGTCCCACGGTACGAGTTCATTCCAAGAGCTCTCCCGAGTTTGCCCTGATTCAAACTCGGAGATTTACGGTAATGGCCACTCGTCGGTACTCGGGGCTCTCGTGGACATATTTCAACATGTTGAAAAATCTTCACGAGTCTTCCCGTGCTTGCCTGCCGTTAGCGAGTCTTCCCGAGTACCTGCCGTTAGCGTTACGAGCCGCTCAGAGACGTCCCCGAGCTCCGACGTACCCGCTACGTTCATTCTCCGTGCTTACCCCGAGTTTGATTTTTTTTTTAAACTCGGGAGAGCTCTTGGAATGAACTCATACCGTGGGACAGGGCTATTAGGCTAGCTCACTGTAAAAACTCCACAGACCCACTACTTCTGACTGCACCCCCTTCCAACCAATCTCTTTCTCTTTCCACCCCCTCCCCCTTCTGCCCAAAGGTCTGAACCTAGACTCTCACTGAGAACCTAACTGATCAGGATTCCCATAGTTTCAGATCATGTCTTGAACATGGATGTGATTATATAAAATATTAAGCATCCATCCGGAGTATAGAGTTGTAAGCAGCACAGTGGTAGAGTCGCCTTGCAGCGCCAAATATCTCATTCAATCCTGGCTATGGTTGCTGTCCGCGTGGACTTTGTACATTCTCCCTGTGACCGTGTGGGTTTTCACCGGCTGCTCTGGTCGCCTCCCACATTCCAAAGACTTGTAGGTTAATTAGATCCTGTAAATTGACTCTAGTGTGTAAGATACAAGAGTGTTGGGGTGATCATTGGGCGATGTGGACTCTGGGCCAAGGGGCCTGTTTCTATGCTAGACCTCTAACAGTTGAACCAGAGATGACAATCACAGGGGTGGTTTAAATATTTAGCATGAAGGAAAGACGTGTCAGCAGTTTGTTTTCTGAAGATTTTCCAGAAAGGGTTAAATCAAAACTCGTGTTTCAAAATTATTATTCTTTTAAAGCAACAAAATAAAAATTACATTCTTTCAAACTGCACCTAAAGTGTGTCTGCCCAAGGACAGGCAGAACAGAGATTTTTTTATATTTAATGACATTCTGTAGATGTTTACACTCTTGCAGATCATCAAAGCTCCAAACTAATCTTTGCTTGGAAGTGGGGACACAAGAAATTTAAGGGGCTGTCCCACTGTACGAGCTAATTCAAGAGTTCTCCTGAGTTTCCCCTGATTCGAACTCGGAGAATTACGGTAATAGCCGCTCGTAGGTACTCGGGGCTCTCGTGGACATTTTTCAACATGTTGGAAAAAAACTTCACGAGCTTACCGCGTTTCCCGAGTACCTGCCGTTAGCTTTATGAGCCGCTAAGAAACCGTTCGAGCTGTGACGTAGCCACTACGTACATTCTACGTACTTACCACGAGCTTGATTTTTTTTTAACTCGGGAGAACTCTTGGGTAAACTCGTATAGTCGGACAGGCCCTTTACCAGGATGCTGCCTGCATTAGTTACAAGGAGAGGTTGGGCAAACTTTGAATTGTTTTCTCTGGCCTGTCTAAGGTTGAGGGGAATTCTGATAAATTTATGCAGGGGATGTGCGGGCAGAAGGGATTAGTTTAATTGTGCATTCTTTGGCACAGACATCGTGGGCTAAAGGGCCTGTTCCGGTTCTGTATTGTTCGATGTTCCAAGTTCTAGTTTGGGTTATACCTTAAGAAAAGAAGAAAGTATCAAAGTGACCAGAACAGTACTCGTGAGAGTCATTTTCCTGTAGTTAGGTTTACAATGACTTGCGGCTTTTCATCAGAACCTCATTGTGTTGGCTCTTGAAGCTTACTGTTCTGAAGTCAGCTGCCTTATGATTGAGTATTGTAGCCGTGAATTAAAAAAAAAAGTGGAGCTGACCTTGCCACGGGGATGAAAGAGCCTGATTTAGCAATATAAATACCGATCTCCCGGAAACTGAGCTAAACAAATGCCAACGGAAGAGGTAGCTTATTTATCATACAGTGGCTTGGGGACTGCTGCTATTTTGTCCTTGACTGATTTTTCCAGTAAATTCCTGGTAGTATTCTTGAATAATTTTAGTGGAAATGGCAAATCAGAGATGAGACTTTTCACTCAATTCATTTAGATTATCCAGTACGATCTCTTTGAAAGGGCGTGGTATCTGTGGATTCAATAACGCAGGAAAATTGGTAAATTGATATATTGAAAGAGAAACCTTGCAGCATTGTGGAGTAAAGAAATATAAAGAATTTGGTTGTATAGAAAGGAGCTGCAGATGCTGGTTTATACCGAAGATAGAAACATAGAAAATAGGTGCAGGAGTAGGCCATTCGGCCCTTCGAGCCTGCACCGCCATTCGATATGATCATGGCTGATCATCCAACTCAGTATCCCATCCCTGCCTTCTCTCCATACCCCCTGATCCCTTTAGCCACAAGGGCCACATCTAACTCCCTCTTAAATATAGCCAATGAACTGGCCTCAACTACCTTCTGTGGCAGAGAATTCTACAGATTCATCACTCTGTGTAAAAAATGATTTTCTCATCTCGGTCCTAAAAGAATTCCCTCTTATCCTTAAACTGTGACCCCTAGTTCTGGACTTCCCCAACATCAGGAATAATCTTCCTACATCTAGCCTGTCCAACCCCGTAAGAATTTTAGACGCAAAGTGCTGGAGTAACTCAGCGGGTCAGTCAGTATCTCTTGAGAAAAAGGATGGGTGATGTTTCGGATCGGGACCCTTCGTCAGAATTATTCTGTCTGATTGTTCAATTCTCTATTCAGTATATGAAAAGCTTTGTTTTGTTTGCTAACCAAACAGATTGTGGGGTAGACTGACTCCCTCCCCAATCTTTGCACATCCCAATCCTTTCCACTCATCACTTTAATCTCATGTTTCATGTATCTTGTGTTTTATGACTGTTGGCAGATCAATCTATATTTAAGAGGGAGTTAGATGTGGCTCTTGTGGCTAAGGGGATCAGAGGGTATGGAGAGAAGGCAGGTACGGGATACTGAGTTGGATGATCAGCCATGATCATATTGAATGGTGGTGCAGGCTCGAAGGGCCGAATGGCCTACTCCTGCACATAATTTCTATGTTTCTAATCTCCATCCTGGGATAAATAAAGTTCTATCGTATCATGCTACTGCAAGTAGGAATTTCATTGTTCGATCTGGGACATATGACAATAAAGCACTCTTGACTCTCTTGATCAGATATACTATATACATAAACGCAGTCAAGTTGAACTTGAGTATAATAGAACAATGGGGAGGATGCAGAGTACAGAATGTAAATCTGTGTAATTTAGTTCCATAGACAAAATCCAATGTTCCCAATGGGGTTGAGGTTAAATGGGCAGTCCCCTAGCTTATGGAAGGACAGTTCAGAAACCTGATAACAGATGGGAAGAAGCTGTTCCTGAGTCTGGTGGTGCACACTTTCAAGCTTCCATACCTCCTACCGGTTGGATGCAGGGAGAAAGTGGAATGATCGTGGAGGGGCAAGTCTGGCTGTTTTTCTGAGGCTGTGGAAAGTGCAGATGGTGTCAATGGTCAGGCCTGTGTGAAGGACTGGTCTACATCTGCAACTCTCTGCATGCCACCATCTTGACACAGCACTTCATGTGAATGCTTTCATCATAGGGAAGGCTGAGTCCACCTTCCCCTGCAAAACTCGTACGTTTCAGTGTGTTGGAATCGCTGTACCAGGCTGTGAATGTTTTCAGAATATTGCCTCGGGTAAAACTACCACAGGGATAAAACGTTGTTTTTTCAACCATAATGCTACTGTTCTGCCTGGCTTGTTGTCACATGCCTCAAATCCAAATTAAAATCTGGTTAAGTCATTCTATTTATAACATTCACAAGTCCTTTTAATATTGTCTGAGCCAGCTGGACACTAAAAGGGACAGGGGAAGCTGCAATTTTCAGTAGGTTATCTTGTGAACTGGGTCATTTCTGGAGTGGTATCGTTATCCTTGGAGTACCAAACGACACTGCTGACTTCAATATTGTTATAGTGACATTCATTATGTCACTGTGCAATTATATGCGATTAATTTAATTAGTTGCAGAATTAGTGTGTCATATTAAGATTGTGAAACAAAATCTTGCCAATCCCGAAAGCTGGTATGGATCCATATTTTGGTACATTTGTTTAAGAAGGAACTGCAGATGCTTGAAAATTGAAGGTAGACAAAAGGGAGAAACTCAGTGGGTGCAGCAGCATCTATGGAGCGAAGGATAAATTTGTTGCTCAGTTATGATGAGGTTTGTGTTGGACAATGTTCTTAGGCTCCCTTCGGTCATGGCTGACCATGGGTGTCTCCAGGGTGCACAGGGAGGGGACCTGTGCGTGACTTTGTTTAACATGGGGAGACTGGTGCACAGACAGCCACCCCACGGTCCTTGACGGTTCTGGGTCGGGATCCAGTGGCATGGAATCCAAGACGACCGGAGACCCTTTTCTGCTGCGGCCTTCATCCGCCTTCCAAGCCGTTGTGATGCTCCACTAAGGTCAGCCATCGTCCTCCTCCTGTTCCACCGTTGAGGTCTTGGTTGGATTACTCTTTGTCAGAGACCTCCTCCCCCCCCCCCCCTCGACCTTACCGCCATGGGTGGCCCAGACGGCATCGCTCTCATGATCTCAGGTCCATGCAAGCTTCCCCACCATGAGGTTCTTGAGGTTCACAATGTCTCTTGAGTCTTTATTCAGAGGGTGGTGAACCTGTGGAATTCTTTGGCACAAGACTGGAGGGAAAGTCAGTGGATATTTTTAAGGCAGAGGTAGATAGAGAGCATTCTGACTGGTTGCATCGTGGCCTGGTTCGGCAACTTGAACCTCCAGGAGCGAACAAGACTACAAAAAGTTGTGACCACTGCCCAGTCCATCACCGGCTTTGACCTCCCCACCGTCGAAGGGATCTATCATGGTCGCTGCCCCAAAAAGGCAGCCAAAATCATCAAGGACCCACACCATCCTGGCCACACACTTATCTCACCACTGCCATCAGGAAGAAGGTACAGGAGCCTGAAGACTGTAACGTCCAGGTTCAGGGAACAGCTTCTTCCCCACAGCCATCAGGCTATTAAACACAACGAATAAGCTCTGAGCTCTGAACTACAAAATATGATATTATTTGTTATGTGCACTATATTTGTTATTTATTGAACTTTTTCTTTTTTTTGCCCCTGTTATATACAATGTTTACATATTCACATATTCTGTTGTGCTGCAGCAAGTAAGAATTATGACAATAAAACACTCTTGACTCTTGATTCTTGATTAGTACATGTGTCAAGAGGTTATGGGGAGAAGGCAGGAGAATGGGGTGAGGAGGGAGGGATAGATCAGCCATGATTGAATGGCGGAATAGACTTGATGGTTCGAATGACCTAATTCAACTGTTCCTTATGACCTTATGTCTCAGTGGAACTATAATTGAACTAGTAGTAACATATGCTGCAAAAGGGGCTAATCATACCCATCTTTGTGCATAAATCTGGCAAAATCTTCACTTTTTGAGTCCCAGCCCAAAACATCACCTATCCATGATATAGATCTGAAGGTCTCGAAACATCACCCATTCCTTCTCCAGAGATGCTGCCTGTCTCGCTGAGTTATTCCAGCATTTGTGTCTACCCACACATCACCTATCCATGTTCACCAGAGATGCTGCCTGACTCGCTGAGTTACTCCAGCACTCTTTTTGTAAACCAGCATCTGCAGTTCCTTGTTTGTACAATGCTAACAGTAAATGGCTAATCAAACCCATCTGTGTATAAATCTGGCCGCCCAGGTAAAACAGAATTGTTTCATCATGTTGATCCATGCTTTACAATTTATTGGAATTAAGTAAAATAAATCCTCTTTTTGAAAGGGTCACACAACAGGTTAAGGGCTTTGAAGTCCGTTTCTAAATGTTAATCCAGTATTATGCAAGGCAACACCCATTGCATTTTGGAACATTAGGTTCCTGAGTTATTCCGAGTGTGAAAGCACAAGATTTGAGTTTGAGCAGATTTTATCCCTGTTAGAATCTCAGTTCAACCATCTTTTAATATCCTGAGGCTGGGGAGTGGTGACATGGACAACAGCCAGTGAACATCCTGTGCAGTGATTTGTTTATAAAATGTGTGTCACCGTCCGATGAATGCCAGAGAGATTCAACGCAAAGCTACCCAGGGTCAAATAGCCTCGTGATGCCTTCTGAATGAGTGAATTATCAAGAATAACTTTTTTCATAGTGATCGACGTGGAGATTCTTTGACGCTTTTGGTATTAAAAGCCTCAACTCTAATTGCCATCATTAGATATCCACGGGCAAAACTTCAGAGCAAGGAAGTGTGATGTGCTGTTGAGTATAATGCCCCTGTCCCACTTAGGAAACCTGAACGGAAACCTCTGGAGACTTTGTGCCCCACCCAAGGTTTCCGTGTGGTTCCCGGAGGTTTTTGTCAGTCTCCCTACATGCTTCTACTACCTGCAACCTCCGGGAACCGCACGGAAACCTTACGTGGAGCGCAAAGTCTCCAGAGGTTTCCGTTCAGGTTTCCGTTCAGGTTTCCTAAGTGGGACAGGGGCATTAGTCTCAATGGCAAGCAATCAAGTAACCTGCCAAGCTTAGAAATCATTGTGAAACTATGTTTAGAAAAGTGATAATGTACTTTGCTTTGAAAAGTTGTACATCAGGTATTGTAGCTCCTTGTAATGCATTATGCAACTGAAGGTGCTGTGGTCAAGGACTCAAATCTCACATTGTGATTATATAGTTTGTCACGGGATTTGCCTCCCATTTCCAGGTGACTGCCACAAAATAAGTAGACATTGTAAATCTGTAGTGATGTAACTCCCCTTGAATTTGGTTAGTGAAGAAAAGTTGTTCTGGTCCAAATAACCTTGCAATTTTGAAACTATGCAGTGTGTGCATTGCCTTCCACTCTACACTTTTGTAATTGCAAACACTGCTGTGTAGCTGCAGTGCCGAGGTGTAACCTTGAACTGTTCTACAGTGCTAATTCCAGAGGACCTGAAGATTGTAGATCTTGCATGACTGAAATATTAATTGATAAATATGGGCCTGTCGTCTTGTACGAGGTGGAATACATTCAATGGAATAAGCTGAGACAAAATTGTGATGGCCTCTTGTACCAGGGGTGACACAGCAGTAGAGTTGCTGCCTTACAGCGCCAGAGACCTGGGTCTGATCCTGACTATAGGTGCTGTCTGAGTTTGTACGTTCTCCCTGTGACCGCATGGGTTTTCTCTGGGTGCCCCGGTTTCCTTCCACACTACATAGACTTAGTTTTGTAGGTTAATTGGCTTTGGTAAAAAATGTATAATTGTCCCTAGTGTGTAGGATAGTTCTAGTGTATGGGGTTTAATTTATTGTCACGTGTGGTATAGTGAAAAGCAGATGATCAGTGCGGACTCGGGGGGGGGGGGGGGGGGGGGGGGGGGGGGCTGATGAGCCTCTTTCCGCGCTGTATCTAGAAAGTGTAGAATGTGGATTTTTAAAAGTAGCATCTTGTGTATAAGATCGCGAGGGGAATAGACAGGTTAGTTCAGTCTTTTATCCAGAGTAAGGGAATCAAGAACCAGGGGACAAAGGTTTAAGGTGAGAGTGGAAAAATGTAATAGGAACCTGAGGAGCAACCTTTTCACAGAAGTGCTAGTTAGATAGAAACATAGAAAATAGGTGCAGGAGTAGGCCATTCAGCCCTTCTAGCCAATCATCCAAAATTAGTTATATGGAGCAAGCTGCCTGAGGAAGAAGCAGCAAAGAACTGCAGATGCCGGGCTTACAAAAGGTACAAAGTGCTGGAGTAACTCAGCGGGTCAGGCAGCATCTCTTCTGCCAGAGAAGATAATTGAGGCAGGTACTATAACATTTAAGACATTTGGACAGGTTCATGGATAGGAAAGGTTGAGAGGTATATGAGCCAAATGTGAGCAGGTGGGACTGGTGTAGATGGGGCGACTTGGTTGGCATGGGCAAGTTGGGCCAAAGGGCAATTCAACTCCCCCTCCCATTCCCAATCTGACCTTTCTGTCCTGGGCCTCCTCCATTGTCAGTGAGGCCCAGCGCTAATTGGAGGAACAGCACCTCGTATCTCGCTTGGGTAGTTTACACCCCAACGGTATGAACATTGACTTCTCTAACTTCAGATAGCCCTTGCTTTCTCTATCCATCCCCTTCCCAGTTCTCCCACTAGTCTTACTGTCTCCGCCACCATTCTATTTTTGTTCGGCCACCTCCCCTGACATCAGTCTGAAGAAGGGTCTCGACCTGAAACGTTACCCATTCCTTCTCTCCAGAGATGCTGCCTCACCCGCTGAGTTACTCCAGCATTTTGTGCCTACCTTCGACTTAAACCAGCATCTGCAGTTCTTTCTTACCCGGGCCTGTTTCACTGCTGTATGACGCTGACTCTCATGAAAGGGCAAATTATATTTGATACCCTTGCCCAAGGTGTTGTCATGGACATGGCTGCAGTATTTGTTCAAGTGGACACTCGAAAGACATTTAAATTCACAAGTCGGACCGCAGAATAAGCCAGATCGGAAACTGGGTTTGTGATGAATTGCCGGTGGTTTCTCGACTGAAGGGAAATGTTCACTGACGTCAGTGCCAGGAGCACTGGTGCGTTAGATCTAGACTATTGATTTATATTCGTGGACATGACACAATTTTGAAATATGCCTATGGCACAAATGCTTGGAACTGCAGTGAAAAGGTGATACATTTCTAGAGGGCTATGGGTGGATGACATTATAGGCAGGGAAGTGTGGGATGGTGCATTTTGGTCGGGAAAAGTGTAGCAATACCAATAAGTTTATTTTTTGATTCTGTGCAAGACTGTGATCCATAAGTAGTTGCTTTGAAGTACTCGGTGAAAGGGCTGGGGCAGTGGTTAAGCAAGTCACTTAAGTGCTACGTGTTGTGGAGTTCATGAAACGTTTTGAACTGTTTACCACCCAAAATAGATTTACTTGGGCTGTACATGTATGTTTTTTTGCTAAATAAATATTTGCAGGAAATGATGCATTTAGCATTTTAAAGTTTACTTGAATGTTTCCAGGAATGTGAGGTTAGACCAGTAAACAGAATAGGCCTAATAGAAAATGTGATGTTCCTCCTGTGGCTTTATAAGGCACTGGTCAAACAGCATTGGAAGTATCATGAGCAGTTTTGAGCCCCATATCTGCGGAAGGGTGTGCTGGCGTTGGAAAGGGTCCTGAAGAGGTTTACGAGAATGATCCCTGGAATGATTGGGTTAACATTATGAGCTCATTGAAACCTACCAAATAGTGATAGGCTTGGACAGAGTGAATGTGGAGAGGATGTTTCCACTAGCGGGAGAGTCTACGACCAGAAGCTCTAGCCTCAGAATAAAAGGACGTACCTTTTAGAAAGGAGATGAAGAAAACTTTCTTTCAGTCAGAGGGTGGTGAATCTGTGGAGGCCAAGTCAATGGGATATTTTTATGTTGGAGATTGACAGATTCTTGATTAGTAAGGGAGTCGGGGAGAATGGTGTTGAGTAGGAAAGATCGATCAGCCATGATTGAATGGCGGAGTTGACTTGATGGGCCGAATGGTCTAATTATTCTAAGCATTTATGAAGATTTTGCTCGGTGATTAACATGAAAGTGAAAAGTAGAGTCCTCCAATAGCAAACTTTTAACAGAAAATGCTGGGGGTAAATACTAGGCATAATGTGTAGAAAGGTAGAGTTAATGTTTTAGCTCTGAGGATCTTCAGAATTGAGAGAGGACAATTTAGTCTAGGTCGCAGAGAAGGTGGAGGAGGCCAATGGGCTGAACAAAAGGGATTTCTGGGAAGGGTGCAACAATATGGCAGTGTTTAGCGTTATCATGTGCTGCTTCTGTTGTAAAGAGTCGCTGATCCCAGTGGTTGAAGGTTTGATAACCAAAGGCTTAAAAAGCAGAATTGACTTGAACTTTTAAACACCTCAAAGAACCAGAAGCAGTTTAATCATAGCTTTCAGATGGCCTGTAGAAATATAAGATTAAAGGTGGAAAGATAAGATTAACTTAATCACTGTTCAAAGAGTCAAGACTCATTTTGGGCTCAATGACCAGTCTTGCTGGATTATTGTGGAATTCTGCATCGTCTTTCATTTTTACTTAATAAATATCACAATGTATTTTGGAAAGGTTTACTCAGCATTCTTACATAACAAAACTGGCTCCTAACACTTTTCTCAACAGGGAGCATTCACTATTTTCAGCTACTGTCATAAATCCTTTAATTGGGTCGCAGATTTGTACCAGAGCTCCAGGCTGTTTTTTAAAGCAATTTTAAAGCCTGTTACTGACCTTCTCTTTATTTCTTTGCAATTTGGACCTGTGTTCAAACTGTTTAGAATGGTTCAATGGTGGTTTATTTATTACATATGCAACTGCACAATAAAATTATTTCTGCATTTGAGTTTGAGTTTAGTTTATTGTCAAGTGGACAGTGAAAAGCTTATTAAACATATATTACACATGCGGGCGCCGCCATATAAGACACAGCATATAAGATTATTAAGGGTGCACAAAAATGCTGGAGAATCTCAGCGGGTGCAGCAGCATTTATGGAGCGAAGGAAATAGGCAATGTTTCGGGCCGAAACCCTTCTTCAGTTCCTTCTTAAAGATTATTAAGGGATTGGACACGCTAGAGACAGGAAACATGTTCCAGATGTTGGGGGAGTCCAGAACCAGGGGTCACAGTTTAAGAATAAGGGGTAAGCCATTTAGAACGGAGAACGGAAACTTTTACCCAGAGAGTTGTGAATCTGCGGAATTCTCTGCCTCAGAAGGTAGTGGAGGCCAATTCTCTGGATGCTTTCAAGAGAGGGTTAGATAGAGCTCTTAAAGATAGCGGAGTCAGGGGATATGGTGAGAAGGCAGGAACAGGGTACTGAATGTGGATGATTAGCCATGATCACAGTGAATGGCAGTGCTGACTCAAAGGGCCAAATGGCCTACACCTGCACCTATTGCCTATTGTCATCTTTTGGCACCATTTCCAAAGCCCACGTGCTTGATGTACTGGAGCAGTTCCCGCGAACCAACGTCCTTCTCCAAGAAATATTTCCAAGAAATGATGTGGCTTTTGTATGTTACTTGAAAAGATCCTCTGATTCTGCAGATTTCTCGATTAGTAATCAATATTCTGTTTGTTAGGTTCCAACTGATGGAAGCGCTGGATTGTTGGCAACCGAACCCCAAATTGCCATGTTCTGTGGCAAGCTGAACATGCACGTCAATGTGCAGACCGGCAAGTGGGCTTCTGATCCCTCCGGAATGAACAGCTGCTTTGGCACAAAACAAGGAATATTGCGATACTGTCAAGAGGTAGGTGCACTGTTGTTAAAGGGCTGCGGCCTGTTGTTCATCTGACTTTGATATATATTCTGGTGACTTTAGACCATAAGGCATAGAAGCAGAATTATACCATTCATCCCATCGAGTTGACTCTGCCATTCAATCATGACTGATCTATTTTTCCCCCTCAACTACAATCTTCTGCGTTCTCCCCCTAACCTTTGGTGCCTTTACTAATCAAGAACCTATCAATCTCGGCTTTAAAAATACCCAATGTCTTGACCTCAGTGGCCTTCTGTAGCATTGGGTTGCACAGATTCACCACTCTCTAACTACAGAAATTCCTCCTCATCTCCATTCTAAAGAGGTTATTTTATTCTGAGTCAGTGCCCTCTGAGTCTAGACTCTCCCATTACTGGAAACATCCTTTCCAAGACCATTCTAGCCCTTTCATTATCTGGTAGGTTTCAATGAGATTCCCCCCTCACCCTTCTAAACTCTGGCCCAGAGAGTCCAGAAGCCCCTTCATCCTTCTAAACTGAGTACAGGCCCAGAGCCATCAAACACCCCTCGTTTGTTAACCCAATCCTCCCCGCATTGAGATGGTAGTGACGACCTGCATTAGGAAAGTAATGATATGGCAAATGCATCGTGCTTTTAAACGAAATAGTATTTTCATAATTATGTAGAAAGTCATGCAGTTTCCATTTTGTAACTAATTCTCTCAGGGGGCATGTTATCCTTAGGTCATCCTGCATTGTTAGACTGTCACTTGAACTGCTGCATGCTGTATGGTTACAGAGGTCTATAATACTGAGAGGCGTAGACAAGGTGCATGATCGGTCTCTTTGCCCCTTGGGTTCCTATTAAATTTTCCCCTCACAAATCTGTGCCCTTTAGTTTAAATGTGAGGGGGGAGAGATTTAATAAGAACCTAAGGGGCTACTTTTTCCCTAAGGGAATGAGATGTTAGCGGAAGCGATTCGGGTGCAATTACAACAGGTGGTTTGTAAAGGATGAGATGATTATGAGATACATACGGGCAAACGGGAGTAGCTCGGGTTGGTTGCTGTGGATGAGTTGGGCTGAAGGGCTTGTTTCTGTGCTGTATAATCTATGAAAGTGCTCTTACAATGTTGGTAATTGGCAGGGTGGTAATAATGAGACCCAGTGACAATGAACAAAAGACCAGTGAATTTCCAAGATGGACCAGCGTTTGACTTGGAGGATCAATTGGAGGCATCATTATTTTAATGTATCTTATTTGAAGGCCTCAGAGTAGGGAATCCTTGCTGTAGTGTGTTCTGATGAGTAGCTGAGCACCCTGACGCAGGGGTAGAGTTACTGCCTAATGCCCCTGTCCCACTTAGGAAACCTGAACGGAAACCTCTGGAGATTTGCGCCTCACCCAAGGTTTCCGTGCGGTTCCCGGAGGTTTTTGTCAGTCTTCCTCCCTGCTTCCACTACCTGCAACCTCCGGCAACCACCTGCAACCTCCGGGAACGGCACGGAAACCTTGGGCGGGGCGCAAAGTCTCCAGAGGTTTCCGTTCAGGTTTCCTAAGTGGGACAGGGGCATTACAACGCCAAAGACCCGTGTTTGTTCCTAACTATGGGTACTGTCTGTACAGAGTTTGTATGTTCTCCCCGTGACCGCGTGAGTTTTCCTGGGTGCTCCGGTTTCCTCCCACACTCCAAAGACGTACTGCTTTGCAGGTTAATTGGCTTTACCAAAGCTTGTAAATTGCCCAGTATGTAGGAATGTGCTAGTGTGTGGGGATCGCTGTTCGGCGCAGACTCAGCAGGCCGAAGGGTCTGTTTCCATGCTTTACCTCTAAACTAAAGTAAATTGATATGACTTTTTTTCTGCCACCATCTTCTATTGCGCAAGGAAGCAATCCCCGAATGTCTCTGCACATTTGTTTTCTTGCTCTTCCCTTAACATCTGCCCTCATCTGTATGTTTTACCTGTGGGATGTTCAAGTCCCCCATGACAGGTGCATTATGATTTTCCAACGCCAACCTTGCCCAACTGAGCAACTTTATCTGTCTGCTCGTATAGTGGTGATTCAGCACCGATACCAATTAGCAATCTGCTACCCTGAATTAGCTAGTTCTTTCCATATTGTTTCACTTGTGTGTTGCATGGATTATATGTATATATGTATGTGTGTGTCTATCGTTCCTCATTTCCCACAGGCACTACTTTTGTGCACA
The DNA here is from genome assembly GCF_010909765.2 of Amblyraja radiata. Taxonomy (NCBI): domain Eukaryota; kingdom Metazoa; phylum Chordata; class Chondrichthyes; order Rajiformes; family Rajidae; genus Amblyraja; species Amblyraja radiata. Next base: position 5,032,169 of record NC_045969.1, read on the forward strand.
GAGTTGTCCTCTTCATTCTCACTTGGCCATCCCTGATGTTGGTCATGTATTCGAGGCTACACCTGCATCTCAGTACCTGCATGTCTCCCAAATTACAATTCATTTTTCTTTGTGCTTCGTGTTAGTGTATCAATGGTATTCAATCAGTCATGCAAATACACCGTTTTTTTTTTTTTAAATCTGCCTAGTCTGCTGTCTTATTAACTCTGAATCAGTCCACTTCTCCATTTATGTGTAGGAGAGAACAGCAGATGCTGGTTTAAATCGAAGGTAGACACAAAATGCTGTAGTAACTCAACGGGACAGGCAGCATCTCTGGAGAGAAGGAATGGGTGACGTTTCGGGTCGAAACGTCACCCATTCCTTCTCTCGGAGAGATGCTGCCTGTCCCGCTGAGTCACTTCTCCATTTATGTTCTCCTTAAGGACATTGTTGCCTGTGTGATTTGCTGAAATTTAATCCGTTGCATATACCGTGCTTTGGAAGGAGTACACGGATTTTGTTATAACCATATAACAATTACAGCACGAAAACAGGCCATCTCGGCCCTACAAGTCCGTGCCGAACAACTTTTTTCCCTTAGTCCCACCTGCCTGCACTCATACCATAACCCTCCATTCCCTTCTCATCCATATGCCTATCCAATTTATTTTTAAATGATACCAACGAACCTGCCGCCACCACTTCCACTGGAAGCTCATTCCACACCGCTACCACTCTCTGAGTAAAGAAGTTCCCCCTCATGTTACCCCTAAACTTCTGTCCCTTAATTCTGAAGTCATGTCCTCTTGTTTGAATCTTCCCTATTCTCAAAGGGAAAAGCTTGATCACATCAACTCTGTCTAACCCTCTCATCATTTTAAAGACCTCTATTAAGTCCCCCCTTAACCTTCTGCGCTCCAGAGAATAAAGACCTAACTTATTCAACCTATCTCTGCAACTTAGTTGTTGAAACCCAGGCAACATTCTAGTAAATCTCCTCTGTACTCTCTCTATTTTGTTGACATCCTTCCTATAATTGGGCGACCAAAATTGTACACCATACTCCAGATTTGGTCTCACCAATGCCTTGTACAATTTTAACATTAACAATTTATAGATATTGTTCGGAGCATTAGGATTAAAATAGACACAAATCCTTTAATAGTGATTCTTGACCCTTGGTGCCTCCTGTTTCATCCATCCACCCCCCTCCCCCACACCAGTACAATATCTGTCGCTGCTCCAGTACTCTGCATTTGTTAGTTCTTTGCCTGCAGCCTGTGCAGGCCGAACGCCGAAGCCTGCAGTCAAATTCCATGGATGTTTGGAGAAATGCATTGTTTCCCAGCCTAACAAATCCTTTGTTCATTTCATCACAGAACCTGCCCTCCAGGCTAATACCATTGCATTTGTATAATGGATTAATGGAGCTATGCAGCACAGATACAAGCCCTTCGGCTCACCTGCACCACGGTCGCCAACTTTCTCACTCCCAAATAAGGGACAAAAGGTCAAAATACGGGACAAATTCCCGACGGCAATTCGTTGACCGACTCGGCCGTGGCTAGGTGAATGATGAGTTGACCCGGGTGCTGGACTGCACACAAAGCCCAGTCGGCGGGCCAGCTTAGGAGTTTTGGCCCGCGCAACGTCACGCGCAATGTCCGGCGCCCCGTCCAACTCATGAACCGATGATCGGCCATGAGAAGGAGGGGTGGTGGTGGTGTCGTCGGTAAGCGAAGGTCGGACAGCTGGCCAGGCTGCCGACCGAAGGGGCCACGGGCGAGGCTCTGCTGCTGCACTCCATGGCTGCACTACGTCGGGACGGGTGAGACGGGGCCGGCACGACAGTCCCCTCGACCCATTCTAGTCCAGCCGAAACATCGCCTATTCCTTCTCTCCATAGATGCTGCCTCACCTGCTGAGTTCCTCCAGAATTTTTGTCTACCTTAGATTTTTCCAGCATCTGCAGTTCTTTCTTAAACAAGGCTGCTAAGGTTGATCTGTTTGTGGCATTGATTTAAAGATTAACATTGGCCAGGGAACTTTCATGCCGTCGACTTGTATCTCGCTCCTGACGAGCAACTATTTCACTCAAAGGGTGGAGGATTCATGGACTGAGATACTGGAGGAGGTGGTTGGAGAGGGTGCAATAACATTTAAAAGACACTTGGACAGGTACATGGATAGGAATGTTTTAGAGTGAGATGGACTAAATGTGGGCAAATGGGACTAGCTAAGATGGAAAAGGATACAAAATGCTGGAGTAACTCGGCAGTTCAGGAGTAACTGGGCAGTTCAGGTAGCATCGCTGGATAACATGGATAGGTGACGTTTCAGGTTGGAACGTTTTGGGTCAGGACCTTTCACCCAATCCAAACTTCACCTGTCCATGTTCACCAGAGATGCTGCCTGACCCGCCGAGTTACTCCAGCACTTTTTGTGTCCTTTCCTGTAAATCAGCATCTAGTTCCTTGTTTATACCAGCTTAGATGGGGTATTTTAGTTGGCATGAGCGATTTGGGTTTAAGGGCTTGTTTCCGTGCTGTATGACTCTGTGATTCTGATAAACTCTCCAATTAAGAAAGACTGCACCCCTGGAGGCACTGCATTCATTCGGTGCTAGAACATAGCTCCCTGACCGGAATTTAATGTGCATGTCCCACGTACGCGAATTTTTCGGCGACTGCCGGCACCCATCATAGGTCGCCGAAAATTTTCAATATGTTGAAATTTCAGCGGCGACCAGAAAGACACTACGACTCTTTGGATGACTGAGGAGACGACTCACGACCATACAGGCAACATGTCACGGGGTGAAGCCTGTATGGTCGTGAGTAGTCGCCCAAAGTGTCGTACCTTGTTCTGGTCCCCGCTGGATTTTCAACATGTTGAAAATTTTCGGGGACCTGCTGTGACTATGACGGGTGCCGGCAAGTCGCTGAAAAAATCACGTAAGTGGGACAGGCCCTTAAAAACACTGTTGGATTCAGACCAGATATCATGTTGGGTTTTAATTTTATGCCCAAGTACATCTCTGTTCAATGCTGTGCTGGAACGTCAACCTCGATTTCTTTTATGCCCAAGGCTCCCGAATGGAATTAAACAACTTCCTAATTCAGAGGTAAGTGCCAACCTAACTGAATTATACAGCAAACATGTCTGATACAGGTAGTCCAGCTATAACACATGCTTCCATTACACATTGGATATATTGCAGGTGATGAATTCACAAACCCTATATTATGCTCGCTGGATGAAAATTGTATTTGCGATACTACTTTCTGGTTCCCAGTCAAATCGAGTTGTAGCCAATTTCAATTGGGAACTTGCAACCCACTTAAACGATACTTTGGAAATTGACAAGCAGGAATGTGGGCGACACGGTGGCATAACGGTAGAGCTACTGCCTTACAGCGCCAGAGACCTGGGTTCGATCCTGACCACGGGGGCTGTCTGGACAGAGTTTGTACCTTCTCCTCGTCACCTGCAAGATTTCTCTGAGATCTTCGCTTTCCTCTCATACTCCAAAGATGCTCAGATTTGTAGGTTAATTGGCTTGGTATAAGTGTAAAATTGTCCCTAGTGTGTGTAAGGTAGTGTTAATATGCGGGGATGCTAGTCGGTGGGCCGAATGGCGTGTTTCCGCTCTGTATCTCTAAACGGAACTAAAAAAGTTGTCTTGCATCCAGTATAGGCTCCAAAAATTAAAAAATTCTAATATATTGACCTGGCAATGGTGAAGGACTGGGATGTTTCTACATTGGGGTGTCGTACTACTTGGCTGCGAATCTGCAGGCACACACATTCCATTCAGTGCCAGATGTTATGGTTAAAATTTCAAAATAAATTTGGGTTTGAGTTTAGAAACTAGCTGTGGTAGAGAGCAGTAGGCCTATTGCCATTTCGGAACCAACTCAGATTTGTGGTTGTGAAAATCTGGCAGTGGGAAAGATTTTAAATATACATAATCTCATTCAAAGTGTTAAATAATGGTTTCAGAAATGTCTTTAATGTCACTCGTGGGGTGTTAATGCTGTACTTGAAAAAGAAGCCATTGTGAATGGTTTATCATTCTGCCACGAAGTGTAAAAAATATTATCCATATGAAGCATCTACTCTGCAAATTTTAAAGCAAAAACTGTAAATAAATAATTGATTTTGGTTCCCCTTTTTTTCACCTCACTATAGTTAAGGCGTGCTGAATAAAGCACCACATGAATGACAAAAAGTCAATCAAAGATCATCCTTTATCACCTTTACCAAAGTGCAGAGTATTCCTCGCTAATCAGGCTCAAATGTTCAAATCGTGGAAAACACTCCACTCTGATTTGGAGGACATGAGCACATGATCTTGTATTATTTTAGGTACCTAAACAGATCTAAAGTTGATCCCTCTAAATGATGAAAACTCTGTGCAGGAAGCTCAGATTTTTGCCAAAAAAAATTTCAATAAAAGTCAGACAAGACAAAGCAAAAAAAATGAACTTTGTGAATTTAACTATTTAATTGTTCAAATGTAAGCCCTCATAAGATGCATTATTAATTAACATTTTAAGTCCTGTGAAAGTGCATTTTACTGGAATACATTTATGACAGATATATTCAAGTTGTGGCACTCTTGAATCTTCGCCAGGGTAAATTGTTGCACCTTGTTAGATGGGGAGATAAAGCAAAACTGTAAGACCTTCGGCCCCCCGAATGCACGCCAAGCATCGACCACACATTAGACTAATTCTACGCTAATCAACAGGCGAGACCAAGCACAGGCTCTGTGATCGTTTTGCTGAATGCCTCCGATCAGTCCACCTAAACCTACCTGATCTCCCTGGTTGCTCAACACTTCAACTCCCCCTCCCATTCCCACACTGAACCTTTCTGTCCCGGGCCTCCTCCACTGTCAGAGTGAGGCCCAGTGCAAATTGCAGGAACAGCACCTCATATTTCGCTTGGGTAACTTATACCCCAGCGGTATGAACATTGACTTCTCTAACTTCAAGTAGCCCTTGCTTTCCCTCCCTCTCCATCCCCTCCCCCTTCCCAGTTCTCCTACCAGTCTTACTGTCTTTCTGTACCGCCCACTCCCCTGACATCAGTCTGAAGAAGGGTCTCGACCCGAAACGTCACCCATTCCTTCTCTCCAGAGATGCTGCCTGTCCCGCTGAGTTACTCCAGCATTTTGTCTATCTACACTAATCTAATCCAGCTTTATTCTCTACATACGGTTATCAATTTCCCCCATATTCTACCGCTCACCTACATGGCGAAATTTACAGCTGCCAATTAACCTGACAACCCACACGTCTTTGGGATGTAGGGAGGAAAATGGAGGAAACCCATAGGGTCACAGAGAATGTGCAAACTCCACACAGACAGCACCCATCAAACAATTTTAGTCAGTTAATTAATTTATGACAATGATATAACCTATTAATTAAAAAAGAAAAGTCAGATACTTGTTTGATTTAGTTTATTATTATCGTTACGTGTACCGAGATACAGCAAAAAGATTTGCGCTATCTAATCAAATCATATCACACTCGAGTACGATCAAGCCATATACAAGTACACCTAATGCGTCGTGAAAAATAGCAAAGTACAAAATATAGACTTGCAGGTTTAAAGTGCAAGTTCCACAATGGGGTAGATTGGGAGATGGGGACTCCACCCTAGCTTGTCAGAGACCATGGTCTGTCTGCCTGCTGGAGACGAATTGCACAAGTCTGTAACCATAAAAATCCACTGTTGGTGAGAGATGTGATATGAAAAATTCAACCTTTTTGGATGCTATTCAATTCACAGCAGCCCAATCGCCCTAGAATGCTGAATCAGTGAACAGAATGGAATTGATTTGCTCTGCAGGAGCTCCAATCTGTGATGGTTCCTGGCAGGGGGTTACAAACTGATCCTTGGCGTTGAAATGTCAAGTATGGTGCGTGACTTCGAGCAAGCTAATGCAATATGTCACTTTGCATACGTAAAAAGATGCAATGGATGTCAAGACCTTGGCGCGGTACATCTTTTTAAACGCTATTTCAAATTGATGAGGAAATGGAAAAAAATTATTGTTTGGTGACCCAATTTCTTCTGTTTTTTAATGTTAAGGCTTTTTGGTATTGCTCCTTCCAGTTGGCTTATGCTTTGGTAGATCAATGGACAATAGATAATAGGTGCAGGAGTAGGCCATTCGGCCCTTCGAGCCAGCACCACCATTCAATGTGATCATGGCTGATCATCCCCAATCAGTACCCCGTTCCTGCCTCCTCCCCATATCCCCTGACTCCGCTATTTGTAAGAGCCCTATCTGGCTCTCTCTTGAAAGCATCCAGAGAGCCCGCCTCCACCGCCCTCTGAGGCAGAGAATTCCACAATCAGTTAGAATGGTTAACAAGGTGACGGAAATCCATATTTCATGCAAAACAGAATGTTGGATTCCAATTTGCCTTTGGCTAGTCTGGCCTTATTGTGATTGTAGACACATCATTGTTGCTATCCTTTTGATTATTTCCAAATGGCCAAGCAAGCACTAACTGCTCAGCGGCAGAGAGAACTGTGTCAAATTCTGGGCATTAACGTGGAAGGCCGCATTAAGTTAGCTGTAATCTAAGAAACTTCAATTAGATATAGGATTATTTAGTTGAATCTTCTTTTACTCTGGTATTTTAAATACGTTCATTTTAAGATAATTAAAAGACGAACAAAAACATATTAATAAAAATAAAAGAATTTGTTCTACAAAATTTGGATTCATTCAAAAGGCCGCACTTAATGGCCTAGAAGGCCGCAGGTTCCCCACCCCTGGGTTAGAGTGATCTATCACGGGCACAGCCCTCCCACTATGGGAAGTATCTGCACAGGGTGATGCCCCGTGAAGATGGCTTCTATCATCGAGGATCCCCACCGTCTGGGCATGCCCTCTGCTCGCCGCTGCCATCAGGCGGGAGGTACAGAAACCTGAGGTCCCACACCACCAGGTTCAGGGACAACTACTTTCCTACAACCATCAGGTTCTTGATCCGTCCTGCAAAACCTAATCCTGTGCAGGGTCTTGGTGAGACCACACCTGGAGTATTGCGTACAGTTTTGGTCTCCTAATCTGAGGAAAGACATTCTTCCCATAGAGGGAGTGCAGAGAAGGTTCACCAGACTGATTCCTGGGATGTCAGGACTTTCATATGAAGAACGACTGGATAGACTCGGCTTGTACTCGCTAGAATTTAGAAGATTGAGGGGGGATCTTATAGAAACTTACAAAATTCTTAAGGGGTTGGACAGGCTAGATGCAGGAAGATTGTTCCCGATGTTGGGGAAGTCCAGAACAAGGGGTCACAGTTTAAGGATAAGGGGGAAATCTTTTAGGACCGAGATGAGGAAAACATTTTTCACACAGAGAGTGGTGAATCTGTGGAATTCTCTGCCACAGAAGGTAGTTGAGGCCAGTTCATTGGCTATATTTAAGAGGGAGTTAGATGTGGCCCTTGTGGCTAAAGGGATCAGGGGGTATGGAGAGAAGGCAGGAACAGGATACTGAGTTGGATGATCAGCCATGATCATATTGAATGGCGGTGCAGGCTCGAAGGGCCGAATGGCCTACTCCTGCACCTATTTTCTATGTTTCTACCATAACAAGAAAGCACAATGGGCAACCTCTTGCACTACCATGGACTTGTATCATTTTTTTAACCGTGTGCTGTGCTAATTAATGCCCATCTTTGCAGTCTCTTGTTCTCTCAGATTTTTGAGTAATTTGTGTTTGTCAGAGTCTGTGCCAATGTTGCTGCTGTCAGCAAGTTTTTCATTCTACGTGGATCTCACTGCATGACAATATAATTAACGACTTGAAGCTGCTGAATTTAGGCAGGCAATTGGGAACGTGCAAAGTATTCACTGGACTTTGGATGTTGTGTGTCCATATCCCATGCATAAATAAGACAATGGTTGTCCCAACTTATGGAATGTGCTTTGGACAGAACAGCCTTGTTATTGTCATGTAGTAAAACTGGTGTTCATCTTCAATTATCTAATCAAGGTATTTCTGAAGAGTTCTTCGGCTTAAAGGGTTCTAGCCATCCAGATAATCATGAAACTTCATCTTTGCTACCAAGTCCCAATCCAAGAATAGTTTTATCATTGTGAATGTGTTTTGATCTATATATATAAACATACCAACCTGTCTATTATATATAATATACATATCATTTATATTTGTATATAACAACCATAGAACAGTACAGCACAGGAACAGACCCTTTGACCTGCAGTGGCTGTACCGAGCATGATGCCAAGGTAAACTAGTCTCATCTGCCTGCACATAATTCGAATCTCTCCATGCTAAAATCCTCACAAACGCCACTCATATCTGCCTCCACCACCACCCCTGGCCGCTCCCACTCTATTTTATTTTAAAATATCTCTTTTTAAGCCTTAATCCTCTGACTTTAAAGCCGACTAGTCTTTGAGAGAGAGGTTCTAGCTGTCTACCCTGAGTCTGATTTTTTTTTGTAATTATATCAGGTCTCCCCTCCTCCCCAATATCTGGCAGTTATGAGGAATCAATGAAATGTAGTCCCCCTTTCCCCCTAGTGCACAAAACCTTATGGAATGTATGTTTACTTACAAAACTTGGAGTGCCCAATATATAATTGAAATATAATGAAGCTGCTTAGTACAAAGCAGGATAAAGTGTCGTCAGGATCTGCATTGCACTACCAGATTAGAACAGTGATTGCCTGTTGCTTCACAAGAAAGTGTGTATGAATTTGGTGACCGTGTTTACATGCTTGTGTAAGCGGGGATGCCTCTATTTCTATTCAGGTAACCGTCACCTGCGCCAGAGCCGTGCATATGGCAATTGTGGGTTGTCATCTGTCGGCAGCGCCAAAACATTGGAAATAATGTAACTTACATTTTTTTTATGTCATTGGGGCAGCCTCAGGGTGAGTGCAAAGCTGGCAATTTCCAGTTTACTACCCATCTGTATATGTTGAAAGGTAGCTGCCTTGAAGCATTTTGGCTACTGGTAGAAATTCTTTCAAACCGTTGTCGTGTTGCCATATTCCGAGATTCTTCATGTGATATTGAAAGAATTTCAAAAGTAAACCCAAATCAAAAATATAAATCATTTAAGGGAGGTACACAAAATTGCTGGAGGAACTCAGCGGGTGCAGCAGCATCTATGGAGCGAAGGAAATAGGCGACGTTTCGGGCCGAAACCCTTCCTCAGACTGATGGGGGGTGGGGAAAGAAAGAAGGAAAAAGGGGAGGAGGAGGAGCCCGAGGGCGGGCGGATGGGAGGGTGGGAGGAGACAGCTGGAGGGTGAAGGAAGGGGAGGGGACAGCACAGGCTAGCCAAATTGGGGGAATTCAATGTTGATGCCATAAGGGCGCAAGGACCCCAGACGGAATATGAGGTGCTGTTCCTCCAATTTCCGCTGTTGCTCACTCTGGCAATGGAGGAGACCCAGGACAGAGAGGTCGGATTGGGAATGGGAGGGGGAGTTGAAGTGCTGAGCCACCGGGAGGTCAGGTAGGTTAAGGCAGACTGAGCGGAGGTGTTCGGCGAAACGGTCGCCCAACCTACGCTTGGTCTCACCGATGTAAATTAGCTGACATCTAGAGCAGCGGATGCAGTAGATGAGGTTGGAGGAGATACAGGTGAACCTTTGTCGCACCTGGAACGACTGCTTGGGACCTTGAATGGAGTCGAGGGGGGAGGTGAAGGGACAGGTGTTGCATTTCTTGCGGTTGCAACGGAAAGTGCCCGGGGAGGGGGTGGTGCGGGAGGGAAGGGAAGAATTGACGAGGGAGTTGCGGAGGGAGCGGTCTTTGCGGAAGGCAGACATGGGGGGAGATGGGAAGATGTGGCGAGTGGTGGGGTCACGTTGGAGGTGGCGGAAATGGCGGAGGATTATGTGTTGTATTTGCCGGCTGGTGGGGTGAAAGGTGAGGACCAGAGGGACTCTGCCCTTGTTGCGTGTGCGGGGATGGGGAGAGAGAGCAGTGTTACGGGGTATGGATGAGACCCTGGTGTGAGCCTCATCTATGGTGGCGGAGGGGAATCCCCGTTCCCTGAAGAACGAGGACATTTCCGATGCCCTGGTATGAAATGTCTCATCCTGGGAACAGATGCAGCGTAGGCGGAGGAATTGGGAGTAGGGGATGGAGTCTTTACAGGGGGCAGGGTGGGAAGACGTGTAGTCCAGATAGCCATGTGAGTCAGTGGGTTTGTAATGTATGTCGGTCAGGAGTCTGTCCCCTGCGATGGAGATGGTGAGGTCAAGGAATGGTAGGGAAGTGTCGGAAATCGTCCAGGTGTATTGGAGTGCCGGATGGAAGTTGGTGGTGAAGTGGATGAAGTCAGTCAGTTGTGTGTGGGTGCAGGAGGTGGCACCAAAGCAGTCGTCAATGTAGCGGAGGTAGAGGTCGGGGATGGGGCCCTGGTACTCATCGAACAAGGATTGTTCAACGTACCCGACAAAGAGGCAGGCGTAGCTGGGGCCCATGCGTGTGCCCATAGCTACGCCTTGTGTTTGGAGGAAATGGGAGGAGTCAAATGTAAAGTTATTGAGGGTGAGGACCAACTCCACTAAGCGGAGGAGAGTGTCAGTGGCTGGGTAAAGGTTGCTCCTCTGGTCGAGGAAGAACCGGAGGGCTCTGAGGCCATCCTGGTGGGGGATGGAGGTGTAGAGTGACCGGACATCCATGGTGAAGATGAGGGGGTGAGGGCCCAGAGAGTGGAATGCATGGAGGCGGCGGAGAGTGTCTGAGGTGTCTAGAACATAGGTGGGGAGGGATTTGACCAAGGGGGATAGGATGGAGTCAAGGTATGTGGAGATGAGTTCGGTGGGGCACGAACACGCAGAGACAATGGGTCTGCCGGGAGAGCCGGGTTTGTGGATTTTGGGGAGAAGGTAAAAACGGGCCGTGCGGGGCTGGGGAACGATGAGTTTGGAGGCTTGGTCAGGTAGGGCGTGGGAATTGATGAAGTCGGTGATGGTGCTAGAAATGGTGGCCTGGTGCTCGTCAGTGGGGTCATGGTCCAAGGGTAAGTAGGAGGAGGTGTCCGAGAGTTGGCGCGTGGCCTCAGCTTTGTAGAGATCGACGCGCCAGACTACCACGGCACCTCCCTTGTCGGCTGGTTTGATGACCCAGTCTGGGTTTTTGCGGAGAGATTCGATGGCAGTGCGTTCAGAGGGGGAAAGATTGGAGTGAGACAGGGGAGTGGAGAAGTTGAGGCGGTTGACGTCGCGGCGGCAGTTCTGAATGAAGAGTTCCAGAGCCGGGACTTTCTGAGGGGGGTTCCACGAGGAGGGGGTGCGTTGGAGACGGGAAAAGGGGTCATCATTAGGGGGCGAGGACTCCTTCCCATGGAAGTGCGCTGTGAGGCGGAGACGACGGTAGAAGCTCTCCAAGTCATGGTGGGCGCGGAACTCATTGAGATGGGGACGGAGGGGGACAAAGGTGAGACCTCTGCTGAGGACAGACCGTTGGGTGGGGGAGAGGGGGAGGTCGGGGGGGATGGTGAACACCCGGCAGGGGTAGGAGTTGGGGCCAGAGGAAGGCAGGTGGGTAGACTGGGTACGGGGTTGTGGGTGTTGGAGGGGTGGTGGGTGGTCAGGGGGTGGGGGGGAGAGAGGGCTGTAAGGTGGGTGGGGAAGAGCGGGTGTGACATGGTTGGGGGGGGGATGGGGGAGGGTCAGTGGAGCAGCCACTGAGGTTAGCACGGCTGGGCAGACGGGCGCTAGGACCCGGTGGAATTAAATCGAGGAGAGTGGGAGTAAGCAGCGTGAAGGCTGCAGGCCCAGTGCAGAGTCCAGGCTCCAGGTAAGGCGACGGCTGTGGGTTGCTGGAGGGGGGTGGAGTGGCGCGGGTCAACGGACCCGATGGTCGGAGTCGAGTGGCACGGGTCACCGGACCCGATGGTCGGAGTCCAGCGGTGGTTGAGTCGGGGTCCGCGGGCGATGCGTGGGTGGTCCCTTGCGGAGGTTAAAAATGGCCCTTGGTGGGTATATTTTTGGCAACGGGGGGCATGGATGTTACCTGTCAAATCTGAATGTTCCATATATCCACTTGAGGAGTAATGGCTCAATGGTACTTATTTGTCACGTGCAGTGAAATACATTTTTGCATACAGTTTTGCACGTATCACTTAACATGAGGACTTAGATGTATCGTAGATTAGCATCTCAGATACAGTACAAATGTGTAGTAGTGGTACACTGTCACAAAATTGTTCCCATTTTCAAATCCCAGTTTATAACTGCAGGATTCTTGACTTGACCACGAAGGCCCCTTGTCCTGGCAGTGTTGCAGGGTCGGCCTGGACAAGCCTCACTATTGGTGTTCTCTGCCGCTGCTCCACCGCTGTAGGCCACGTGCCGTCCATAGCCCCAGGCTGTTGCAGGGCCTCCAGCGGCCCACTCCACCGTTGAATGCACTACCTCCTGAAGCCGGTCTGCTTACCAGTCCTCTGTCCGACTCCTACGTTGGGCAGGCGAGCCCAGTAATGTGAACTGCTTTGTTTCCGTACGAGTTGTAATTACGGTTGAGCATTGAAGTGATCAATGAAAAGCTCCAATCTTAAGCAGAAAGACTTTTGCATCAAAGTGTTATGACAAATTCCATTCTTCCATTTTGTTCCCTTGCTCTTTCAAATTTATCTTGACGACACAAATTGGTATCCTCAACTCCCCTGGCATTTGGCAGTTCCATTCAAGTCTGTATCATTGTTATGATACAACGAGGAGCCAAGACTATGCACAATCTGGCCATTCATTCCCCTCACAGTCGTGTACATTCCCTGGCATCAGTTCCTTGACTCCCATTGTTATCCAATCTGTTCCCTAATAACCAATTTAACCAATCTATTCCATACTTTTAAAAACTCCACCCACCACACAATGATTTATGTCCGAGATTTACTTCACTTGATCATTGGGAAGACTAAAGGGCCTGTCCCACTTGGCGATTTTTTTTTCGGCGACTGCCGGCGTCATATCCGTGTCGCCAAAAGATTTTGAACATTTCAAAATCCAGCGGCAACAAAAAAAAATGTTGCAACACTTGAAAAAACACCGAAGCGCGTCATCACGCCACAAATTTTTCGGTGACCTGATACGTCAGTCAATGATGCCGGCAGTCACCGAAAAAAATCGGCCGGTGGGACAGGCCCTAAAACCTGTTGTCTTGGATTCCTGCTGCAATTCTGTTATCAGCTACACTCTCTCTGACCAGTGTTTAAGGCAAAACCAGGCAGTTTGCAACCTTGGTGTCATAATTGAACATTAAAATAACCAGACAATCCATCATTGTCCCAGTCTCAGGCGTTACTATCTAGCCCTTGACACTTAACACCTGTGATCACTAACCTTCATTGGTTTCTGATCTGATTTTTCGCTGTTAGTTTTTGTAGTTTTTAACCATTGTTCTCAAATGGCTCCATGACCTTCATTGGCACCTTCCTATTTCTTGCACCCCTGTCCACCCAGGAACCATTTGAAATCTCTACACTCTTCCAAATTTGTGGTGTCTTGCATAAATCAAATTTTATATAATTTGCTCCTGAGTTGTTATCAGTGGGGGCTCGACACGGTGAGTGATAATGCAATATCTTCGTTAAAGGATGTTCTCAACCAGTCTACAATCTTGTACTCTGGCTACCGTGTTCAGAATGGACGGGTGTTGATTCAGCAACTGCAAAAAGGTAGCTTTTAAATTTTCCATCAATATTTTTAACACCAACTTTGATAGCACCAGTTGTTTTTCCACATGTAAGGAGAGCCTGCAAAGAACTTTAGTTGTTTGCATTCACCCATGGCAGTGCAGTCTAAAGGATCGTTAGACTCTTGTTCCTCTTGTCAACTAGCTGGAGTACATGCATTTCCCACTGTGTTCTATAGCTGGAGTCAAGACAGGCAACATCTCTGGAGAGAAGGGAATGGGTGACGTTTCAGGTCGAGACCCTTCAGTGTCTATCTTTGGTATAAACCAGCATCCTTTTTATTGCATCCCAACTTCTATACTCAATACCCTGACAGATAAAGGCCAGTATCATTTTGTAAAGTAGCAACTATCGTTCTTGATTTCTGCTGAAATAAGCAGTTTGTTTTTCTTGGAATAAATGGCTGAGAGATGACAAAACTAAAAAATATTCAAGAAAACGAGTTTAAATCCCTCGAGTGAAGATTTGATTATTCAGGGGTACATTCAAAGTCTTATTCAAAAGATGCCAGTGGGTGTGGGGAACTGCTTTTCTTTTTTTAATGCAAGGATCATGATCTGGAATATTCTGCGTTTGAGTCAAGTTCTTCAAAAAAGCAATTTATTAGAGATTGGAGAGATGAAAATTTTTCAGGGCTGTGTAGGTGCAAATGAATTGGACTGAAGAGTTCTCTATAGGGAGCCACAATAGAGTCTGGGTTGGATGGGCTCCTGTGTCATTATGATTCAAAACTAGGCGAAATTGTAGTAAACGGTAAAAAAATTATAATTCTCGAAGACGGAGCCAAGTTAATGAGCTGAGCAGAAATTTGGGAGAAGTGAGTGAGGAGATGCATTTTGTTAAGAAGGATGAAGCTGTGGGGCGTTTCTGCAAAATAATTCTCTGAAGGTAGCAAAACAGATTTAAAAAGCAATTAGTCTTTTTGATCCTGTGAGGAATGGAGTTCAAAAGCCTGGAAGTTATGCTGGAGCTATATGAAATACTAGTTTTCCCTAGCTGGAGTGTTGCCTACATTTTTGGGCACCACACTTTAGGAAAGATGTGAGGGCTTTACTGGATAGCTTCCAAGGCTGGTGAATTACAGATACATGGAAGGGCTGTAAAATCTTGGAGCAAAGGCCTTGAAGATATTTAAAATCGTGAAGGGTTTATATAAAAAGGTAAGCTCTTTGCAATGGCTGTGGATTAATAACCCATGAGCACAAATGTGAGGTGACTGGCAAGAGCCAAGAGTAGACAATAGACAGTAGGTGCAGGAGTAGGCCATTTCGGCCCTGAGAGCCAGCACCGCCATCAAATGTAAACGTGGCTGATCATCTACAATCAGTCCCCCGTTCCTGCCTTCTCCCCATATCCCCTGATTCAGCTATCTTTAAGAGCTCCAGCTAACTCTCTTGAAAGCATCCAGAGAACCAGCCTCCACTGCCTTCTGAGAATTCCACAGACTCTCAACTCTCTGTGTAAAAAGGTTTTTCCTCATCTCCATTCTAAATGCCTTGCCCCTTATTCTTAAACTGTGGCCCTTGGTTCTGGACTCCCCCCAACATCGGGAACATGTTTCCTGCCTCTAGCGTGTCATGCGCAACAAACATTTTATACCCAACAGCTTGTTAGAGTTTAGAAACTCCAGAGATTTATAGAGATGAAATCATTGAATATGTTCATGGGAGAGGTTGACTCCCCTGTGGTGTAAATGTTTATGAAGAAATATGGGAAGCGAGTGTGAAAATAGTCAAGACCGTGGTTGGATTGGCAGCGTCATTCTTGATTGGCCTATTCCTCCTGTTTAAATCCTTTAGACTTTAGAGAGAGAGAGTGCGCGGAAACAGACCTTCAGGCCCACCGAGCCCGTGCCGATCAGCGATCCCCGCTGACTAGCGCCAGGGACAATTTACAATTTCTCCAAAGCCAATTAACCTACAAACCTGCACGTCTTTGGAGTGTGGAGGGAAACCAGAGCACCCAGAGAAAACCCGCGTGGTCACCGGGAGAATGTACAAACTCCATACAGATAGCACCCGGGTCTCTGGCGCTGTGAGGCAGCAACTCTACTGCTGCACCACTTTCCCCTCCCTTCACGAGAGTGCATGGTTTACATCCAAACATTCCCTGAAACACAACTTTTGTGCTTCGACAAATTGCTTCGCTTGGAAATTTAGACCACCTCTTCCATTCCCCAAAGTGAATCTTAAAATGATGTCTGGAATTCTGTTCTAATAAAACCTTTAATTATTTCAAAAATCTGTGTCCTCGTAGCCTTCTTGCCTTAATTGGAAATTCTAATTGTGCTCATTAACCTATATCTGTTCCAGCTCAATCAGTGCCTGAATTTTGAAATCTTCCTTGTTTTTGGCTTCTTTCATTTGCCCTCATTTATCTTTGGAAGCTGCTTTAGCTCAGTCCGCCATACAGCATGAAAACCTGCAGCCCGACACATCTTGTGCTAGCCAGACCTGTGCCTGTATCTCTAAATATATCCTATTCGCGTACCTATCCAAATGTCTTTTAAATATTCTCATCGTGCCTCAACTACTTCATCTAGCGGCCCTTTCCATATACCCACCACTCTGTGGATAAAGTTGCCCCTCAGGTTCCCATTAAATCTTTCTCCTCTCACCTTAAACTGAAAAAGACTGCATTCACCCTATCAACTCCCCTCAAATTTATACACCACTATAATATTACCCCTCAACCTCCTGTGCTAGATCTATTCTAAATCCAAATCATTTAGCATCATAAAAGCCTTCTCCCCATATTCCCTGATTCCGCTATCTTTAAGAGCTCCATCTAACTCGGGTTCTCGAAACAAAGGCCACATGTCAAGGGTAGGGATTTCCTGCTACTAATTTGATGGCTGCTATATCTACCGCACATGGCTTCACCCCGAATGTGGTAGGTTTTCCATAACCTCCCACTGCTTGCCACAGTCTGCCAGCTTCACGGTTCTGCCAAACTGTGGTGTGACTGAACAACTTGAGGACTCGTCACAAATCCTCCACCACCTCCACATGGCACACCATGGTGGTTTGAACTGTCAATGGTTCTTCAAGGGAGAAGAGTCAAGAGTGTTTTATTATCATACTGGACCACATGGGACCCGTTCAGCCCCCGTCCCTCAACGTGAGGGGGCTGGGCGCGGCATCGATGCTGATCAGTGCTGTCCTTGTTCACGTGTGATTGCCTTTCGCGGTGAGTTAGCCTGATGAACCTAAATATCTGCACAAAAGACAACGTTGACAGATGCTGATAGGCCGCTGTGTAATTAATCCCAGAGGATTCGCATGATTTACAGGCAAATTTAAAAACCACCATTAACATTCTTAACCTGGATGCTAAATTTAAATTGTAGCCAAGATGCCAGATCTCTTTGGCTCAGCACATCTTTGAGATTTATCAGCGTATATTTGAGCTGGTTAAACTTGCTCAGTCCCCGGGGAATTGTTATTGGAAATTTTAATTTTGAAAATGCATTAAAATTGGATTCAATTGCCAAGTTCAATGGTCAGGATAATTTTTCTTATTTTTCTTAATCATTGATAAAACATTCATTATTACCTCGCCCTAATTACCTTTCAATGTGCTGGCATGTGGCCCTCTTAAACCACTGCATTTTAGACGTTCGAGATACAGCACAGAAACAGGCCCTTTGGCCCACCAAGTCCATGCCAACCAATGATCAATACTCGCACTGTCCTACCCTCTAGGGACAATTTACAATTTTACTTAAGCCAATTAGCCTACTTTGGAATTTAAGAAGGAACTGCAGATGCTGGAAAATCGAAGGTACACAAATATGCTGGAGAAACTCAGCGGGTGTAGCAGCATCTATGGAGCGAAGGAAATAGGCAACGTTTCGGGCCGAAACGTTGCCTATTTCCTTCGCTCCATAGATGCTGCTGCACCCGCTGAGTTTCTCCAGCATTTTTGTGTAGCCTACTTTGGAATATGGGAGGAAACCAGAGCACCCGGAGAAAACCCACGTGGTCACAGGGAGAACGTACAAAGTCTGCACAGGCAGCACCCATAGTCAGGATTTAGCCCAAGTCTCTGGTGCTGTGAGGCTGCAACTTTACAGCTGCGTCACCATTGCTGCCCTGGCTCTCCCACTGGGCTGCTGGAGTTCTAGATCTTTGGACCACAGGCCGCTAACAATTCCTCCCACATTTCTAAATGAGGACAGTGTGTGGCTAGTTGACAATCTGTCTGCTGCCCCATGTGAAGAGCAGGTTTGGGTGCTGCTGTCAAAGTAGTCTAGGTGAATCATGGGCCTGTCCCATTTAGGCGACTCTTTAAGCGACTTGCCAGGGACTAGTTTTAATGGAATTCACCTACGACACCTGGCGACAACCTACGGCAACCTACGACAGAAAAAATTGTCGGCTCTTCCACTGAAAATTTTTCAACATGTTGAAAATTTTGCGGCAGTTGCCTAAGTGGGACAGGGCCATAACTGCAGTGATATTTTGTAGGTGGTATGGGCAGCGGGGCTGCTGAAGGTACAGGGAGTGCCTACTATGTTCTGTGTGCTGAAGCAAAGCAAGAATTTCATTGTCCTATCAGGAACACATGACAATAAACTCACTTGAACACTTGATAGTTCAGAGTGGTTGGTTGAGTGCCATTCTAAAGACTGCTGTATCCTGGATGCTGCATTTGCTGACTTGTTGGGGGAAGATTCATCCAAGCATGCTGAAAGTATTCCATAACTCCCATCTGCTGGAATCTTAAGCAGATACCAGTGCTGGGGGACAGACTGAAGGATCCCGACCTGAATCGCCCTTTATCTATTCTGTCCACACTTGCCTGGACTTGTTGAGCTCCTTTATTCTTTCTGCTCAAGTATTCCATATTGTCTTAGTTTAGTATAGAGATACAGCGCGGAAACAGCCCCATCGGCCCACCGAGTCCGCACGGACCTGCGATCCCCGCACGTTAACGCTATCCTGCACACACTAGGGACAATTTACACATACGCCAAGCTAATTAACCTACATACCTGTATGTCTTTGGAGTGTGGGAGGAAACCGAAGATCTCGGAGAAAAGTCACGAGGAGAACACACAAACTACGTACATACAGCGCCCGTAGTCGGTATTGAACCCAGGTCTCCGGTGCTGCAAGGCTGCAACTCTACCGCTGTGCCGCACTTCGTATAAACCAGCATCCGCAGTTCCTTCCTACATATTCCATAACATTCCTGACTTGTAAATGGTAGAAATGTTCAGGAGTGCCACAATGTGAGTTAATTGCTGCAGGATACCCAGTCTCTGACTTGGATTCACATAGCATTTTATGTAGAAGGCCTGGTTGAGATCCCCAAGACATTGATGGTGGGGGAAATCGGCAGTAGTAATGCCATTCAATGTTGAGGAGGGATATTAAACTCGCTCCCAATGATGACAGGCATTGCTTTGCACTTTTAGCGGTACAAATACTGCTTGACCACCTAGTACACCAAGCCACTATGTTGTGTAGGTCTAGCTGCATGAATGATGTGGACTGCTTTATTTGCTGGGCAGTTATCAAGTGAATAGGACATTGAGAGATCATCAACCCATCCCAATTTGAGGTCAAACTATAAACTTGTAACTATGAGTACCCAGAGCTTGTACCCGCCGGTCTGTGTGACACACATAAATTGTCTCGACCCGAAATGTCATCTATTACTTTTCTCCAGAGATGCTGCTTGACCCACTGAGTTACTCCAACAATCTGTGTTACCTTCAGCATAAACCAGCATATGCAGTTCCTTCATACACATTTTAGTCTGCTCCACTGCGAAATCTCCTGGAGGTAGGCCGCCAGTGCAGAGGTTCTCCCCTCTCCGACCAGAGTTCTGCAACATCCTCTAGCGGCTCCCCCTTTGTGTGTCTGACCAAGGGCCTCGACCTGAAATGTCACCCGTTCCCTGTCTCCCGAGCTGCCGCCTAACCCACTGAGTTATTCCAGCATTCTGTGTCTGTCGTCTTGCACGTTAGCACAGTTCTCCTTTGTTCTTTACTTGAGTTTGCCTCGGCAATCGTTTACTGCGCCAGGGTTGATCTTCCACATTCAGTTCAAGCAAGCAATGCAAGCTGACACACAGGATGTTGGCTGACTACAGCTGCGAAGGGTACACTTTAATATTTCATATCTTAATGGTAGAATATAGCTGAGTGACCGGCATTTTGGATGTTATGAGGATTCCCAGGAGCAAAAAGCCATGCTGTGCATTTTACCTCTTCTGGCCTGCTGATAATGAATGATCTTGAAGGTAAATATTAGAGAAAAATGCCTGGTGGTTTGAAAATTCTGACCTTGATCTGTAAACAAGCCAAGCAGTCACAGAACAGCAAGATTAGAATTCCAACCACATAAAGACTCTTGGATTTATGTATATCCTTCCGCAGCGCCCAGATCAGGCAAGGAGGCTCTGTGCAACTTTTAGTTTTCATCACTATTGCCGATTGTTCCAGGATGCCAACTTTCCCGGGCGTGTTCCAAAAGCCCCAGGGGAGAGCCGCGCCCTTCATGGGAGTGCCCTGTCTTGACTGGTGCAGAGTTGCGAAAGTTTCATCTACATTTCAGGAAAGTAAGCCTGCAGGTACAGCAGGCAGTGAAGAAAGCCAATGGCCTTCATAACAAAAGGAGTTGAGCACAAGAGCAAAGAGGTCCTTCTGCAGTTGTACTAGAGGCCTAGTGAGACCACACCTGGAGTATTGTGTGCAGTTTTGGTCTCCAAATTTGAGGAAGGGCATTTGTGCTATTGAGGGAGTGCAGCGTAGGTTCACCAGGTTAATTCCTGGGATGGTGGGACTGTCATACGATGAAAGAATGGGCTTTTATACACTGGAATTAAGAATGATGAGAGGGGATCTTATTGCAACATGTAAGATTATCAAGGGATTGGACATGCTAGAAATCGGAAACAGGTTCCCGATGTTGGGGGAGCCCAGAACCAGGGGCCACAGTTTAAGAGTAAGGGGTCGGCCATTTAAAACGGAGATGAGGAAAAACCTTTTCACCCAGAGAGTTGTGAATCTGTGGGATTCTCTGCCTCAGAAGGCAGTGGAGGCCAGTTCTCTGGATGCTTTCAAGAGAGAGTTAGATAGAGCTCTTAAAGATAGCGGAGTCAAAGTATATGGGGAGAAGGCAGGAGCGGGGTACTGATTATGGATGCTCAGCCATGATCACAGTGAATGGCAGTCCTATCCATGTACCTGTCTAAGTGTTTCTTAAAAGTTGGGATAGTCCCAGCCTCAACTACCTCCTCTGGCAGCTTGTTCCATACACCCACTGTGTGAAAAGGTAACCCCTCAGATTCCTATTAAATCTTTTCCCCTTCACCTTAAACCAATGTCCTCTGTTCCTCGATTCCCCTACTCTGGGTAAAACACTCTTGTGCATCTAAAACTGTCTGAAAACTGTGACGTCCAGGCTCATGAACAACTCAACAGCCATTCAGCTGTTGAACGCTACGAACATTTTTGACTCTTGATTATTAAATGGAACATTTTTCACGACAAACGGGGTTCAACAGCCACCACAGCAATAGTGGGTTGTGGAGGACCATTATAATCAGCAGCACTCCTGTTATACAGTCAACTTTGACACAGATCCGCACACAATCTGACGAAGGGTCCCGACCTAAAACATCACCTGTCCAGTCCCATCAACAGATACTGTCTGACCTGCTGAGTTCCTCTAGCACTGTGTTTTGCTCCACATGTAGTGCACCAGTAAGAATAGGTTTAAGGTGAAGGGGGAAAGATTTAATGGGAACGTGAGGATTAACTAAACTGAAACTAAAACAGATGTTGGTCGGCGCGGGCAAGTTGGCCCAAAGGGCATGTTTCAACGCTGTTTGACGTTATGACTCAGTAGGAAGTAGGGATTTAATGAAAACATGTATTTTAATATGTTTGGGTAACATTATTTATGGCAAGAATAGTCTTGTATTTACTTAAAGGAACATGGGTGATAGAAATGTTTAGAGGGCATGGAAACAAATATTTTAAATATTCTTCCGCCCGAAAGCTTTAAAAGGTGAACATTCACTGTCACCTATGAGAGAGATTTCTTACTAAACGTTTATGTAAATTCTCAGAGTTGAAGTGGGAGCCATGCTGAGGGATGGGGTGCAATGAGGAATGTAGTCAATAGGTTGAGCATAGTTTGGCAAATATATAGTTTCGAGTGCAAATCAAGATATTTTGGAAAGGAAGAAACTCCACCAAAGGTAATATTTGAATTGGCATCGAGCTGGCTTTTTCAACTAGGCGCCTTGGCTTCTGAGGTCTGCAAGAAAAGTTTCCAATTCTACCAAAAATATTTGGATTATCCCTGGTGCATCTGAGACTAGAATTTGGCATGAGATTGTGTCTTTCCCCCCCCTTTTTTGGTGTGCTTCTGACACCCAGTGTTTGGGCTTCCTACCTCTCGGTCCAAACATGCAAGATCACTCTCTTCCAAATGCATTTTTGAGTCACTTATTTCAAATTTATTATCTACTAGACCAAGGGGGACTCGTTGGCAGCCTGCAGCGTCACACACACACACTAACCACCCCCACACTCATTAACCTCCCCCCCCCCACACACACACACACACACATTAACCACCCGCCTTGATATTATATTAATATTATTTATTCGCTCCTTTTACCCCATCCCCCGCCCTATCCACTCACGCATAGCCCCCAACTGCGCAGGCGCGGCTAGAGAGAGGGGGAAGGGGTGGGGAGGTGGAGGGGGAAGGGGTGGAGAGGGAGGGGGGTAGAGATTGAGGGGGGGCGGAATCACAGGGGAGGGCTGGTTCCCGAACGCAATACTTCACCACTCGCCCATAAGTCCCAATATTTACCACTGCCTAGAGAGGGAGGGGGGCAGAAGGAGGAGGGAGCAGAGGGGAGGGGGGGGAACAGAGAGGGAGGGGGTCAGAAAGGGAGTGGACACAGAGGGAGGGGGTAGAGGCAGCACCTACCCAGGTCATAGAGCAGCAGCCTCCCCACCCCCAAACCTATTCCACCCTCTCCTCTCTCCCCCTCCCTCTCAAATTTTTGAACATTTTCATAAATAACTAGGGAAATAATGCATCAAATTTTCACATGAGGCGATTTTTGACATCACGGCGTAAATCTCTATCAGAATATGTAAAATTTTCACCGTTAGCGCGTCGTGTTTTCGAGGAGATGTGAATCACAGGCGAGTATGACAGTTCCGCCATCCTGGGAATTAACCTCATGAACCTACGCTGCACTCCCTCAATAGCAAGAATGTCCTTCCACAAATTAGTCGGCCAAAACTGCACACAATACTCCAGTTGTGGTTTCACCAGGGCCCTGTACAACTGCAGAAGGCCCTATTTGCTCCTATACTCAACTCCTCTCATTATGAAGGCCAATATGCCATTAGCTTTCACTGCCTGCCGTACCTGCATGCTTAATTTCAGTGACTGATGTATAAGGACACCCAGGTCTCGTTGTACTTCCCTTTTTCCCAACTTGACACCATTCAGATAATAATCTGCCTTCCTGTTCTTGCCATCAAAGTAGATAACCTCACATTTATCCACATTATACTGCATCTGCCCACTCACCCAACCTGTCCACGTCACCCTGCATCCTCATAGCATCCTCTTCACAGTTCACACGCCACCCAACTATGTGTCATCAAATTTGCTAATGTTACTTTTAATTCCTCCATCTAAATCATTAAGGTATATTGTAAATAGCTGCAGTCCTGGCACCGAGCCTTGCGGCGCCTCACTAGTCACTACCAGCCATTCTGAAAGGGACCCGTTAATCCCTACTCTTTGTTTCCTGTCTGCCAACCAATTTTCTATACATGTCAATACCCTACCCCCAATACCATGTGCTCTAATTGTGCTTATTGATCTCCTGTGAGTGACCTTATGAAATGCTTTCTGAAAGTCCAGGTACACAACATCCACTGGCTCTCCCTTGTCCATTTTACTTGTTACATCCGCAAAAAATTCCAGAAGATTAGTCAAGCATGATTTCCCCTTTGTAAATCCATGCTGACTTGGACCGATCCTGTTACTGCTATCCAAATACATCTTTAATAAATGTAATGTTGTTAGGATGTATTCCCTTTACAGTTATGCGTAGAACTGATGTCTGAGTACATAGAGTGCATGTGGAGAGGATGGTTCTAGTTGTGGGAGAGTCTTGGACCGTTGGCACAGCCTCAGATTAAAAGGATTTACCTTTTAGAATGGAGATGATGAGGAATTTCTTCAGCCAGAGGGTGGTGAATCTGTGGAGTTCATTGCCACAGACAGCTGTGGTATATTTAAACCGGAGATTGATAGATTCTTGCTTAGCAAGGACATCAAAGGTTACAAGGAGAAGGCAGGAGAATGGGTTTGAGAGGGAAAGATAAATCAGCCATGACTGAATGGCGGAGTATATTTGACAGGCTGAATGGCTTATATAGAACCAGACAGTGTGGAAACAGGAGGTACACAAAATTGCTGGGGAAACTCAGCGGGTGCAGCAGCATCTATGGAGCGAAGGAAATAGGCGACGTTTCGGGCCGAAACCCTTCTTCAGACTCAGGGTGGAAACAGGCCTAGTTCTGCCCCTGTTTAGTTTAGTTTAGAGATACAGCACGGAAACAGGCCCTTCGGCCCACTGAGTCTGCGCCGACCAGCGATCCCCGCATATTAACACTATCCTACACACACTAGGGATAATTTTTATATTTGCCAGACCAATTTACCTGAACTGTCTTATAAACAAAAGAAGTCAACTAAAAATCTGTTGGCATGCGCTTGGTGAGCCAAATAACCCGTTTCTGTGCTGCATGGTTCTGACTGGAGAGTAGGACAGTTTTTTAAAATTAAATTTTAGGTCTGTGAATCTTTAGAATTATCTACCCTAAAAGCCCTGTCCCATTGCACGAGTTCATTCAAAGAGTTCTCCCGAGTTTGCCCTGATTCGAACTCGGAGATTTACAGTAATGGCCGCTCGTTGGTACTCGGGGCTCTGGTGGGCATTTTTCAACATGTTGAAAAATCTTCACGATCTCCGCGTTTCCCGAGCACCTGCCGTTAGCGTTACGAGCCGCTAAGAGACGTCCCCGAGCTCCGACGTACCCTCTACGTTCATTCTACATGCTTACCACGAGTTTGATTATTTTTTTTTTACTCGGGAGAGCTCTTGAATGAACTCGTACAGTGGGACAGGGCCCCGAGGATGCTGAGCTACTGGTTGCACTTAAAATGGATACAGAATGTTTTGGACTCAGTGCAGTTACAAGTTACGGGAAATGAGCAGGAAATCTGTTCATGATCAGATCGGCCATTATCTTACTGAATGTTATGTTAATTCCTTGTTTTTATTTTAAATGTTGGCAAGCCAATTGAGGATAATAACTTAAAGTCATTGCAATTAAAAATCTGGTTCAAGAAAGGTATCCTCATCTCGAGTAAAATGTGTTTAATGTGACATGGATTATAAATAGGAGAGTGTGATTATATTAGTTGGTTCACTTGGTAGACCAATGAGCAGTTTTTTGTTTTCACCTATAACTGTCTCGGGTATATTTAATAGGGTCATTTGATTTACAAAGATTTTTAAGTTGGAAATTTATTACTTCAGTAACCTTTATTTTAAATTGCAACTAAGATAAACCTTGCAATGTGATCTGAAGCTGTATTATAATTGACGCTGCCGAACGTTATATTATTTTTAGTTGATTAACTAAAGTACATAATTTTCCACAGAATACATGGTGTTTAGTTTCATCGACTGTCAATGGATTTAGCCAACCAAAACAACTCTGCCAAAAGAGCACTTGTCACTGACAATTTGAGCTTAAGATCAGAGTTGCTTCCAAGCGTGTGAAAAGCCAGCGTGGTGTAAAGGATTCAATGACAATGAAAACTGTGGATTCAACAATTCAGAATTACAAATGTTGAGACACAAACATTAGCTGAATCAGGCCTGTGGGGTTTTTTTTTTCAAAGCTCGTCTTTTCAACTTTGTTTTCTTTTTGTCTCCTAGGTTTATCCAGACTTGCAGATCACCAATGTTGTCGAGGCTAACCAACCCGCCACCATCCAGAATTGGTGCAAGAAAGGCCGGAAGCAATGTAAAGGCCACCCTCATATTGTGGTTCCTTACAGATGTCTGGGTACGTGTGTGTGTCCCCCCCCCCCCCCCCCCCTTTTACTTTAAGGACTTTTTGAGGAACGTTTGACGGCACTGGGCCTGTGCTCACTGAGTTCAGGAGGATGAGGGGGACCTAATTGAAACTTCACAAATAGTGAAAGGCCTGGATAGAATGGATGTGGAGAGGATGTTTCCACTAGTGGGAGAGTCTAGGACCAGAGGTCATAGCCTCAGAATTAAAGGACATTCCTTTAGGAAGGGGATGAGGAGATATTTATTTAGTCAGAGAGTGGTGAATCTGTGGAATTATTTGCCAGAGGAGGCCGTCAATGGATATTTTTAAGGCGTTTTTTTGATTTGTACGGGTGTCAAGGGTTATGGGGAAGAGGCAGGAGAATGGGGTTAGGAGGGAGAGATAGATCAGCCATGATTGAATGGCGGATTAGATGTGATGGGCCGAATGGCCTAATTCTGCTTCTATCAGTTGTGACTTTATGACCTTATGACCTAAATCATGGAACTGTTTATAATTATGCACCTTTATAAAATTGCATCATTGTAGAAAACTTTAAATCAAGGTGTAGCCTTGCACATTAAATCCTAAAACAACACAACCTAATTAGGCCTTGCATAAACATCAGCTGCAATCAGCAAAATAATATGGAGCATCACATTAAAAATAAGTTTGTGTAATTCTCAAAGATTTAATACTTTGTATATATGATCTCTTTGTGCAATGTTTCCTGCACTAATATTGCATTCTGAAGGAGGATTTCGACCCGAAATGTTGCCTATTTCCATCGCTCCATGGATGCTGCCTCACCCGCTGAGTTTCTCCAGCATTTTTGTCTACCTTCGATTTTCCAGCATCTGCAGTTCCTTCTTAAACTAATATTGCATTTGTTGTGTTTTTCTTTGGGCTATTAGGCATAAATTTAACTTTTGCACTAATCTCGATTCTCCCAAGTTCTCAGCTAATATTTTGCAAATCAAGCTTTGGGTCATATGGCCATGATCTGTTCCTGTTCTTCATCTATTTGTCAGCCCTGCGATGATCGGTTCTTCCTCCTTCCCTGCCTCTGCATCCTGCTGTTGTTCTCAGACTCGGTGTTAGCCCACAATGTCTGTGCCAAAAATGATGCCAAGACCATCTCTTATCTACCTACACATAATCCATATCTCTTCATTCCTTGCATATTAATATGCTTTTATCAAAAGTATTTCAAATGCTACCATTGCATCTGCCGCAACCACCAACTCTGGCAGTGCATTCCAGGCACTCGCCACCCTCTATTTTAAATGTTTCCCGCATATCTCCTTTAAACTTTGCCTTTCAGCTTAAAGCTATGTCCTCTCGTATGTGATTTTTCCAACTAGGGAAAAGGGTTCTGATTGTCTGCCCTGCCTACACCCCTCATAATTTTATATACATCTATCAGGTCTCCCCACAACCTCCGGCGTTCCGGAGAAAACAATCCAAGTCTGTCCAACCTCTCCCACTAGTTAACACCCACTAATCCAGGGTGCATTCTGTTAAACTTCCTCTGCATCTTTGCCAAAAGCCCCCACATCCTTCCTGTACTGGGTCAACCACACAATCCACCAAAGTCCGGCGAAGCTGCATAATGACTACCTGACTCTGGTACTCAGTGCCCCGATCTATGAAAGCAAGCACATCATATGCCTTCTCTACCTCACCAAAGAGCGCTAAATTCCAAAGTGGTTATGGTGGTTTTCACAAAACTCAAATTGCCTACGACTCATCTGAATGTGTCGGTACATGAAAACAGGGACAACATGTTGTCAGTGTAATTGTTGTGGGAGGAATTAAATAAGGCTTTCTCTTAAGATCACTATCCTCATTAGATTGCGTGCCCACAAGCAACAAGTTGAGTTTCAATCTTCTGTGGTCTTTCATCTTTGTGCTGCAGGTTTCTTGGAGAAGACTTTGAGTAGATATTCCCAACGGCTAGTACTATTGCATGGTAGCCATTCCATGGGCATACAGAAATTCAGTGGATTATTTGGGGTGGTGAAATGTACAATCATTGAGCAAGGGTGGCAATATCCCACCATCCACCTGAGTAAAATAATCTGAGGATTTAAGTTGAAATAGGTATTTAGTTTAGTTTGATTTAGTTTAGAGATACAGCGTGGTAACAGTCCCTTCGGCCCACTGAGTCTGCATCGACCAATGATCCCCGTACATTAACACTATCTAACACATACTAGGGACAATTTACACTTATACCAAGCCAATTAACCTACTAAACTGTACGTCTATGGAGTGTGGGAGGAAACCGAAGGTCTCGGGGAAAACCAAGCGGTCACGGGGAGAACGTACAAACTCCGTACAGAAAAGCACCCGTAGCCAGGACCGAACCCGGGTCTCTGGCGCTGTTAGGCAGCAACATCTACTCGCCTGCACCAGTAGCTCCAACACGCCTCAGACTTTGTCATAAGCAGTGTCCCACTCCCACAGTCATAATACCAAAATGTCAGGTTGCAATAGTTCAGGGTGGGAACGGTGTTGAGAGTGAAAAAGAAGGAGGAGTAGCCAGCTGTAGATCAAAGATCGCTTTTTGATTGCATTTGGCATGCAGAGTTCTGTGCGCAAACATTATTTCCTTCGATATGTCATAATCGAGAGTCGTAGTCCCTTATGTCAATGTTGAACTTTGGGCAGTACGTATTAACATTTATTAATTGCCATTAGCCTGGCTGCAAAAGACTTGGCTTCGAGGCATGAATGAAATCCACCCGTCTACAAAAGTAGTGACAAACATACAATCAAAATTGATTACGCCACTAAAATGAAGGCAAGCACTGGACCATTAGGTGTAGTTGACAGTGGATTAACAGTGATTAACATACCACATTGGGTAGGAGACATGCTGATGGTATTTGGGGAGTATGTTCCTTAAGTTATTAGTCAGAAAAATTAAGTTCCTTCAGCTTTTTTGCTCTCATATTTGAGTTGGTTCTTTTTGGATGCAAAGAGTCAAAGGGAGAGAATAGGCCCCCTCCGAAACCAAAGTGGTCATCGATATGTAGAGCCCAGGCGATAGGCAAGATCCATATTTCTCCTCTGTTTTGAACTGTAGAAAACGACACAAAGGCCAGGGAACTTGGAATAGTTAATGGCGATGTTCTGAGGACAGTCCATGTTACAGTCGAGGAGGTGCTGCAGTCAAGGCACGGGATGTCCTCAGATGGACCCAAAAAGCTGGAGTAACTTGGCAAATCAGGCAGCATCTCTGGAGAGAAGGAAAAGGGGATGTTTCGAATCGCGACCCTTCTTCAGGCTGAAAAAAGGGTTCTGACCCAAAACGTCACCTATCCTTCGCTCCAGAGATGCTGCCTGATCCGCCAAGTTACTCCAGCTTTTTGTGTCCACCTTATGTTTAAACCAGCATCTGCAGATCCTTCCTGCACTGGATGTCCTAAGGCGTACGATGGTGATAAATGTCCTGGGCCTGAATAGATATATCCGAGATTATAAAATGCCGCTTGTATTTGCTGGCTTGATGCAAATTTCAACAGAACATTAACTGTGGGGGGAAAAAAAGCTAGAAATGAGTGATTTTGAGCATAATTTATATTCAAACTGCATCTCAACATCTAGTTACATAAATAATTAAGATTTTGAAATATTTCACTGAAACCTATTAATAAACACGCTCTGCTTGCTTCACTTTCCACTTTCAAGTTGCTTTGATTTCTTAATTTCATGATTGCATTAGCGTGCAGCTACCTATTATTAAGGTGAGCTGTCGAGACTGTGTGAGACTGCGGGGCAAGTGGTCCACACAGCCACACCCTCACACGCCGCACAGCTTTCACAGCTAACCAGAGTTGTTGGAGCATTGACACTTTCCACCCTGGAAGGGATGTGTACCAGTAATGGTGCCACTCATCCCAAGCAGTAGTTAGAGCTCTGGGTGATCTGCCATATCTTAAAGTGTCTCCTCCCCCCCCCCCCCCCATTCTCCGAACAGTTCCGTCACAGAGGACTGTGATTTACAGACTGTTCCCAGGGACGCATTCAGAGATGGACATCGAGTGCTGCTGGATGGTCATCAGCTCGGAGAAAGACGCTCTTTGGTCGGCCCGAGCTTTGTTGGCCACCCAGCGGAGCGGGATGTCCGTCGGGGAATATGCCGACTGGCCCGCTGCAGACTGCAGGAGTAAGTGCTCAAGGGACGCACTGAAGCTCGGTACAGCCAACGCCAAGGCTCGGTGAGGGAGGACCACAGTCCACTGCTGGACATTGTGGGCAGGGTATTGTGGAGACCCCCCCCCCTCCAAAATAAGGGAAGGGGATTCCACGCCAGTGGGCCACATGAGTGGCAAGGGTGGGGGAGAAATTTGTGAAATTTAAGCAATGTGTGTAAACAGTATTGAATGTCTGTATAGCCTCCGAAAATGTTGGATGAATTTTTTGCACAGTTTATGTATGGTATATATTTATTACTTGAATAAAGTCTATTTTGAAATATTAAAAAAAACTATCCTTTCCGAACTAGGCTGTATTTTCAGTAGGTTATAGGGAGAGTTTGTGCAGTCTAGGACCTTTATTCCTTGAAGTATAGGGAACTGAGAGGTGATCTTGGAGGTGTATAAAACGACGAGGGGCAGAGACAGCATGAATCCACAGTCCTTTGCCCCAGAGAGTTGAAGAATCAAGAACGAGAGAGTTCAGTCTGAAGGAGTGTCCCAACTCAAAACGTCACCTGTCCATTTTCTCCAGAGATGCTGCTTGATCCCCGGGCTTACTCCAGCACTTTGGGTCTCCCCTAGGCTACATCTTCTGTCCACGATGCTCATCCATAGCAGCAGTTACATCTAATGGGGCTGTAGGCAAAACAAAATGTCAGCATTAACATCAAAGTCATTGCAATCATCGCACATTCATTCCCCCCCCCATCTATCTCTATCAGCTATCTCAACCCTCCAATCTACAAATTATTTGTATGCAAACTGACTCGACAACGGCAGGGTAAACATCACATCCTCATGACCTGGTATTTATCTCGAGCATCTATTTAAAAATTAATTAGAGATTGTGTAAACTTGATTGGTTAAAGAGGCTTTTTCATGGCTTTTGTTCCCTGCTGTTTGATTTCACGATGCCTGGGAATAGTGTGCTAATTAGGCTATTTCTTTCAAAATATAAAATGATTTTTTGCCAGACGAACATTGCATTCTGTACGTAAAACTGGTAGATGCATGCAGTAGACATACCAGATGCAAAGGACTGCAGATGCTGAAATATTTGAATAAAAGCCAAGTGCTGGAGGAACTTGGCACACCGGGCAGCCTCTGTGAAGGGCAATGGACCCCAATAAGGGGCCCCAACCCAAAATATCTTCTAGAAATGCCGCCTGGTTAGGCTGAGTGCTTCCCCCTTACAGTGCCAGACCCAGGTTTGATCTTGACCACGGGTGTTGCCTGTACGGAGTTTGTACATTCTCCCCATGACCTGCATTTTCTCCGGGTGCTCATGTTTCCTCTCACGCTCCAAAGATGTAAAGGTTGGTAGGATAATTGGCTTCGGTGAAAAATTGTAAATTGTCCCTAGTATGTGTTGTATAATGCGGGGATTGCTGGCCAGCGTGGACCTGGTGGGCTGGAGCATGCTGACTGGTTGCATCGTGGTTTGTTTCGGCAACATGAGCGTCCTGGAGAGGAAAAGACAACAAAAAGTAGTAAACACTGCCCAGTCCATCATCGGCTCTGACCTCCCTGCCATCAAGGGGATCTATCGCAGTCGCTGCCTCAAAAAGGCTGGCAATATCATCAAGGACCCACACCATCCTGGCCACACACTCATCTCCCTGCTACCTTCAGGTAGAAGTTACAGGAGCCTGAAGACTGCAACGACCAGGTTCAGGAATAGCTACTTTCCCACAGCCATCAGGCGATTAAACTTGGCTCGGACAAAATTCTGAACATTAATAGCCCATTATCTGTTTATTTGCACTTTACCAGTTTATTTATTCATGTGTGTATATATTTATACAATGGTATATGGACACACTGATCTGTTTTGTAGTCAATGCCTACTATGTTCTGTTGTGCTTAAGCAAAGCAAGAATTTCATTGTCCTATCAGGGACACATGACAATAAACTCACTTGACTTGATTTATCTTGGAGGGCGTGTTTGCCGGTTCATCTCTAAAACTAAATATAGGATTGCCAGGTTATTTTCACGGCCTGTGCTGTGGTTAATTTCGAATGGCAACAGGTTGCATTAGAAATTAATTTTCAAGCTTTTACCTAATTTTCTTTGAGCTATACAGCATGGAAACTAGCCTTTTGGCCCACCAAGCCCATGCTGACTTTCAAGCACCCATTGACACTAATTCCACTTTTTTTTCTCTCTGCATTCCGATTGACTCTAGTTTCTACTCTGATGGAGCCAATAGCTGTAGTTTACCCACCTGATTAACCTACTACCCCACATGTCTTCGGGAAGTCGGATAAAAATCCGAATGGCAGGAGAAAATGCAACAAGCAGTCATGGGGAGAACATCCAGCCCAGCACTTGCCAGGTCGTTTGTGGCTTTTCCTGGTCTTTTTTGCCTCCAGCTCTTAACTTCCACCCCCCCCCCCTCCCCCCTCCCACCCCCTTCTTTCAGTCTGAAGAAGGGTCCCAATCCGAAACATCACCCATCCTTTTTCTGCAGAGATGCTGCCTGACCTGCTGAGTTACTGTGTCTAACTTGGCAAGTTTTAAACTGGCTCTTGTCCAATTGTTTTGCATTTTTAAGTGCTTCAAAAGCAGGCCATTGAACTAAAACCATCTGGAGTGAATGCCACAAACCCTGTAACCAGTCAATGCAAATTGGAAGTAGGTGCTGCAGGCTGATCTGGTCTCCTCTTGTTGGCCTATTTTGTTCCCTGACCCACAATATTTTACCCCTTTCATCATACAGCACGGAAACAGACCATTCAGCCCAACTTGCTCATGCTGTTCAAGCAGCTCCATCTACACTATTACCACCTACCCTCATTTAACCATATCCCTCTAAAGCCCAAAGAGGTGTCTCGAACTGAAACGTCACCCATTTCTTCTCTCCAGTGATGCTGCCTGTCCTGCTGAGTTACTCCAGCATTGTGTATCCCTCTGAATCTTTCCTGTCCGTGTACCTGTTGGAGGTTACCTTTCCTGTTACCTCAGAACTTGCTTCCAGCCTCCGTTGCTTTTGCTCTGTCTCTAATCTACTAGTCTGAAGAAGGGCTTCGGCCCGAAACGTTGCCTATTTCCTTGGCTCCATAGATGCTGCCTCACCAGCTGAGTTTCTCCAGCACTTTTGTCTACTTTCTAATCTACCACCTACCTCTTCTCTTGGGTTCCATGATTTGTTGACGCTGTTTCACACATGTCTAACTGCGCGTCCCTTTTCCAGGCATATTTTAAGTGTCGGAGAGCTGCAAAAACCATATCCATCTGTGACCAGATCCTTCTCCAAGTCCGTCTCTCTCAGAACCACGTCCTTCTGCTTCCCTCTCGCCCTCTGGCACAGTGTGTGCGATACAACAGTGCAAGTGGTAGAGCTGCTGCCAGAGACCCAGGTTCGAACCTGACCTTGGGTGCTGTCTGTGTGGAGTTCTTGCGTTTTCCCTGGTACCATGTGGGTTTCCTCTGGGGGCTTCGATTTCCTCCCATATCCCAAAGATG
Source organism: Amblyraja radiata (assembly GCF_010909765.2). Classification (NCBI taxonomy): domain Eukaryota; kingdom Metazoa; phylum Chordata; class Chondrichthyes; order Rajiformes; family Rajidae; genus Amblyraja; species Amblyraja radiata. Next base: position 5,065,670 of record NC_045969.1, read on the forward strand.
TATGGGTTTTGTGGGTTATTAGACCTCTGCAAAATTGCCCCTAATGCGTAGGGAGTTTAGTGCAAAAAGTGGGATAACATAGAACTAGTGTGAACGGGTGATCGATGGTCAGCATGGACTCAGTGGGCCAAAGGGCTGTGTCCATGCCTTATTGTTACACTAAGCTCTAAACCTCCCACGTAGAAACAAGGAACTGCAGATGCTGGCTTACACAAAAGGACACAAAGTGCTTCAGCAGCACAGTGAGTGCGGTAGCATCTCTGGAGTACACTGATAGGTGACATTTCGAGTCGGGACCCACCTTCAGACTAAACCTCCCATCACGGCCTTAATTTGCCCTGCAAATTGCTTGCAGCTAAAACTGTTTCACCAAGAATGAATTTTGGGCCTTCATTGTCACCTTTAGTCACTAATCTGTTAAAACAAGCCTTTCGACTAAGAGCAGCAAGAATTCCTGCATAGTTAAGCGATTATCACAAAGGGTTTAAGGCAAGGAGAAGCTGCAGGGAGTCGATGCTGCCAGTGTGATATATTGTAGTCGTGCCAGATTGAAACACCTTTGCACGTGCTGCTGCCTTTGATATGACCTTGTGGTTTTTTTTTGTGGGAGTTGAGAGCCATTTTGACTATGGGCAGTTTATGTTGATCTTTGATAGTCCTCCACTGTATTTTTTTAACGGTGCTGAGAATCTATATTTGAAGAAGGGTCTCGACCCGAAACGTCACCTATTCCTTCGCTCCACAGATGCTGCCTCACCCGCTGAGTTTCTCCAGCATTTTTGTCTACCTTTGATTTTTCCAGCATCTGCAGTTCTTTCTTAAGCATCTATATTTGTCTAGTAATCTCAAAAGGAAACTTTCTGTGCAATCCTATAATCCAAATTTAATTAAACAAATTCCATTGTAAAATTCCGTTTCTGGCTTTACCTTTCCTGTTCAATGAGGGGTATTAGTGTTGGAGTGAGAGCCCATTTATATACAAAAGTGTCATAGCATATTCAATGTACTGCAGGGGCCTTTTGCACACACTCAAGCAGTGCATTTTGTATCGACTTTGGGCTTATTTTCAATATTGCAGCTGATGTACTTCTGTCCTTCAATTGATCCTATATTCCCTCCCATAGCCAGGTGAACGTAATTACTGCAGATTTATTTTATGCATGTTATGCACATATTGTATTTAGTCTCTTTAGACTTTGGAGGTACAACGTGGAATAAGGGCACTTTGGCCTACAAAGTCCGTGCTGACCTGTGTTCACCCGTACACTAGTTCTATCCTACACACGGAGGGGAGGGGGGGACAATTTACTGAAGCCAATTAGCCTGCAAACCTGTACATCTGGAGTGTGGGAGGAATCCGGAGCACCCGGAGAAAACCCACACGGTCACAGGAGGAACGGAGTTTGTATGTTCTCCTGGTGGGGTTTCTCCGGTGTTCCAGTTTACTCCCACACTCCAAAAACACACAGTTTTGTAGGTTTATTGGCTTCTGTTAAATTATAAATTGTCCCTAGTGTGTAGAATGCTGCCAGTCTATGGGATGATCAATAGGCTAATCAGATGCAAATGCATTTTTTAGTCATTTTTGGGTTTAATTTCATATTCGTAATTTTATTATACACGCAAGGCATATTCTTGGAAAATTCTTGGGTATTATAATAAAGTCTTCAACCTGTTATAACATTTAAAAGTATAATAATCATAGGGGATATATTTAGCAATGTCTATACGGCACTAGTGTGAAAAGGCCTTTAGTGGTTAGGGGACAGGAGCTGTAGTGTGACGGATTCGTGTATCATCGTGACTTACTCGAGTACAGACTCGGGTCTGCATGCATGGTGTCCATCTTTTCTGATTTTTCTCCTCTCCCTCTCCCCATCCCTCTCTCCCTCTCCCACCCTCTCTCCCTCTCTCTCCCTCTCTCTCTCCCTCTCACTCTCCCTCTCCCTCTCTCCCTCTCCCCCCTCTCTCTCTCCCCCGTCTCTCTCCCTCTCCCTCCCACACGCTCTCCCTCACTCTCTCTCTCTCTCTCTCTCTCCCTCTCCCCCCCTCTCCCCCCCCTCTCTCTCCCTCTCCCTCTCCCCACCTCTCTCCCTCTCCCCCTCCCTCTCCACCTCTCTCCGTCTCTTCCCCCCCATCCCTCTCTCTCACCCCCCCCCCCCTCTCTCCCTCTCCCCCCTCTCTCCTTCTCCCCCCTCTCTCCCTCTCCCTTTCCCCACCTCTCTCCCTCTCCCCCCCCCCTCCCTCTCCACCTCTCTCCGTCTCTTCCCCCCTCTCTCTCCCCCCCCCCTCTCCCTCTCCTCCAAGGTTAGTTCTTCGGCTTGTCTTTATTTACTTCAGTTTTATTTGTTTTGAAGTGTTATTTATCACGTTCTTTATCTTTTTCACATTTTTTTGCATTGTCAATGAACTTGAGAAAAACATAAGTTATTTTTTGCTTAAACCAGTTATCAGAAAAATATGTTATGTTTGTCTTATGAAGTTTATGAAAGAGAAAGAAGGAGATTAATATAGATATCTAATAATTTTTATGTAGAGGTTCCCTGAGATATGAAAATAATTTCAAGGGTCCCGCAAGAGTAAAAAGGTTGAGAAACACTGCTCATCACATTAGGGAATATTTGCTGAGGCCAACTACATACAAACCAGCATGTCTTTGGCATGAGGGAGGAAACCGGAGCACCTGGAGAAAACCCACACGGTCACAGGGAGGAAGGTACAAATTCCCCACTGACAGCATCCGAGGTTAAGATCAAACCTGGGTCTCTGGCGTCTTGAGGCAGCGGCTCTAACAGCCACGCCATTACTGTGTAGTCAATGGCCTTATTTTTCTCGAGTTAATCACTCAAGCTTCCTTCCGAAGAATTAATTTTGCAACCTTTGGTCAGTTAATGGGATTTGTTAACATAGAAACATAGAAAATAGGTGCAGGAGTAGGCCATTCGGCCCTTCGAGCCTGCACCAGCATTCAATATGATCATGGCTGATCATCCAACTCAGTATCCTGTACCTGCTTTCTCTCCATACCCCCTGATCCCTATAGCCACAAGGGCCACATCTAACTCCCTCTTAAATATAGCCAATGAACTGGCCTCAACTACCTTCTGTGGCAGACAATTCCACAGATTCACTGTGTAAAAAATGTTTTTCTCATCTCGGTCCTAAAATACTTCCCCCTTATCCTTAAACTGTGACCCCTTGTTCTGGACTTCCCCAACATCGGGAATAATCTTCCTGCATCTAGCCAGCCCAACCCCTTAAGAACTTTGTATGTTTCTATAAGATCCCCCCTCAATCTTCTAAATTCTAGTGAGTACAAGCCGAGTCTATCCAGTCTTTCTTCATATGAAAGTCCTGACATCCCAGGAATCAGTCTGGTGAACCTTCTCTGTACTCCCTCCATGGCAAGAATGTCTTTCCTCAGATTAGGAGAACAAAACTGTACGCAATACTCCAGGTGTGGTCTCACCAATACCCTATACAACATTAACACATCAACCATCCATTTTTTTAGGTTTTGACTTTCCATTGGGTACCTACCTTATAAATATTTGGCAAAGATGAGAAAAGTAATAATTGGTAATAAAGATTGAGAATAAAAAGATGAATAAAAGTTGTTTTTTGTTAGCTAAACTCTATATCCAACCCTGATGTTCTCTGCACATTCACTGACCATTTTGAAAGTTGAAGTTTGCAGATTCAAACTAAACAGTACAGATTTTGTTTAAATGTCTGTCAAATCTGACAACAGCTGTTCCAAGCACTTAACGGAGCCTGAAGAGGCAAGGGCATTTAAGGTTTAATATAATGTTATTTTGATAATGTGTTAATCTTGCAGCTGACAATATCAAAACAGCTGACCTCCATACCTCCCAAGATTCGCTCCAATTTAAAGGGCCTTTCTGGCATGTTATCAGACAGTCCTGGTGTGGGGTTATATGTTTGGACTAGTAGAATGAAGTAATGAGTCACTGGTTTTATAGGTACTTGTGTAAATAAACATTTCAAGGCATGTAAAGGCGAGGGTGGTTTCAATAACTTCCTGTGGGGTTTTTTTTTTCGAGGTCTTTGCCCAACTTTTAGAATCTGCGGTTTTTTAAGCCACATATTTGCATCAGGGCTGCAGATTTAAATAGATTTATGTTTGCAATGGACTGAGAATGACAATTAATGGTTATAAGTATGAGCTCTGCTCCAAAGCTCCCAAATCATTTGAGAGTGCACTTTGGCACACTGGCCTTCATCGCATGGTCGCTAATCATTTTGTTGCTTTGGCTGGGGCCTGTCAGGGTCTTCGAGGCTGTTGCCACAAATTTATTTTTTTAAACCGAGATGCGCTAAGTCGTCACGAATGAAAGGACATATTTTTCCTTTTTTTCCCCCATTGAATGTGCATTGCATTTCACGTTCAATGCTGAGTAGGATCGTGCGAGTTATGCCCCTGTCCCACTTAGGAAACCTGAACGGAAACCTCTGGAGACTTTGCGCCCCACCCAAGGTTTCCGTGCGGTTCCCGGAGGTTGCAGGTGGTTGCCAGCGGTTGCAGGTAGTGGAAGCAGGTAGGGAGACTGACAAAAACCTCCAGGAACCGCACGGAAACCTTGGGTGGGGCGCAAAGTCTCCAGAGGTTTCCGTTCAGGTTTCCAAAGTGGGACAGGGGCATTATGTCATGGCCAGTAGAGTTTTGACTTAAGAGGGTGGAGAATGAGGGAGGCAGTACAAAAGAAAATTAAAAACAATTAGGGTAGCCTAGCCAGAGGTAACAAAAAAGACAGTGCTGGAGTAACTCAGCAGGTCAGGCAGCATCTCTAGAGAACATGAATTAATGACGTTTTCGGTCGGGACCCTCCAGAATGCTTAACCAGCACCTGTATTTCCTTTTTATCCCCCCAACATTTTCCAGAGATAACAAAACTGTTGACGTTTTTAGGTCAACCTAACAGCTCCTGTATTTTGCGAAACTTGGTGTCATGATTCTCATTTAATCAGCTCCCTTTCACCATGATCTTGTTGTACTCTTTGCTGACAGTGACATAAATTTTAAGAACAAATTGCTGGAGGAACTCAGCAGACGGACCAGGCAGCATCAGCGGAGGGAAGAGGGCAGGTGATGTTTTGACCCGCTGAGTCACTCCAGCATATTGTGCCTATCTTTGATATAAACCAGCCGCTGGAGTTCCACTTTATTATATTGGGTGAACCTTTGGGTGGAGACCTGGCTTCAGTCTCAAAAAGAGTTCTGGCCCCAAATGTTGCCTGTTCTTTTCCCGCCATAGATCCCGCCTGACCTGCTGATGCTGGGATCTTGAGTAAAAAAAACATCTTGAGTCTCGATTATACATTTTAAACATTTCGTGATTTTTACTTCATTGGTTGTTTGTGAAGGAAGGGGTGGGATTGCATGATTTATGATCAATGGGTGTAACATTACCCTCTGTGTAATGTTTTGCCCCAATTATAACTAAATGGCAATTATTTAATCAAACATTCTTCATAGCAATAATCCCTTACACAGTCTATTGTACATTAGCTATTACAGTACCTATATTTTGTTATAAGGTCATGTGATAGGAGCAGAATTAGGTCATTCGGCCTATCAAGTCTACTCCGCCATGGCTGATCTATCTCTCCCCCCGAACCCCATTCCCCTACCTACTCCCCATAACCTCTGACACCCGTGCTAATCAAGAATCGATCTATATCTGCCTTAAAATTTGGAGATCAACCAGACTGCAGGTCCTTCCCAGCTAATGAACACCCAACTTGTCACCAGACTGTGCAGGACCTAAAACAAGACCTGTCAAAGGGCAGGTGAGTGCCTAGCGAGCCAACGGCCATCCACAGTAAAAGTTGCGATCACTGTCGTACATAGCATTGTAAGGCACCGTGCCCGTTGATGTTTTTAATGATGATGATGACGATGATGATGATGTGCATAAGCATGGGCGTTTGGGAGACTGGCGGGATGGATTTGCGGAGCTGCAGGCACCTGATGCTCTGTGGGAACTCTGTTCACTCCAGAAGCTCCAACTTGCAAACTTTTTGGGTTGCGAACATGTTGAAGGAACAAATTACTGCTAGAAACTAGGGACGACTTGTACTGCAGTGTGGGCTGGCTGAAATGTCAACAATAGAGATGCTAAACTCTTCAATTATCGGAATTTGGTTAGTCAAGTCAAGCGTCCAGAGTGTTTTATTGTCATATGTCCCGGACGGGACAATTAAATTCTTACTTGCTGCAGCAATATGTAAACATTGTATATAACGGGGGGGGGGGAAGAAAAAGTTCAATAAATAGCAAATATAGTGCAAATAACAAATAATAATATAGTCTTTTGCAGATCAGAGCTCATAGCTTATTTGTTGTGCTTAATAGCCTGATGGCTGCAGGGAAGAAGCTGTTCCTGAACCTGGACATTACAGTTTTCAGGCTCCTGTACCTTTTTCCTGATGGCAGTGGTGAGATTAGTGTGTGGCCAGGATGGTGTGGGTCCTTGATGATGTTGGCTGCCTTTCTGAGGCAGCGACTACGATAGATCCCTTCGACGGTGGGGAGGTCAAAGCCGGTGATGGACTGGGCAGTGGTCACAGCTTTGTGTAGTCTTTTGTTCGCTCAAGTTGCTGAACCAGGCCACGATGCAACCAGTCAGCATGCTCTCCACCGTGCACCTGTTAGTTTTCCAACATCAATATCTGCAGTCAAATATTTGTAATCCAAACCAGTGTGATTAATATAACAGAGAGGAGGCAATTTTTTTCGTCAGTAACATTTTACCTCAACGTAACTCAACTGCCTGAATATTAGGGGTAGCCTCCTGCTTTCAGTCTTCGAGTGGGCAGCGCATTGAACACCACATGACCCAACTCACCCAAGTTGGTCAGATCTTTAGACAATAGACAATAGAATAGACAATAGACAATAGGTGCAGGAGTAGGCCATTCAGCCCTTCGAGCCATTCAATGTGACCATGGCTGATCATCCCCAATCAGTACCCCGTTCCTGCCTTCTCCCCATATCCCCTGACTCCGCTATCTTTAAGAGCCCTATCTAGCTCTCTCTTGAAAGCATCCAGAGAACCCGCCTCCACCGCCCTCTGAGGCAGAGAATTCCACAGACTCACCACTCTCTGTGAGAAAAAGTGTTTCCTCGTCTCCGTTCTAACTTCGGCTTGCTCCTTATTCTTAAACTGTGGCCTCCCCCAACATCGAGAACATGTTTCCTGCCTCTAGCGTATCCAAACCCCAGACAGACTTTAGAGACACCGTGTGGAAGCAGGCCCCTTCGACCGGCCGTGTCTGCAACGTCCAGCGATCACCCACACACTGGGGACATTTGCAATTTGACCAAAGCCACTTAACTGCAAACATGGAGTGTGAGAGGAAACCGGATCATCCGGAGAAAACTGAGGATGGGTTTTCAATAGCGCCCATAGTCAGGATCAAACCCGGGTCTCTGGCAGTGTACGGCAGCAACTCTACTGCTGCGCCCTCTGTGTGCCGCCCTGGCAAGAATAATTGGAATTAAATGTGTTTTAGGTTGTGTATCTCTTTGTGCTGAACCCATTGGTGTACGGGAAAAGCGCTTGATCATTTTTACCCTCGTTTTTGATGTTGAATTCCTCAGTTGCATGAGCCGATTGTGAAGTTGATTTTTGCTATTTGTCATCTGATGATGCTACTAAAGTTCTTCTTTGCCCTCGCCCACACAGTTGGTGAATTCGTAAGTGATGCCCTCCTTGTTCCAGACAAGTGCAAATTCCTGCACCGGGAGAAGATGGACACCTGTGAGAGCCATCTGTATTGGCACACTGTCGCAAAGGAGGTATGCTTGCTTTACTGAAAGGTTCTCCAGTCACCAAGCAAATATTTGTCTGCCGCTCGTGACATAGAAACATAGAAAATAGGTGCAGGAGTAGGCCATTCGGCCCTTCGAGCCTGCACCGCCATTCAATATGATCATGGCTGATCATCCTACTCAGTATCCTGTACCTGCCTTCTCTCCATACCCCCTGATCCCTTTAGCCACAAGGGCCACATCTAACTCCCTCTTAGGCTCCTTATCTCTCCATCAGCCAATCAGTCTAAATGAAGGTTTTTGTACATTCGAGGAATGTGTTCAAGCTGTGAATGAAATGTTGGCACACCAATGTCATCTTAAGTGCCAATATAGTTATTTGTAATTTTTCTGCCCTTAATGAGGATTATCTATTTTCTAATCCCTTGAATTGTGCCATTGTTCTCAAACTGGGAGGCTGTGAAGGACACAAAGAAAATGTCTCATGGTTATAGCTCAACCTTTTTTTGTATAGTTTTTGGAGTTCATTTGCAATTCCTTGCCTCATCAGTCTCCTCTGATTAGAAACATAGAAAATAGGTGCAGGAGTAGGCCATTCGCCCCTTCGAGCCTGCACCGCCATTCAATATGATCATGGCTGATCATCCAACTCAGTATCCTGTACCTGCCTTCTCTCCATACCCCCTGAACCCTTTAGCCACAAGGGCCACATCTAACTCCCTCTTAAATATAGCCAATGAACTGGCCTCAACTACCTTCTGTGGCAGAGAATTCCAGAGATTCACCGCTCTCTGTGTGAAAAATGTTTTTCACATCTCGGCCCTAAAAGATTTCCCCCTTATCCTTAAACTGTGACCCCTTGTTCTGGACTTAACATTTCTGAGGCAGCAGGTTTGGCCTGTTTATAGCCTTCGGTTTTCTATTCTGGCAGTATGTACTCTTTCTGTTACCTTCAATCAGTGCCTGAAAATTTGGATTCCTGGTGAAAGGAAGCATGTTCCCTGCATTGAACTAGAGCATCATCACTGCTCCCTTCTTCACCGTTGATCGTCCTTGCCTATACTCCATTTCATTGCAATTTGAACAAGCTGCACCAGGCTTTGACACATGGTGTTCAAGTTGGTTCCCACACTCCCAACAAAAAGGTATACGCACTGGGGTGCCTGCCAATTTTGGTGCATGTAGTTGCCGGGTAGTGCAGACTAATGGGTTGGATTTGCTAGTTCATTTCTCCCTCTCCAACCATATACTAAAATTAACATTGCATTTGTCCATTTTCTGGTCCTCCAGAGCAGGTTTAGATGGGAAATATGATGTGAGAATTAATGGTACCAAGTTGTCCTTGTTCCTTCAGCTTCACAATCAATCCTTCAAGTAGTTGAACTGCATCTTTCCAGACTTAGGCTTGCATCTCCAGGGATGATTTTTAATAGGTCAGCCTACTGGCTAGTTCCCCGGTACAGAATAACTCCATATGACTAATATCCATTGGCTGAAGGTTATCTTCCTACTGCTCCCACAACTCCCTTCATGTGGCCCCATTCGCTACGATAATTGTACCAAGCCATGAGTCCATCAGAAATCTTCAGGCTGAATAACACAACACAATTAAAATCAGTGTGAATAAATCATTCAATGCAGGAGAAATGCTTCTAATTGTTGGGTTCTTGCATACTGCCAGTCGGCTTTCTAGCAAAGTTGCTATTATCTCAACATTGTTTACTTATTCTTGCTATATGCTGATGGGAGGACAAATAGAAGGGAGGCAGGTGGCGGTGAGGAAATCCACACATGCTGTTAACTTTTTGTTTAAGAAGGAACTGCAGATGCTGGAAAATCGAAGGTACACAAAAATGCTGGAGAAACTCAGCGGGTGCAGCAGCATCTATGGAGCGAAGGAAATAGGCAACGTTTCGGGACGAAACCCTCTGAGTCTGAGGAAGGGTCTCGGCCCGAAACGTTGCCTATTTCCTTCGCTCCATAGATGCTCAGATTCAGATTCAGATTCAACTTTAATTGTCATTGTGCAGTGTACGGTACAGAGACAACGCCCAGTGCGTATACCTTTTTGTTGGGAGTGTGGGAACTAACTTGAACACCATGCGTCAAAGCCTGGTGCAGCTTGTTCAAATTGCAATGAAATGCAAGGACGATCAACAGTGATGAAGAGAGCAGTGGTGCTGCACCCGCTGAGTTTCTCCAGCATTTTTGTGTACCTTATGCTGTTAACTTTGTCTTGCACTTTCTTTGTACCTGGTTCTCCAGTAGCTTCCTTTCGATGCTCGGGATTTTCAGTATTACATAGTTCGCCTTCTTCGAGTAGTGCTCTCCCGCTTACACTACGCCACTGCCTCCATTTTGAACAGCAGTAATCTTTGTAAAGAGATTGTTCCTTTCCTCATCCACGTCTCACTCCATGCTGCCCACCTTTACTTGGGTGTATAAGTGTTCCTCTTTATTTTCATGCACATGTTTCTTGTGTGCCAAACATTTGACATGGTGTGTATGCACAAAGGAAATTGTTTCTCTTGGAATATTCCTGAAGATCAGATACTTGCTGTCAACATAGAAACATAGAATATAGGTGCAGGAGGAGGCTATTCGGCCCTTCGAGCCAGCACCACCATTCATTGTGATCATGGCTGAGCGGCCCCAATCAATAACCCGTGCCTGCCTTCTCCCCATATTCCTTGATTCCACTAGCCCCTAGAGCTCCATCTAACTCTCTCTTAAATCCATCCAGTGATTTGGCCTCCACTGCCCTCTGTGGCAGGGAATTCCACAAATTCACAACTCTCTGGGTGAAAAAGATTTTTCTCACCTCAGTCTTAAATGGCCTCCCCTTTATTCTAAGACTCCTGGCCCCTGGTTCTGGACTCGCCCAACATTGGGAACATTGAACTGGAAGGAGGTTTGTGGGGGGGGGGAGGAGGAAGCTAGTGCAACTTTACGTTCAACTGAATCAAGCTCACTTCAAGAAAATCTCTAACCTAGACCAGGTCTTGTTTGGATCCCCAGAACCCATGGGAATTTTCACCGCTTTAATTCTTTGTCCTTCCCCAGACGTGTGGTGACAAGATCATGAACCTCCACGACTACGGGATGCTGCTGCCCTGCGGCATTGACGAGTTTCGAGGAGTAGAATTTGTTTGCTGCCCCTTCCCAGAAGAAAACGATAAGGTTGACTCGGACATTGATGTGGAAGATTCGGACGTCTGGTGGGGAGGAGATGATGCAGATTATGCCGATGGCGGGTAAGGGTTATGTTGCTGCATATTAATGATTGTTGGCAGCTTCATGCATTGAGAATATCAAAGGTGACGAATAAACCTTACGGATTTAAAATTCCATTAATATTATAGATTTGCGTTTCACGATTATGCTCGAAATGAAACCAGTCAGTGTATTCCACTTGCCTTAATGTGTTAGAATGTACATCATGCTGTTTGCAATCCTAAAACAATGTTACAATAATATCTAAAACTGAGCACCATAATATTTTTTTGGTATACATCTTCACATTCAAGTGTTTTTTTTAACTTGCTTGCTGACAGCGATTGTTGGGTCCTCGGTGGATGCTCCAGTTATGATTGCTGATGTCTAATCAGTTTAGTTTGGGTTATAGTTATATCAGTGCATTGCAGCCTGCTTGCACTTTTATATACTTGGCAAGGATTGAAGAACAGCATTTTCTATTAACTAAAGTTATGCCAAACCAACAGCGTGTGTCGGATGTTTAAGAAGGAATTGCAGATGCTGGAAAATCGAAGGTACACAAAAAAGCTGGAGAAACTCAGCGGGTGCAGCAGCATCTATGGAGCGAAGGAAATAGGCAACGTTTCGGGCCGAAACGTTGCCTATTTTCTTCGCTCCATAGATGCTGCTGCACCCTCTGAGTTTCTCCAGCTTTTTTGTGTACCAGCATGTGTCAGATAGTGTGAGCTGCTGAAGAAATGTCTAACCTTGAGGGTCAGTCAAGTGTCCATCAAGGAGAATGGTAAATTAGCAATAAGAGAACAAAACGACCTCATTAGTATTCGGCAACTTGGAAAAACGACTGTCACCTTACACGAACCACAGAAATAATTAGTGAGCGTTCTCCTTCAATTTAATAAAAACCTTTCTTTTTGAAACTCGTTTACGCGTTGCTGTTGGTCACAAAAGAATGCATTGAAAATTAACTGCTTTTGAAATAATTAACAGCACATCATTAATTTTACAACAGTTTGAACATGCCCTTCTTGGCAAAAAAACTTTTCACAAATAATGACTCTACTGAAGTATCGCAGCAGTGTGAATATTTTTGATGCTAATTGATTTTTCATTGTTCGACTGTTATTAATCTTCATCCTTTTAAGAATAATTGATTGCGTCGTTTTTTGTCTCGTCGTCAGCCGTCGGCCCTGAAAGTCTTCAAAATAATTTAGCCTTGGCTCAGGGCAAGATTATTGGGAGTGTTAATCGCTGATGCTGTTTATGTATGTCTTTGTCTCAAAGGGAAAGCTATTATTTAGCAACCACTCAGTGCATGTTCTATTCCTAGACTGCATTGTAAGCCATTTCATTACTATCGCCCACCAGTCACTTAACAAATTTTATGTCTTCATAAATAAATAGGATCGGCTTGCTGGGCGCATTGTCATTAGCAGCTCAGCCGCGACGATCATTCTTCGGAAAATCAATGCAAATATTAAAGCAGATCTGTTGATAGAGGGCCTCCATTAAAATGGAAATCTGACTGCGGCCAAATGTAATCAATATTAAAAAAAAGCAGCACTCTTGCTGAATAGAAAACATGCATCAGTCGCCCGTTTCAAGCGTGCTGATCTCAGGATTTGCACCTCTTTTGCGTACTTTTCTTTTTTTCTTGCTACGTGTTCTCTGCTCCCCCCCCCCCCCCCCCCTGCAATCAGTCTGGAGAAGGGTCGCAACCCGAAATGTCACCTCGCAATTTTCTCCAGTGACATTGCCTGACCCACTGAGTTAAGGGCCTGTTCCACTTTCACGACCTAATTCACGACCTCTGCCAAGTTTGCCCTCGACTCATACTCACAGCATGGTCGTCACGAGGCCATAGGTAGGTTGTAGCAGGCCGTGATGCTGGCCGTAGGTCGGGGCGTTTTTTTTCTAACCTGATGAAAAATGTCCACGAGTAAAAAAGGTCGTGAAAGTGGGACAGGCCCTTTATCTCAGCATTTTGTGTCTGTCTTTTCTCTTCGTTTCCAGTTCTCAGCAAAGGACAATTCTGATGGGTGGTTTCCTGCAATTCACTCACGCCCTCACCTCCAACCCCTCCCCTCAATAAGTCTGGAGGACGTGAAACTTCCCCTATCCATGTTATGACCAGCTCTCTGATGCCGTCTGGCCAGCTGAGTTGCTACTATTTTTATAAAGCAACATTTAGGGTGGCACAGTGGAGCTGGTAGAGACTGGCTCGATCCTGACTCTGGGTGCTGTCCGTGTGGATTTTGCACGTTCCTCTTGTGAGCACATGGGTTTCCTCCGAGTGCTCCAGCATCCCAAAATCATGTGGGTTTGTAGGTTAATTGGCCCCTGTACATTATTCCTAGTGTGTGGGGAGTATGTGAGAAAGTGGGATAACAAAGAACCAGCGTATTGATGGTAGACAAAAATGCTGGAGAAACTCAGCGGGTGAGGCAGCATCTCTGGAGAGAAGGAATAGGTGACGTTTCGGGTCGAGACCCATCTTCAGACTGAGGAATTTAAACCAGCATCTGCAGTTCTTTCTTACACATTCAGTCGCATGGCTGTTATTTGCACATGAGTATTGACTGATCGTTTAATCAGGGGCAGTCAAAGCTAAACTTCCATTTTGTCCACAACGGATATGATCCACAAGCTAATGGAGATCTGCTTTCCTCCTCCCGACCCTGTTCTAACACCAAGGCGCTGAGGTCGTTTCTAACATTGCCTCTCGCTTGCTCTGCTCCACATTGTGGCTATACGACTCGCGTAATTGAGCTTCAGCACGAGTGAGAAACCATTGAAATGTCAGTTGTCTGGTGCCTTATTAATTCCTGAATAATTAATGGCATATTGAGGCCTGAAGGGACTTGCTGTTTGAAATGTTCCAGCCATCTGTCATTGCATTTGAAGTATCGAAGAGCATGCTGGCATTGTCTTCATTGTTTATCCCGGTCATGATCTAAAATCCTATTGTCGAGTCAAGCCAAGTATATTGTCATACGAACAAGTACGGTGAGATACAGCTACAATTAAAATCTAGCGGCAGTGTCACAGGCACGTCGACTGGGAAGATAACAGAACAACATAAATTAGACATTCATTGCACAAATTCTACAAAACACTGAAAAGATAAAGTTTGAGCAAAATAAAACTGAATAAAGACGAGCAAAGCAGGAGGTGACCGTGGCATTCGGTTGCTGAGGTAGGAATAGGATGATTCGGAACCGAATAGTTTCAGGAGACTTGTTATTCCTGAAGCTGGTGGTGTGAGGCATCAAAGCCTTTGAACCTCCTCTCCAATAGTGAATGCTCAAGTAGCTGCTTTCAATGGTGTGGAGGGCTCTGGCCATCGTGGACTGGGCTGAATCCTCCACTCTGCAGCCTCTTGCCCTCCTGTGCATTGTAATTGCCGTACCTGGCCATAATGCAACCAGTCGGGATACTCATTAAAGTGCATCCCCAGTCTGACGAAGGGTCCCGTCCCAAAACGTCACCCATCTATGCTCCTCAGAGATGCTGCCTGACCTGCCGAGTTACTCCAGCATTTGGTGTCCTTTTGTCCCTCTGTAGAAGTATAAAGTATTCAGTGACGTGCCAAATCTCTTTAACCGTCGAAGAAACTAGCGGTGCTGTATGCTAGGCCTAGGACAGGGATATTAACGTGAAGGAATTCTAAGCTGCTCGCTGTCTCCACCACTGATTCACCAAACAAGCTAATGGGACTAATGTAGATGCGTGCTTTGTCAGCATGGGCTGGTTGGGCTGAAGGGCCGGTTGCTGCACTATATGACACTGACTCTGTGAAAGCTGGCGCCAGTTCTTCCGCCTTCTGAAGCCGACGATTAGTTTTAATACAAAGGAACTGGAGACGTGGCTTATACTAAAGATAGGCAGCATCTCCAGTCAAAATGGACAGGTGACTTTGGAGATACAGCATGGCCCATCGAGTCCGCACCGACCAGCGATCACCCCGTACACCAGCACTATCCTTCACATTGGGGGCAATTTTACAACTTACCGAAGCCAATTAACCAACAAACCTGTACGCCTTTGGAGTGTGGGAGGAAACTGGAGCACCCAGAGAAAACGTACAAGCTCCGTACAGACAGCACCTGTCGTCAGGTTCGAACCGGGATCCTGGCTCTAAGGCAGCAACTCTACCGCTGCACCTCTGTGCCAACCCTAAGGGTTCAAGGATTTGCCTCTACTTCAGCTCTGTGCTTTGTGAGGGGACTGAGCACATTGTGGTATCTGTAGACACTGCTACAGTTTGTGCAGGAGGTACTTGGCAGGACAGATGCGTATATATTTTGGGGTTGCTTTGCTCCTGCGCCATCTGTGCTTTCATGACGTTTTAGACTCTGTTTTGAAAAGCATCCAGAACGTTGCTTCATCATAAGTCGTTGTCTGCCAGAGATTCACAAGAGTATATTGAAATATAATGCTTTTCATCAAGGGGGCTTAAGAACAGACTTGAATCTTTTCCTCTTGCCACCTAATAATCCCTTGCAGTGACTGAGCTTGCTGTAGAGAGAGTCTGGTATCAGGCTTGCGAACAATGCCTGCCATTTGGGGCCGACTGATTAGTGAGACATGCACATGGGGTGAGGTTTCCTGGCATAAAGGATGGTTAGAATCATCTGGTATCTCGACAACTTCCTCAGTGGAAGAAGAAAGATCTGGCGGGCCGCAGCCTACAGTGGGGGAGTTCGGAAGCCGCGAGCTCGACTCGAAGACCGGAGAGGAGGATGACGACAGAATCGAGTAGTGGGCTGGTAGGAGAGAGATGGGGTATTGCCTCCAGCGCCATCAGGGTGGGCTGCAGGAGGCACCCCCGGGATACGAAGACGGTCGGGTGTGGAGAGGACCGTCTGTTCGCAGGCCAGGCCAAGCTGGTCGAGGCTGACATAGGAGGCCCTACAGCAGCCTGGGGCTTGCCTGGATCGGGATCCGCTCCAGTATATCCAGCACATGGACCAAACTTTGGATTTTATTGTAAATGGTGCTAAAATATGGCGACTCATGCATATGTGATCTATGCAAGACGAGTTTCATTGTGCATTGCACACGTGACAATAAAGCACCTGGAGCTCAGTCTCATACGGATCCTGCATGCTCCAGTCATTAGTGTGACAAAAATGCACAACAGAGGATGTACTTCCGGCAACAGCTGAGGAAGCACAATCTGCCACAGGCAATGATGGTCCGATTCTACACGGCCATCGTAGAGTCTGTCCTCACCTTCTCCATCATGGTCTGGTTTGGCTCAGCCACCAAGCACGACATCCGGAGGCTGCAGCGAATCGTCCGATCAGCTGAGAAGGTTATTGGCTGCTACCTTCCCTCATTGACGAACTGTACACTGCAAGGGCCAGGAAGCAAGTGGGTAAGATCATCTCTGACTCCTCTCACCCTGGCCACAAACTCTTTGAATCACTTCACTCTGGAAGGCGACTGTCAAAGCTGCCACAGCCAGACGTCGCCAATTCCTTCTCTCTATAGATGCTGCCTCATCCGCTAATTTTCTCCATCTTTTTTTGGCTACCTTCGATTTTTCCAGCACCTGCAGTTCTTTCTTAAACAACAAGTTATCTTTTCTCAGGCGGCACCTACATAGAACCTGATGGCCCCTTAACCATCAGCAGCTGCAGTGCATCAGCTCTGATCTGGTTTCCCTGGTGATTACTGTCATTTGTCCCTGTTGCCTGCTCTTGGCTTCGCTATCAGAAAACGCCAGGACTATTTTTGATCAGAATAACCAGGAGAGCAGGAACTCTAGGCCCCCGACCGCGGAGGAGCAAAGAAGGGACGAGATTTGAACTTTTTTGCGCCTTCCATCACAGTGAGGAATGTGGAGGAGTCACTGTGGTGGATGTTTATGTTTAAATGTATTTTGTGTGTTGCGTTGCTTTTTATGTGTATGACTGATTTGGCAAATGAAATTCTCCTCATACTTGGCCAATAAAGTGTTATTGTGATTGATTGTGACTGTAATTGGAAGGTATGCTTGAATTACTAATTCCACTACGTCTCAATTGAACAGAAGCAGCTATACAGACTCGCAGGCTGAGGTCCTACACGAACCCATGTTAAAAAAAAACAGATATTGGGTGGAAAGTTGCATGTTCAGTAACTTGCTGGTGATCATGGACATGAAGTTTCTAAGTCCATCTCCTGCCCAAACACCCAAGGAACCCACCCTGCCGTGAGCCGAGAATGGAGGTGAACCCTGTCAAGCAAATTGGTGGGTGAAGCTCACTGGGAGGAACCGTTGGAAGATCTTCTCAACAACGACTCTGTCCTTAGCATCATAGACTGGATAGACTCGGCTTATACTCGGTAGAATTTAGAAGATTGAGTGGGGATCTTATAGAAACTTACAAAATTCTTAAGGGGTTGGACAGGCTAGATGCAGGAAGATTATTCCCGATGTTGGGGAAGTCCAGATCAAGGGGTCACAGTTTAAGGATAAGGGGGAAGTCTTTTAGGACCGAGATGAGAAAATCATTTTTTACACAGAGGGTGGTGAATCTGTGGAATTCTCTGCCACAGAAGGTAGTTGAGGCCAGTTCATTGGCTATATTTAAGAGGGAGTTAGATGTGGCCCTTGTGGCTAAAGGGATCAGGGGGTATGGAGATAAGGCAGGTACAGGATACTGAGTTGGATGATCAGCCACGATCATATTGAATGGCGGTGCAGGCTCGAAGGACCGAATGGCCTACTCCTGCACCTATTTTCTATGTTTCTATACCCCATAACTTCATTCCACAGCCAACTAACCAGCCCAACTTTGCCATCAACCGTGGCAAGCTAGAGGACAAGAACCATATGTCAGCTGAAAAACCGGGGCCATGTGAGCAGACGATATCCATTAAAATTGATGGAGGGAAACATCAATCACAGCTTTGCATCCTATGTCAGTGATGGTGTACCAGGGAGAGAGGCATGACTTCATGAAGAATGACAAACTGCCTTGCTGTCTGCCTTGGGGGTCATCACTGGGGTCCTGTTCAACCATTTCCAGTGGCAAAGATCTCTCAACTCCCAGGGGTTCTACTGTTATGTTACATCTGCCACATTAAAGCTGGTCAAAGCATTATTTATGGTAGTCTGCACACAAGTTATAAATCCACATTGATCAAAGCCAGAAGAGTCCAGAAGAGATTGCCATACAGAAGCACGAAGTGAAAACCTTCAACTGGTTGCTTATTGCAAGAACCAGTTACAATAAGAAAGATGCATTTATATAACTCCTTTGTGCACAGAATGCACCACAGCCAGTGAAGAACTTTGCACGGCAGTGGATTTTGAACATGAGCTGCAGCACAATCAAATAATCGAATGAGACTCCACAGAAGGCCAAGTCTGAGGAAGACTCCTGACCTGAAGCGTCACCTATCTATTTTCTACAGAGATGCTGCCTGACCCGCTGAGTTACTCCAGCATTTTTGCAGTTCCTTGATTCTACCCTACAGGAAGCTGCCATTTGATCAACGTCATTAATGGCTCTTCAGAACGTGTTCTTTCCACCAAACCGCTGTTAAATTCTACAACTTTTAAGTTCCAATTGAGCCTCCTTCCTTTCAGAGAATGCATTCTGGATTGCAAAACGCTGACTTCCACGTCACATGCTTGTGCTCAATCGCTTTCAATCTAAGTACTCTGGTTGATGAGCAGATAATCCGTTTCTGGGATGTTAATTGATTAAAGAACTCTTTTGCCCGTCCATGAAATTATGCCTTGAGCTCTCTTATGTCCACCTGAGAAGGCTTGGGCGCCGAGAATCATTTCAAGGGCTACTTCCAAGTGATAATTCTTTTGGCGTTTACTGCTCTTTACATCTTGTGGGATCATATTGATGATTAAAATTGTGTGTGTAGAAATGTTAATTAGCGCAGCACATTAAACTGCAAATAGTAATGTGGTAATTGTGTTTGCAGGCTGTGCATGTGGAAACTGACCTTGTGACTGACTGGCGCCAGCCCAAAACTGGTATCCCAGAATATATCTGATGCAAATACACTAATTACAGGGTAATAAAACTATTCACAGCCTTGGAATAATATGTACTTTTCATGCAGCATGATTAATTCTACCCATGGAAAGAATACCATTTCCAGTAATCCAAAGTGCTTTAAATTTCCTTGAACAGACTTCAGTTAAAATAATGCAATTTAAAATAATGTCTAAACAATTACTAGCTAATTAAATGCCCTTGTGTGGAATCTTGCTCCATTCTAGCAGTTTCTGCACTGTTAGTGCCATCTTCCATTGCGATGTAGTTGTTGGATAATTGGATTAGAGCTGCCATCCAAGACTAGGTGTTTGAACTAATCATTGTGTGTCTTATTTCGGATGGATTTGATGATGCACTTCAACCACATTGAGGTAGCAGTTCCTTTCATGTTCAGCTCAGTTTACTGTCACATGTATCGAGGTACAGTGACAAGCTTTTGTTGCGTGCTGTCCAGTTAGCGGAAAGACAATACATGATTACAATCGAGCCATTTACAGTGTATAGATGTACAATAACGGAATAACATTTAGTGCAAGGTAAACTCAGAGAAGTCTGATCAAGGATAGTCCTAGGGTCACCAATGAGGTAGATAGTAGTTCAGCACTGCTCTCTGATTGTGGTAGGATGATTCAGTTGCCTGACAACAGCTGGGATGAAACTGTCCCTGAATCTGGAGGTGTGTGTTTTCACACTTCTATATCTATTGCCTGATGGGAGAGGGGAGAAGAGGGAGTGGCCAGGGTGAGACTCGTCCTTGATTATGCTGCTGGCCTTGCCGAGGCAGCGTGAGGTTTCAATGGAGTCAATAGAAGGGAGGTTGGTTTGTGAGACGGTCTGGGCTGCGTCCACAAT
Source organism: Amblyraja radiata (assembly GCF_010909765.2). Classification (NCBI taxonomy): domain Eukaryota; kingdom Metazoa; phylum Chordata; class Chondrichthyes; order Rajiformes; family Rajidae; genus Amblyraja; species Amblyraja radiata. Next base: position 5,085,542 of record NC_045969.1, read on the forward strand.
ACGCCGCAATTCCTTGCTGTCTTGGATGAAGCTGTTCCCAAACCAAGCTGTGGTGTATCCCGATAAAGTGCTTTCCGAATATGTCTGAATAATGCGATGCAATTCCCACCTTAAATTGGAATCGACTATCCCACTTCCAGAAATGCAAACTGTGGTTGGTAGAAGTCACTGTGGATATGTTCAGATTGGTGTCTATTCTTTTATAATGAATATCAACGTGATTTGTGAGGGACCCTCTATTTTGTCAGGTGATGATTCCTTCTGCAGTTGTACAGGGCCCTAGTGAGACCACACCTGGAGTATTGTGTGCAGTTTTGGTCTCCATTTGAGGAAGGAAATTCTTGCTATTGAGGGAATGCAGCATAGGTTCACCAGGTTAATTCCCAGGATGGCGGGACTGTCATATGTTGAGAGAGTGGAGCGGTTGGGCTTGTATACTCTGGAATTTAAAAGGATGAGAGAGGATCTTATTGAAACATATAAGATTATGAAGGGTTTGGACACGCTGGAGGCAGGAAACATGTTCCCGATGTTGGGGGAGTACAGAACCGGGGGCCACAGTTTAAGAATAAGTGGTAAGCCATTTAGAACGGAGATGAGGAAATACCTTTTCACGCAAAGTTGTGATTCTGTGGAATTCTCTGCCTCAGAGGGCGGTGGAGGCCGGTTCTCTGGATGCTTTCAAGAGAGAGTTGGATAGAGCTCTTAAAGATAGTGGAGTCAGGGGATATAGGGAAAAGGCAGGAACGGGGTACTGATTGTGGATGATCAGCCATGATCACATTGAATGTAGGTGATGGCTCGAAGGGCCGGTTGGCCTACTCATGCACCTATTGTCTATTGTCTAACCGGAATTATGGAAACAAGGAACTGCAGATGTTGGTTTACAAAGAAAGAAGCTGGAGTCATTCCAGCTGTTTTCAGGCAACTGAACCATCCTATCAATAGCTTGAGAACGGCCCTGAGCCACTACCTACTTCACTGGAGACCCTCAGACTATCTTTAATTGGAATTTACTGGACTTGATCTTGCACAAAATGTTATTCCCTCTATCATGTATCTGTACACTGTAGATGGCTCAATTGTAATCATGTATTGTCATTCCGCTGACTGGTGAGCAAGCAACAAGAGCTTCCCCCTGTACCTTGGTACACGTGACAGTAAACTGAACTAATTCAACAGGTCAGAAAGCATCTCTGGAGAACATGGGTAGGTGACATTTCAGGTACAGGCTGAAGAAGGATCCCAACCCGAAATGTCACTTATCCATGTTCTCGAAGGATGCTGCCTGTCCTGCTGAGTTACTCCAACAACTTTTTTATAAAACTGGAATTATAGGCTGTGCCAAGAAGAATTCCTGTCCTTATTTCAGTTTGCAAAATGCCACCTAGAGCGCCAAGAGACAATTTCAAGCTACACTAGTGACGTATGGATACTCAACAGATTTGGCAGGGCTTGCATGCCATCAAGTCTACGAGGCAAAACCAGGCAGCAAATATGGAAGAACGCATCAGTTGAGCTCAATGTTTTTTGAGCCCAGAGCTTTGATAGGAAAGTATCTCTGGATACTTTCAAGAGAGAGCTTTATAGGGCTCTTAAAGATAGTGGAGTCAGGGGATATGGGGAGAAGGCAGGAACGGGGTACTGATTGGGGATGATCAGCCATGATCACATTGAATGGCGGTGCTGGCTCGAAGGGCTGAATGACCTACTCCTGCGCCTATTGTCTATTGAGTTTGTACATTCTCCCCGTGATCTGCGTGGCTTTTCTCCGAGATCTTCGGATTCCACCCACACTCCAAAGACGTACAGGTTTGTAGGTTAATTGGCTTGGTAAATGTAAAAAAATGTCCCTAGTGGGTGTGGGATAGTGTTAATGTGCGGGGATCGCTGGTCGGCGCAGACCCGGTGGACCGAAGGGCCTGTTTCCGCGCTGTATCTCTAAACTAAACTAAAACTAAAACGAAACGGAGGGTCAGGCAACAACACCGAAGGGCAGAAACGGTTAATGCTTCTGGTCCAGGACATCTTGTCAGATCTGGAAAAGAGGAAAGCAGATTATTTTTCAGAAGGTGAGGAGAGCTAGGTGGAATAAAGGGAATATATCTAACAGGTTGATAGCAAATAAGTTCACGGGGTAATGACTAGCACTTTGCGTAATATTTTGTAAATGACCCTCACAAAAAAAATGAAAGGTGTCTTTTTGATTTTCTTAAATCTTCCCAGCATCTACAATTTTGATTTTCTTAAATCTTATTAACGTGTGCTGGAGATGTTGTAATTGAGAATTGCCAATCTAGGTTTCAATATTAAATCTTTCATCTCATGGACTAATGGCTACAAATGGAGCTGTAAACTGGAATCATCAGATGACAGCCTCATTCTAATCAGGGGGGAATGAGACGCCATGGGAGTGCAGTGCTTCTCACCGCCCCCCTCCCTTCCTTCAGCTAATCTGTGTGAAGGCTGTGAGCACATTTCACCTGAGTGCATTTGCAGCAATGCAGATGTTTTGATTTGGCAAAATGTGTGAACTAAATTAAACGGGGAAAAATGACTAGCCTTTTTCCTCTCTAATTCTGACGGTGCAGAACCTGAAATGTTAACTGTTTCACTTTCCACAGCTCTGCCTGATCCGAATGTTAGCAATGTTGGTTTTTATTTCAAATTCTAAGCATCTGCAGTCTTTTGATTTACATTATTGGGGAGAGGTTTGAGGGGGGTGGGGAGGATAGAGGTGCTTCGCTGGTAGGGTTGCCAACTGTCCCGTATTAGCCGGGACATCCCATATATTGAGCTAAATTGGTTTATCCCATACGGGTCCGCCCTTGTCCCGTATTTGACTGCCACTACCCGGGTCGAGGGAACTCTCGGGTCGGAGCGCCGCGTCCGGCCCCGCCTCACCCGTCCCGACGTAGTGCAGGCCATGGAGTGCAGCAGCAGCAGCAGCAGCGCCTCGCCCGTGGCCCCGTCGGTCGGCAGCCCGGCCAGCTGTCCGACCTTCGAACCTTCGCTTACCGCCGACACCACCACCACCCCTCCTTCTCATGGCCGATCATCGGTTCATGAGTTGGACGGGGCGCCGGACTTTGCGCGTGACATCGCGCGGCCCGGGCCAAAACTCCTCAGCTGGCCCGCCGGCTGGGCTTTGTGTGCAGTCCAGCACCCGGACCAACTCATCATTCACCCAGCCAAGTCCGAGTCGGTCAACGAATTGCCGTCGGGAATTTGACCCTTATTTTGACCTTTTGTCCCTTATTTGGGAGTGAGAAAGTTGGCAACCCTCTTCGCTGGTGTTTTTCCGGATTGCATTACTATGAGACGCCAAATCCCAAAACACAAAATTTGTAATATTGGGAATGATTGTGGAAGAAATTACTGGAAGGTAGGCAATATCTAAGATATTTAGAACTAGTTTTGTTTTTTAAAATAAGATCAGAAAATGCTGTAAATACCCAGTCAGTCAGTGTCTGTCATAAAAGTTACAGCTAATGTTTTAGGTCCTAAACCCTCTGTCATTTTGAATTATAATGTGGAGCAAAGTAAAAAATCATATTATTAATTAGATTTAGTTTTTTAGTATTGGAACTAAATAAAAATTACAGCTATTCAAATTAATTTATAGATGTGAAGGTACACGGAGTTCCAGATGGTGGGATCTTAAGCTAAAAGCAAACTGCTAGTCAAACAGCAGCATCTGAGAAGGGAAATGAACTTTGATTTCAGGTCTTAGCCTGAGGAAGTGTCAACTGACCATTTCCCTTCACAGATGCTTCCTATAGCAGTTATTTATTTTTTGCTCAACTTGCAGACGGATAGACTCCATAGAGCAGGTGACAGATATCCTGTGACACCGAGGAGTTGGTGGGCATCACTCTCATGTACGGCATGAGTTTTTTTCCAGCACTCTGCGTTTGTTTAAGCAGCAACATTTAGTTTAGTTTAGAAATAAAGCACGCAAACAGGCCCTTCGGCCCACCGAGTCCGTACCGGCCAGCAATCCCCACTCACTAACACTATCCTCAACATTACAATTTTACCAAGCCAATTAGCCTACAAACCTGCACATGTTGGGAGTGTGGGAGGAAACCGGAGCACCCGGAGAAAACCCACGCAGGTCACGGGGAGAACGCACAAACTCCAGACAGGCAGCACCTGTAGTCATAATCTTATGTAGTCGAACCCGAGTCTCTGGTGCTATGAGGCAGCATCTCTACCGCAGCCCCATCTTGCCGCCCAGTTCTGCTGGAGTAATCAGCAGGTCAGGCAGCATCTCTGGAGAAAAGGAATAGGTGAGGTTTCAGCTTGAAACCCTTCTTTAGACTAAATAGCTATATTTTTAGGATGATGCAAATGATAACAAAGAGTGCTTGTAGGTGAGAAGCTGTATTAAAAATGGTAATTTAATTTCCATTTGGATCAAATTTGGAAAGGTATTCTTAAGGACAAGTTTGTGGAATGTGCTTGGGACAGCTTAGACTAATATGTAGTGGGATCAACTAGTGAACTGCATAGATCAGGTCATGTGGAATGAGACAGGATTAAATAATCATCTTGCAGCTGTAGTCCTTTGGGAAAGAATGATCACAAATCCTAGAATTTCATATTCAATTTAAGACTGAGTTACTTTAGTTCTGAACTTAAAGCCTCAAAAGCATTTATAACTGTTTGAAGGGACCATCAGCGAAGAGCTGAGGAATAGATTAAACAGAATAGTATAAGAAACATGTTCAATTATTAAGGGATTGGACAAGCTAGAAGCAGGAAACGTGTCCCAATGTTTGGGGAGTCCAGAACCAGGGGCCACAGTTTAAGAATAAGGGATAGGCCATTTAGAACTGAGATGAGGAAAAACTTGTTCACACAGAGTTGTGAATGTGGAATTCTCTGCCCCAGTAGGCAGTGGAGGCCGATTCACTGGATAAATTCAAAAGAGAGTTAGATAGAGCTCTTTGGGCTAGCGGAATCAAGGGGTATGGGGAGAAGGCGGGAATGGGGTACTGATTGGGGATGATCAGCCATGGTCACATTGAATGGCGGTGCTGGCTCACAGGGCTGAATGGCCCATTCCTGCACCTATTGTCCATGTATCTATGTAAGATATTTAAGGAAATATTTCATAATTTTCAAATATTTATACCGTTGAGCCGATTGAATACTAAGATTGATTTGTGTAGGAAGGAACTGCAGATACTGAAGAAGCGTCTCGACCCAAAACGTCACCCATTCCTTCTCTCCAAAGATGCTGCCTATCCCGCTGAGTTACTCCAACATTTTGTGTGTATCTAAGACTGATTTACCCATTGCAAACTAAGGGAATTAAATATGGGATCACATTGAGGGAAAATAAATAAGAAGTGTAAAAGTTGATGGCTGGCCAGAAGATTGAGAACATTTTGGAAGTCAACAAATCTATTTTCTCAGGTACACAAAATGCTGGAGAAACTCAGCAGGTGCAGCAGCATCTATGGAGCGAAGGAAATAGGCGACGTTTCGGGCCGAAACCCTTCTTCAGACTGATAGGGGGTGGGGGGGGGGGGGGGAGAAGGAAGGAAAAAGGGAGGAGGAGGAGCCCGAGTGCGGGGGGATGGGAGGAGACAGCTCGAGGGTTAAGGAAGGGGAGGAGACAGCAAGGGCTAGCAAAACTGGGAGAATTCAACGTTCATGCCATCGGGACGCAAACAACCCAGGCGGAATATGAGGTGTTGTTCCTCCAATTTCCGGTGTTGCTCACTCTGGCAATGGAGGAGACCCAGGACAGAGAGGTTGGATTGGGAATGGGAGGGGGAGTTGAAGTGCTGAGCCACCGGGAGTTCAGGTAGGTTATTGCGGACTGAGCGGAGGTGTTCGGCGAAACGATCGGCGGAGGGGAATCCCCGTTCCCTGAAGAACGAGGACATTTCCGATGCCCTGGTGTGGAACGTCTCATCCTGGGAGCAGATGCGGCGTAGGCGGAGGAATTGGGAGTAGGGGATGGAGTCTTTACATGGGGCAGGGTGGGAAGACGTGTAGTCCAGATAGCCATGTGAGTCAGTTGGTTTGTAGTGTATGTCGGTCAGAAGTCTGTCCCCTGCGATGGAGATGGTGAGGTCAAGGAATGGTAGGGAAGTGTCGGAAATGGTCCAGGTGTATTGGAGTGCCGGATGGAAGTTGGTGGTGAAGTGGATGAAGTCAGTCAGTTGTGTGTGGGTGCAGGAGGTGGCCCCAAAGCAGTCGTCAATGTAACGGAGGTAGAGGTCGGGGATGGGGCCCTGGTACGTCTCGAACAAGGATTGTTCAACGTACCCGACAAAGAGGCAGGCGTAGCTGGGGCCCATGCGTGTGCCCATAGCTACGCCTTGTGTTTGGAGGAAACGGGAGGTCAAACGTAAAGCTGTTGAGGGTGAGGACCAACTCCGCTAGGCAGAGGAGGGTGTCAGTGGCTGGGTATAGGTTGCTCCTCTAGAGAATCTATTTTCTCCCTTTTTATGTGACTGTAAACCTGCTAGGTATATAAAAACAAGAACTTCTGAATAAAGGGAGCAGCCAAACATTGATCCCTTAGAGAATAGTCTGTTCTAAATGCCTTACTCCTTATTCTTAAACTGTGGCCCCTGGTTCTGGACTCCCCCAACATCGGGAACATGTTTCCTGCCTCTAGCGTGTCCAAACCATTAATAATCTTATATGTTTCAATAAGATCCTCTCTCATCCTTCTAAGGAAATAGGCAAAGTTTCGGGCCAAAACCCTTCTTCAGACTGACCTTAGCTGTTGGTACACAGAAAAGCTGGAGAAACTCAGCGGGTGCGGCAACATCTATGGAGCAAAAGAAATAGGCAAAGTTTCGGGCCAAAACCCTTCATCAGACTGATAGGGGGTGGCGGAGAGAAGGAAGGAAAAAGGAGGAGGAGGAGCCCGAGGACTGGGGGATGGGAGGAGACAGCTCGAGGGCTAAGGAAGGTGAGGAGACAGCAAAGGCTAACAAAATTGGGAGAATTCAATGTTCATGCCCGCAGGCTGCAGACTCCCCAAGCGGAATATAAGGTGCTGTTCCTCCAATTTCCGGTGTTGCTTGCTCTGGCCATACCCAGGACAGAGAGGTCGGATTCAGAGTGGGAGGGGGAGTTGAAGTGCTGAGCCACCGGGAGGTCAGGTAAGTTCTTGCGGACCGAGCGGAGGTGTTCGGCGAAACGATCGCCCAACCTCCGCTCTTCCAGCATCTGCAGTTCCTTCTTGAACACCTCTTGGCCTTAGCTGTTTGCTGTTTGTTGGGTGAAAATGAGAAGCAAGTGCGACTTGGGTGGGGGAGGGACAGAGAGAGAGGGAATGCCGGGGCTACCTGAAGTGAGAGAAATGAATACCATACCACTGGGATGTAAGCTGCCCAAGCGAAATTTGAGATGCAGTTCCTCCAATTTGCGTTTAGCCTCACTCTGACAATGGAGGAAACCGAGGACAGAAAGGTCTGTGTATTAAAGGATGTAGGGCAAATAAGTTAGATCACAGTTAATATAAATGAAGGAGCAGATTTGGGTATGTGACCTACTTCTATTATTTGTGGAAAGTTAGAAGTTTATAGCCTAGTGAAGCAGGTCTGTTGCAGTCGGGAATTATCTCTGCCCTGAGTATGTCTGAAGATTCCGATGATTGCAGTCATCTGTTCTGTTTGGCGGCACTGGGCCTGTACTCGCTGGAGTTTAGAAGGATGAGGGGAGACTTCGTTGAAGCTTACCAAAGAGTGAAAGGCTTGAATAGAGTAGATGTGGAGAGGATGTTTCCACTAGTGGGAGAGTCTAGGACCAGAGGTCTTAGCCTCAGTATTAAGGGACCATCCTTTGGGAAGGAGATGAGGAGGAATTTCTTTAGTCAGAGTGTGGTGAATCTGTGGAATTCTTTGCCACAGAGGGGTGTGGAGGCCAGGTCAATTGATGTTTTTAAGGCAGAGATAGATAGATTCTTAATTAGTACGGTTGTCATGGGTTATGGGGAGAAGGCAGGAGAATGGGGTTAGGAGGGAGAGATAGATCAGCCACGATTGAATGGCGGAGTAGACTTGATGGGCCGAATGGCCTAATCCTGCTCCTACCCTTCTGACCTGTTCTTAATTCCTAATATAATGAAGCGGTCTCTGTCTATCTTTTAGATATATCAGGAATTGGTTGATGGGTTACACAAGCACCACACAAACCAAACAATGAGCAAAGCAAAATGCTGGATGAATCAAAGTGTGAGCTTCTCTAAGACTAAATCTGTTATTATTCAATTATTATTAAATTGTTGAAGACATTAGCATTAGTGGTGCTGGTTTCCGACAGGCACAGTGAAGGATGCACCACACATCTCTGTCCGCCATGCATCTGGCAAGCTCCTCTTTTGTCTCTACACATGCGTCTTCCATCAACGTAAATCTAGATCTCGCATAATAATTCAACGATAATTCATTGTGACATGTACCTAGGTGCAGTGAAACTCTTTGTTTCTGCACACAATCCAGTAGAATCATACAGCAGACGGCACCTCGGCACCATACAGGGAGTCGCCACTCTTCTTGCTATTGAGGGAGTGCAGCGTAGGTTTACAAGGTTAATTCCCGGGATGGCGGGATTGTCGTATGCTGAGAGAATGGAGCGGCTGGGCTTGTGCACTCTGGAGTTTAGAAGGATAAGAGGGGATCTCATTGAAACATATAAGATTGTTAAGGGTTTGAACACGCTAGAGGCAGGAAACATGTTCCCGATGTTGGGTCAGGTAAATGCACAGAATCTCTTGCCCAGAGTAGGTGAATCGAGGACCAGAGGACATAAGCTTAAGGTGAAGATAAAAGATTTCATAGGAATGTAAGGGGAAACTTTTTCACACAAAGGGTGATGGGTGTATGGAACAAGCTGCCAGAGGAGGTAGTTGAGGCTGGGACTATCCCAACGTTTAAGACACTGTTAGACAGATACATGGATAGGACAGGTTTGGAGGGATATGGACCAATTGCAGGCAGGTGGGAGTAGTGTAGCTGGGACATGTTGGCCGGTGTGGGCAAGTTGGGCCGAAGGGCCTGTTTCCACACTGTATCACTTTATGACTCCATGAGATATATAAGGATATTGTCAGGGCTTTGGGTGTGGGGGAGCGGGGGGGGGGGAATCTGAGCAACAAGGAGAGGTGGGCAGGCTAGGACTTTATTCCTTGGTGCACAGGAGTCTGTGGGGTGATCTTCTAGAGGTGTATAAAATCATGAGGGGAATGCAGTCTTTTAACTAGGGTAGGAAAATCAAAAGCAAGAGGACATATGCTTAAGATCAGACGGGCAAGATTTGATACATACCTGAGGGCAATGTTTTTGGTGCATGGAACAAACTGACTGGGGAGGTAGTTACTATAAGATCATCAATTATCATCTTTTTAAATGATGTTCTAGTACTTGTACTATAACATTACTTGGATAGGGAAGGTTTGGAGCGCGATAAGGGCCAAGCACGGGACTAGCTTAGATGGGGCATCTTCGATGACATGGACAAGTTGTGCCTGAGGGCCTGTTTCCATTTCTGTATGACTTATAACATTCAAAAGACATTTGAACAGGTGCATGGATAAGAAAGGTTTTAAGGGATGTGGGTCAAGTGTTGACAAATGGGACCAGGGTGATGGGCACCTTGGCATGTGATGAATAGAGCCGAAGGGCCTCTTTCTACGCTGCAAGATTCTGACTAATTTATACGACTCCAGCAACATCAAGGGCAAAACGGCCCATTTAATTGATACTGAATTGCATCTTAATAGTCCTGTCCCACAGTGCGAGTTCATTCCAAGAGCTCTCCCGAGTTTTAAAAAAATCGAACTGGTGGTAAGCACGGAGAATGAACGTAGTGGGTACGTCGGAGCTCCGGGACGTATCTTAGTGCTAACGGCAGGTGCTCGGGAAGACTCGCTAATAGAATAGAATACGTTTATTGTCATTGCACAGTACTATGCAACGAAATTCCATTGCATCTCCTTCGGTTTAAAAAGAACAAAACACAACAGCCATTGACTCACATATACACAAATCAGTAAAGAAAATAATAAATGGGTATTAAATATATTTAAAAAGAATATTGCGCATTATCTTGGCAGGTAAGCGCGGGAAGACTCGTGAAGATTTTTCAACATGATGAAAAATGTCCACGAGAGCCCCGAGTACCGACAAGTGGCCATTACCGTGAATCTCCTAATTCGAATCAGGGCAAACTCGGGAGAACTCGTGGAATGAACTCGTACCGAGGGACAGGGGTTTCAGCATATCATTGTAAGGGCTGCGGTTGCATTCGGCTCCACCTGGACGATGGCAACTTGTTAAGGCTTCGTCACCAGTGCCTCGCAACCCATTACATTGTTTGTTCAGTGTGGCCGTGAGCAGTATGTGCATTGGGAATCCCACAACCTGCAAGCTTCTTCCCGCCCTCAACTTCTCTCGTATCTGCGGTCAACGCTCGAGACAGTTTTGTGAGATATTGCCTCCCGTTAGATCATCCAGTGAATTTGCCTCTTTATGCTCTTACACAAAAGTGTGTCGATGCTAAGCTCAGCTTCATTAACCATTCATGCTTCATTTCAGTGACAAGATTGTGGAAGAACAACCTATAGAGGAGGAAGAGGATAGCGATATTGATGATGATGATGATGATGATGAAGACGACGACGATGACCTTGATGAAGTCGAGGATCAGTATGAGGATCCTACCGAGCATACGACCAGCAGCACCACCACCACCACAGAGGCAATTGAAGAAGTTGTGAGAGGTAATCTAGACCATACGTTTAATGTAGGCACCAGGCAGGGTGAAACGGATAAGACCTCAGTTGTAAATGCTGTGGAAGTGCAGAACAATGGTACTGGTTACGAGTTTACATATTGGTGTTTGCCACCACCAGTGTAGTTCAGCTCAGAGGTGGCACGGCATGGATGGGCAGCGATGGGACAGATGGAGAAGAGAAATATCTGAGAGTGGGCTCAACTGGGGAGATCTCGAAAGAACACCCAACAACCGAGTGAGGTGGGGGACATTTGTCAATGGCCTGTGCTCCCTAGAGGAGCAAAGGGCTTAAGAAGAAGAAGAAACTCCAGAGACCCCGGTTTGATCCTGACCACTGGTGTTGTCTGTACGGAGTTTGTACATTCTCCCGTGTGGGTTTTTCCGGGTCCTCTGGTTTCCTCCCACAATCCAAAGACGTATGTACAGGTTTATAGGTTAATTGGCTTCAGTTTTTTTTTAAAGTAAATTGTCCCTTGGGGATCACTGGTCGCATTTTATTTCAAAACTAAACTAAACTAGTGGTAGGAGTGAGAGTTTTCTTATAATTGAGTCTAACGTTCTTCCGTAATTACATTGCTTGCTTTCAAAATATATTATTTAGAAGTGAATAAGGGGAAATGTTGGTGGACAAAAATGCTGGAGAAACTCAGCGGGTGAGGCAACATCTATGGAGTGAAGGAATAGGCAACCTTCCGGGTCTCGACCCAAAACGTCACCTATTCCTTTGCTCCATTGATGCTGCCTCACCCGCTGAATTTTTCCAGCATCTGCAGTTCTTTCTTAAACTAATAAGGGGAAATGTTCGAACTGTCTACGTTTAGTTAATGGGTGCCTATTTCTGACTTTATTTGAGAGTACTGTGGATTTTGAATGTCTAATATTCTATATTTTAGCATGCACAGTCTGGAAAAGATATGGATCTGTTTGGGACAAGCTTAAAGGAGCTATACCTAATGGACAACTGGTTAACTCAATTTTGCCAGCTTCAGAATGTATTCTTCCATAACTGAAGTAACAGAGATATCTTTGGTTATGTTTCACTCATGTGACATTTAGATTGTCTAAGTATAGTTCATAGCAGATTGAATTAAATAGTTGATTTGCAGGCTTTTCATCCGTGGGCTATTCTGAGAAACTAAACACCCTGATGTCACAATCTATTTGTTTCCTGCTGCTCTGTTTTGCATTAACCAGTAGAAGTCTTGCAACCGATGCAAGTTACCCCAAAGCCCACCCAATATTGGAATTGGGGCTTAACTTGCATCAGGCAGGCAGGTGGAGACGTGGTGGGGGGGGTCTTATATATCCTATTCCCCAGAGTAGGGGAATCAAGAACCAGAGGACATGGATTTAAGGTGAGGGGGGGAATGATTTAATAGGTACTTGAGGGGTAACTTTCTCACGCAAAGGGTGGTGGATGTATGAAACGAGGTAGTTGAAGCAGGGACTATCGCAACTGTTTAAGAGATATTTAGACAGGTACATGGATAGGACAGGTTTAGAGGAATATGGGCCAAACACAGGCAGGTGAGACTAGTGTAGGTGGGACATGTTGGCCGGTGTGGGCAAGTTGGGCTGAAGAGCCTGTTTCCACACTGTAATGCCCCTGTCCCACTTAGGAAACCTGAACGGAAACCTCTGGAGACTTTGCGCCCCACCCAAGGTTTCCGTGCAGTTCCTGGAGGTTTTTGTCAGTCTCCCTACCTGCTTCCACTACCTGCAACCTCCGGCAACCACCTGCAACCTCCGGGAACCGCACGGAAACCTTGGGTGGGGCGCAAAGTCTCCAGAGGTTTCCGTTCAGGTTTCCTAAGTGGGACAGGGGCTTAAGACTCTATGACTATCTCCCCCCAGCAGCCAACTGCAAATACTCAGTCATTGCATTATTGGCACAGTGTGATCCTGAGGGTGAAGGATAAGGGCGTTCATCACTGGAAGACCTCAGGCAGAATATTTGGGTGGTGATTGCTAGGGTGGAGCTGAGGTGTATGCATGTGGTTTCAAAGTGCATTTAGTCATTATCCTATATTTCCTGGCGTGAGACTTGCTTAATTGTTTTATTACACATAAAATATTTACCATGTTGCTGGCCCGTGTAGATCTCGAGGTCAAAGGTAAACCTGCATCTGATTTGACCCTGGTAACCTGGAATCTTGTCATTTCAATAAAAAAGGCTTCAAAAGGCTTCAAACGGCTTCAAAAGGCAGCTGCAGCAAGTAAGAATTTCATTGTTCTATCCGGGACACGTGCCAATAAAACACTCTTGTACCCCTGCACTACAAATTCTAACTGGCCAAGTACCATGCAATGTGCACAGGTAATTCTGCTGTTACTTGAGTTTCCATAATGCTGATTAAATATACTCCTCAGTTGATGAATTAGGGAACGCCATTTGCATTACGCAGGTCGAATTGGTTCCAATGCGATTTCAGTCGAGAACGGACGTTACAGGTTAAAATGGATGTTAACCTGGTCTCCATTCCAGCAGCTGCTTCGTATTGAATTTTCTCGCCCCTTTTCTTTCTATGAAGCTCCATATTGGATGCAGGCACTTTTTTGAGGCTGGTGGGTCAAACAACAATGACTGGAGTAGCCCGGTCCTTCTCTGATGATAACGCACCAAATCGTGGGCCAGTGTGGAAGACAGTGGTAGTTATGTTACCATAGCTGGTAGTTGTGAATGAGACAAAGTTTCTGAATAATTCCAAAATATGTGAAGGTGTGAATACAGTGGGCGGCACAGTAGCGCAGAAGTAGAGACGCTGCTTCACAGCGCCAGAGACCCACCTGGATTTGATCCTGACCTTGGGTGCTGTCAGGGTGGAATCGGTACGTTCTCCCTGTGACCGCTGAGGTTTTCTCCGGATGCCGCCCACATTCCGAAGACATGCGGGTCTGTAGGTTGCTTAAGATGGAACTGCAGATGCTGGAAAATCGAAGGTACACAAAAAAGCTGGAGAAATTCAGCGGGTGCAGCAGCATCTATGGAGCGAAGGAAAAAGGCTTCGCTCCATAGATGCTGCTGCACCCGCTGAATTTCTCCAGCTTTTTTGTGTACCTCAGGTCTGTAGGTTAATTGGCTCTAGTAGGTAAGATGCAAAACTGGGATAATATCGAACTAGTGGACAGGTGATCGATGGTCAGTGCGGACTCAGTGGGCCACGATGTTTCCATGCCACATCGCTAAACTAAACCTTGAAGAAAGCATTGGGGGAATTTACAGAAAACTCTGACTACAAAGACCAGAGGTCGTGATAAACCCTCGGGTTAGAGGCTGCAGCTTGAGGTTTCTGTACCATTCCAGCAACCAGTAACAGGAAGCCTGTCAAGGTCCCAGAACTGGGACAGAGATCATGCACCAGGTCTGTAAAGGAATTCAGTTTTGTTCATAAGTTCTCGGAGCAGAATTAGGCCATTCGGCCCATTAGGTCTACTCCGTCATTCAATCATGGCTGAACTATCTTTCCCTCTCAACCCCATTCTCCTGCCTTCTCCCAATAACCCCTGACACCCGCACTAATCACTTTTTTTTTGTGGAGAGATTGGCAAAGTTCGGCATGTTTCTCATAGCAGAGTGGATTAAAGGGCAAAGCCTAATCGGGGTTTTCAGAATTTTACTATAGGTGAAACCCATTTCCTTTGCTAAGTGGGTCAATAATCAGGAGGCCATTTTGATGACAGTACCAGAAGGGAAAATGGAAAATTCCTTTACATGAATTGTCAAAATCTGGAATACTTTGATGGAAACAAGATCTTTTTGCAGAGAATAGATTTATTAATGGGGGGGGGGGGAGGGGGGTGAGCTCGTAGTAAATTAAATTGAATGGCTTTTATACAACCAGCAGGGGAGCAATGTACTAAATGGTGGCTTCCCCCCTTTCTGTTAGGTTCTGTGAAATGGCAGAATAACAGATTCAACATTGGATTGCATTTATATTATTAAATTATTCACAACAGCTTCTGTGGCTTTGCTCTGTTCGCCCTTTGGACCTGATGCACCTTTGTGTCAGGTTAGATTACCCTCAGGTTCTGACCTTTCGATATTGAGAATCTAATTTCCGCAATTCAGAATTTGACCATTTAGTTACTGTCAATAAGCTCTGGTGATGGAATGAGAACACTTGGGAGGGGTTTCAAATATCAAAGAGCAATTTTCAGGCTTGTGTTCAGCGATTTGCAATGTTTTTTGGTTCCCTCCTTTGAAGGGTGTTGGGTGCATCCAATGCACCAGCCAACCCACGCACATCCCAAGGCGAGCCCGGGAGTGGAGGAATCGATGTCGAACAAAGCGGATAGCCGATGTCTTTATTAAAACATCTGGCTTGCACAGCGATTTAAGGGGGGAAAAATTGATCACATCTCAGCTTGTTGTGCAAAATCCTTCCATGCATTTGATTTCTGAAGATCAGTGGTTTTCGCTGTTCGCAACAGTTTCAGTCAGAAATAACTAAAGACACGCAAAAAAACAAGAAAGACCAAATAACGGAGCATAAAGTAACATGCACACTGCAGCAAGAGAGAATGGATTTTACCTCCATTCCGGATATTACTAACTGGAGAGCTCTAATCATTTGCACGCTGCAATTAAAGCTACAATTAGAAGCTGAAGAAGCACTATGATGATCTTAATTGTAACGGTATATGTTCTGATATAATGTCCTAATGCATTGGTAATCACTGAATAAACTGCAAGTAAATCAGGAGACAGATTTTTTTTAAATTGGTAAAATGACCTGACAAATGTCTAAGTTCTCGAGCGGTTGCTCAGAAAGCTTCTCTAAGTGGAATAACTATTAGAACTCCAGCTGGTGGTAGGCAGCAGCACTAAAGTTTATTGAGCATGTACAGCCGTCTCTGTAGCCTTTCCCTCTCCCCGCCATTGTTCTCGAGCCAAAAGCATTAACAATCACCACAAACACTTTACGTTTTTAAATGATCAATTTCAAGATGGTGGTTACCAAAGCCAACATATGTCCGCACATTTCATCTTTAAACTACTGAGTTGGGTCCAGTTTTTTTGTTTTTTTAAACGGCTATCGCATCTTAAAAGAGGAAGCAGGTGAAAAAAACATTACCTGGCCTTTGGTCGATTTGGTCATTTGTGATACGTATTCAGAGAAGTTAACGTTAAATTCATTGCCTGCTGTGAAAATAACCAAAGAAAGACACAAAGTGCGAGAGAAAGTGTTTAAGAAGGAACTGCAGATGCTGGAAAATCGAAGGTACACAAAAATGCTGGAGAAACTCAGTGGGTGCAGCAGCATCTATGGAGCGAAGGAGATCGGCAACGTTGCCTATCTCCTTCACTCCATAGATGCTGCTGCACCCGCTGAGTTTCTCCAGCATTTTTGTGTACCTAAGTGCTAGAGAAACTCAGTTGGTCAGGCAGTATCACTTCTGAAGAAAGGTCCCAGCCCAGAAAATGTCACCTATCCATATTCTCCTGAGATGCTGCCTGACCTACTGAGTCACACCAGCATTTTGTGTCTTTTTTTTGTTGTAAACCAGCATCTGCAGTTACTTGTTTCCATGTGAAAATAACCATTTCTGATTTGGAAAAGCTGAGGGTCTGTATCAACAGACTGCTTGTTTGAAAGGTTTGGTCAGTATCTAGTGATTGGTGATTTAGTTTAGGCTGTATGTTAGGTAACAGAGTTTTTGCTGCTGATTTGATAACCTATTGCACATTTTTAAGGATATTTTCCAGCCGAGCTGAGTAGGTTTCAGGCAACCTTGTGCAAGGTTATTAAAAAGCGACATAAATTAATAGTGCTTTCCATAATCACAAGACAGCCAGAGCACATGACAAGCAATGAAGCATTTATTACAATGCTTATACGGGTTACTTCCACAGAGAAAATATGCAGGTAAATGATTTGTGAAAAATAGTAAATCAATAGATAACCTTGAGCATTAGATTTTACAAATTAGTTTGGCTTCTGCTGCTCGGTTTGTATAACTCTGAAGGAAGACAATGGTAGATTGTGGATAAATGTGAGGTTATCCACTTTGGTGGCAAAAACAGGAAATTAGACTGTTACCTGAATGGTGGCCGATTAGGAAAAGGGGAGATGCAACGAGACCTGGGTGTCATGGTACACCAGTCATTGAAAGTAGGCATGCAGGTGCAGCAGGCAGTGAAGAAAGCGAATGGTATGTTAGCATTCATAGCAAAAGGATTTGAGTATAGGAGCAGGGAGGTTCTACTGCAGTTGTACAGGGTCCTGGTGAGACCACACCGTGGAGTATTGCGTACAGTTTTGGTCTCCTAATCTGAGGAAGGACATTCTTGCCATAGAGGGAGAACAGAGAAGGTTCACCAGACTGACTCCTGGGATGTCAGGACTTTCATATGAAAAAAGACTGGACAGACTCGGCTTGTACTCGCTAGAATTTAGAAGATTGAGGGGGGGTCTTATAGAAACTTACAACATTCTTAAGGGGTTGGACAGGCTAGATACAGGAAGATTGTTCCCGATGTTGGGGAAGTCCAGAACAAGGGGTCACAGTTTAAGGATAAAGGGGAAATCTTTTAGGACTGAGATGAGAAAACCATTTTTTACACAGAGAGTGGTGAATCTCTGGAATTCTCTGCCACAGATGTTAGATGTGGCCCTTGTGGCTTAAAGGGATCAGGGGATATGGAGAGAAAGCAGGTACAGGATACTGAGTTGGATGATCAGCCATGATCATATTGAATGGCCGAATGGCCTACTCCTGCACCTATTTTCTATGTTTCTATGAAGATAGACACAATGCTGGATGGAGTAACAGCAGGTCAGGCAGCATCTCTGGAGAAAAGGGATAGGTGACGTTTCAGACCGAGACCCTTCTTCAGAGATATAGAACTGTTAAGGTTGGTGGCTGGCCAGAAGATGGAAGCGGATAATTGGACTTCATCTTTTCTCTCCTTTTTTATAAGTGAAAGTAAACTGGCAAGGAAGATAAAAATTAGTCTAAACTTCTAAATGAAGGGAGCAGCAAAACATTTGTCCCTTAGGGAATCTTTCCCTTTGTTCTCGCTGTTTGACTTGAGTTTGAACTCTTATGTTCAGTATAACCAGCATCTGCAGTTCCTACCTACTCACAATGATAGATGAATGTTGGTAGTCACAAGCTGGCTTGAATAGGCCTGTCAATGATGTTGCCTTCTGGCTCACCTTGGCTTCTTCTAAGCTGCCTGCAGACTGTACCTCATGTCAAAGGAACGTAACATTCAAGCTGAAACATTTTAGCAAAGCTCATTAAATTGGCGTGCTGGTTCTGAGGCAGCCGGGCATTCGTTTTTTTTTACACTAGTACCAACAGGAAAATTGTACTGCTCTGCCAAAATAAACCATGTAATAGATTTTGAAGGATTTGTCCAGTCAAATCATCCTCGGTGCCATGTTCACATCTGTGCTGTTGGATATAACGAGATTAGTTGAACCATTAAGTATATGAGCAATGCAAGAAATTACAACAAGCACAAAAAGGCACCAGGACTGATAGAAACATAGACAATAGGTGCAGGAGTAGGCCATTCGGCCCTTCGAGCCTGCACCGCCATTCAATATGATCATGGCTGATCATCCAACTCAGTATCCTGTACCTGCCTTTTCTCCATACCCCCTGATACCTTTAGCCACAAGGGCCACATCTAACTCCCTCTTAAATATAGCCAATAAACTGGCCTCAACTACCTTCTGTGGCAGAGAATTCCAGAGATTCACCACTCTCTGTGTGAAAAATATTTTTCTCATCTTGGTCCTAAAAGATATCCCCCTTATCCTTAAACTGTGACCCCTTGTTCTGGACTTCCCCAACATCGGGAACAATCTTCCTGCATCTAGTCTGTCCAACCCCTTAAGAATTTTGTAAGTTTCTATAAGATTCCCCCTCAATCTTCTAAATTCTAGCAAATACAAGCCGAGTCTATCCAGTCTAATCCAGATAGGAATAGTTTAGGAGGATATGGGACCAGATGAGATGAAACAACTTTGTCAGCATGGATACGTTGGGCTGAAGGGCCTGTTTCCTTGTTCTATGACTCTAAGCCATATTAATTTTCAAAATTGATACGTTCACTTTAATTTAGCAATTCTTGAGGGCAATTAAGGACAGCTATCAATTACTGGTCTTGGCAGAAAGGCCCACATCTTGTAGATGAAAGAGATCAAAAAATCACCCTGGCATAACATTTACTTTGTTCAAGAAAGAACTGCAGATGCTGGAAAATTGAAGGTAGACAAAAATGCTGTAGAAGCTCAGCGGGTGCGGCAGCATCTATGGAGCGAAGGAAATAGGCAACGTTTCGGGCCCAAAACGTTGCCTATTTCCTTCGTTCCATAGATACTGACGCACCCGCTGAGTTTCTCCATAACATTTACTTCGGTGTGACGTAAGGGAGGGGGGGAAGACGAGATAATTTTAAGTTATAGGTTGAGACAGCACATATGCTGGGAGATTAGTAGTGCTGTTCGTTTGTTTTCTCCTCAAGAACAAATGGTCTGGTGCATTTATCAACGGTTAGGCAGTAACCCCAAAGCAGGGAGTTTATTAGTCAGCCAATGCCCAGTTCAATGAAACTTAACGTTGCTTAGTCCTTTTGGAGCCATCTCCTACTCTAGATGGAGAAGATAAGTCCAAAATCTTTTAAAATGAAAGTCTTGCAAAACCTAGCGCACCGTAAATCCATTGTACTCCAACCCACTGAGCCACTCGACCTAGTCGGGACTTCAAAAGAGACGTTTTTACACCCCATTGTCCATTTCATTGTCCACTGAACCAGGCTACTAGTAAACTTTAAAGCACTCCATTTTACAAGGGATTCAATGATTGATTCAAAGCAAGTGAAATATCAAAGGTTTCCAAAATGGAATCGAGTTACCTAGGTTTCTAAAGCAAGCGTACTTGATTTTCCTGTGGCTTAAAGAAAGAAAGGTGAGGTTTTTTTTCTTGTAAATTTGTTTTGTTTTTTTTCCCCCCCTGATTAAAAATCCTCGCATCTTTCACATTCAGAAGTTTGTTCTGAGCAAGCGGAAACTGGGCCTTGTCATTCCATGATGCCTCGATGGTACTTTGACATCAGTGAAGGAAAGTGTGCCCAGTTCTTGTACGGAGGCTGCGGAGGAAACAGAAACAATTTTGACTCCGAAGAGTACTGTTTGTCCGTCTGTAACAGCATCAGTAAGTGAACCCTCTAGCTGATTGCAGCCTTTCTGTGTCTCTCAGCACTGAAAGGTTCAACCGGTTTCTGTAGGGCAAGTGCTGTAACTTGCCAACTTAACTCCTTTAGTGAAGCTTTAACCCAGCTGTTTTCCTCTTAAACCATTTAATAGCCTTGCACTAACTGCCTGTTGTCTGTCCTAACTCAGTTGAAAAGCTTCACACCTCCCTCTGCTTACTTAAATTGGCACAAAAAAAGGCTGGAGTAACTCAGCGGGGACTGGAGAGAAGGAATGGGTGTCGTTCCGGGTCGAGACCTCTCTTCTGAAGAAACCGACCCAAAACGTCACCCATTCCTTCTCTCCGGAGATGCTGCCTGTCCCGCTGAGTTACTCCAGCTTTTTATGTCTATCTGCAGTTCCTACCTACACATTTCTTCTGCTTACTTAGGCTTGGAACTTTTCAAATTATTTGTGGAAGATTTTCTCGATTGCCTTAAAATGTTGTACATTGAGATTTGATATGTCTGAAAGTCTTTTTCTTGTGCGGGCATTAATTCTGCTTGAAAACCAAAGTACAATTGTATGACTCCATGCATAAAAATTGTAACCGGAAGACTGCGTGAGATGGCTCTCAGTACCTCCTGTCTGTTTCGAAGGTAAAAATCATTTACACTGCAAGGTAATTTTACACTGGTTAAGCTATTCATACTTCTGACTAGCTTCCAGAACCGCCAAATTACACACATAGGTGCATGCAACCATTTAATCTAATTCACAACATGGATTCCTTATTGTAAATCTCCTAATAGATCACGCACTACATATTTGAGTATCAAAAGTATCATTTACCTTAAAAATATGAACTTTATTTTTTACAAGATTAATTCTTGACCAGTGATATGTGTGCATGTGGCCATTTTCCATCTCACTCACAATGACTTTTGGAATGCTTCCTTTGAGTTAAAGTGTTTGCTTTGGTCAACGTTAAATGATATGTTGCTTCGTTCCGCCTGAGCGGGTGGACCGACTAACTGCAAGGACTAATCTTTTGACGTGGAAACACTGAATGCATTTAACAGGACTCCTCTATTCATAGAGCAAGAGGTAAATGTGTAATCCACGCACTCTGTGATCACATTGCCATCGCAACAACTCATCATATTCATTTCTGAAACCGGGTCATTACTGAATATGGGAAGGAGCAAGAACTTGTGAATCCTGTAGTTTGTTAGTTTAGTTGGTAATAGCTTTGTTTATTATCACGAGGTACAATGACATTTTTTTGTTGTGTGCAATCCAGTCAGCGACAAGACTATACATGATTACAATCGAGCCGTCCACAGTGTACAGATACAACAATTGAGCCCACAACTGTACGAGGATACAGTGGAAAGTGGAAGGATTTAATGGGGATTTGGCCATGTAGAGGGTTTAGAGACATGGGTCAAACACAGAGATTGCGCTAAATAAGATGGGCATCGACGTGTTGGGCCAAAGGGCCTGTTTCTGGGCTGTATGATTCTGACTCTGTCCAGCGAAAGTGTTGCAGCCTGCAGCACTATAAATGTGCCTTTTTTAGTTTAGTTTAGAGATCCAGCCCTTCGGCCCACCGGGTCCATGCCGACCAGCGATCCCCGCACATTAACACTATCCTACACCCACGAGGGACAATTTTTTACATTTACACCAAGCCAATTAACATACAAACCTGCACATCTTTGGAGTGTGGGAGGAAACCAAAGATCCCGGAGAAAACCCACGCAGGTCACGGGGAGAACGTACAAACTCCGTACAGACAGCACCCGTAGTCGGGATCTAACCGGGGTCTCCGGCGCTGCATTCGCTGTAAGGCAGCAACACTGCGCCACCATGCCTGCCTAAATCAATAGGGGATTGTCCTTTGGGGGAAGTTAATTAGCTACTTAAATTTAAAATCAGATATATCAATCCAACAGCAACATTATCTAACAAAAGATAAACACTTTAGCGAAATTGTTTCCGTGATGTTTTCACTTTTGCTCCATAAGGAAAGATTCAAGGTAGAAAGGAATTTAATTTTAACAAATTGAACTTATAGATGTGTGAAGAAGAGTGTCGACCCAAATCATCACCTATTCCTTTTCTAGAGACGCTGCCTGACCCGCTGAGTTTCTGCAGCATTTTATGTCTATCATCGGTGTAAAATAGCATCTGCAGTTCCTTCCTACACATGGACAAAGAACCTCCTTCAGACAGGAAAAAGTACCTTGAAAAGGGGGAAAAATAGATAAATTGGGGGCTGATCACATTTGCATCGGTCCAGATATTTAGGTTCCTTCCATAAATATTGAGGGCAAAGAATCTTAAGAACATTAGCATTCGTGGTCATTGAAATTGTGACAGATTTCAAGTCCTTTTACTCAGGAGATTGCCTTCACTGACTGATGTCTCGTTACTTGGTAGTGCGACTGGGGCCAAAACATTAAATGAATTGGATACAGTACTTAATTCGCGCACACATCCACACATGCTTTCCCTTCTTGTTTGAAAGCTATCTGATTAATAATTCAGTGACATGAAACTGCAAGCCAACGTTTTAATTTTCCATACTAAGTACAAGAACATTTTCAGCATTACCTCACTTTGACAAATCTACATTTCTTGCCTTATAGATTTTTTTTAAATTCTATTAGTGAGCCAGATTAACATTTTAAACTATCTTTAAAGAGGGCCCTTGGCATCCCTCTGTCTGATCAGCAAGCCTGGGTGACACAGTAGTGCAGCGGTAGTGTTGCTGCCTCTCAGCGCCAGAGACCCGGGTTCGATCCTGACTGGGGGTGCTGTCTTTACGGAGTTTGCCCGTCCTCCCCGTGACCGTGTGGGTTTTCTCCGGGAGCTCCAGTTTCCACCCACACTCCAAAGATGTACAGGTTTGTAGATTTATTGGCTTTGGTAAAAAAATTGTAAATTGTCCCCTGTGTGTAGGATAGTGTTAGTGTACGGGGATCACTGGTTGGTGCAGAGAGTCGAAGGAGTTGTTTCCGTGCTGTAACTCTAAACTAAACTTTAAAAAAAGCTGAGCCTTGCTAGGTTTAAGCTACACCATATGTTTCTTTGATCTCATCCCTAGCCTCTTCCCTCTCAAGTGTTTCATCAGAAGGGTGACTATGTACAGTGGTGGACTGGCCAGGGTGTCAGCTTGCCCCTGATGAAGTGGGCCCCCTATATCAAGTGGGCCCCTGATGAAGTGGGCCCCCCTTGTCTCCTGGCAACCAATATTTTTAGACCCAGTCCGCCACTGACTATGTAGACATCCTGGAGCAGCTGATTCTTGTCCTCGCTACTCTCCTGCCCTTTGTACAAACAGCATGTTGTCATGTGTACAAACACATTGTCCCGTTTGTAAAGGGGACCATCCTGCCTTTAACTTGTCGACGCTTGCTAATAAAGCTCCACTTCTGTTGAGAGTTTGTTCCCTATTCCCTTTGTGGGTTGCTGTGGGAAATTTTAATTATTTTTGGGCTAAATTTAATCAGATGATAATATCTTGTTGAGATATTTCAAGGCGAAACCAGCAGAAATTCTGAGAGTACAAAATTGAGGCATCAGAATTTCAATTGCCTCAGCAGCATGCCCATCCCATTTTGGCTTTTCCTTCCCTGAGGTGTAGCTACCAGGAAACTCACAATGGCTGCCTTGTGTCAGAATTGGGCTCAATGTGTTCTCTTTTGTTAAAATCTCATTTCTGGTCAACTGAGAAGAATTTCTGGTTGGAAAGAATATTGCTTTACACAAGATCGTCCCCCCTAAGCACTGGAGTTGGTAGAAATTTCCAGAGGGTTGTACTAGATGATATAATTGTTATTTGTGAAGCAGCCCTGAAGCGAACCATCTGTGAAGAGATGAATGTTGAATTGTTTGGTTTAGAGATCCAGCATGGAAACAGGCCCTTAAGGCCTAACGTGTCCACGCCGACCATCGATCACCCGTTCACGGCTAGTTCTACGTCACTCCACCTTCGCATCCACTCCCGATACTCTAGGGGCAATTTCTACAGATTAACATACAAACTGGCACGTCTTTGGGATGTGGGAGGAAACCGGAGCGCCTGGAGGGAACCCCTGCAGTCACAGCAAGAAGGTGCAAACTCCACTATAGAAACATAGAAAATTGGTGCAGGAGGAGGCCATTAGGCCCTTTGAGCCATCACCGCCATTCTTTGTGATCATGGCTGATCGTCCCAAATCAATGACCTGCGCCTGCCTTCTCCCCATATCCCTTGATTCCTCTAGCCCCTCGAGCTCTATCTAACTCTCTCTTAAATCCATCCAGTGATTTGGCCTGCACTGCCCTCTGTGGCAGGGAATTCCACAAATTCACAACTCTGAGTGAAATTCTTTTCTCTCACCTCAGTCTTTATTGGCCTCCCCTTTATTCTAAGACTGTGTCCCCTGGTTCTGGACTCGCCCAACATTGGGAACATTTTTCCTGCATCTAGCTTGTCCAAGCATGACAGCATCCAAGGTCAGGATTGAACCCAGGTCTTTGGCGCTGTAAGGCAGCAGTTTCACCAGATGTGCCACTATGCTGCCAATTACAATTTGTTGATAATGCCATTAATTGTCTATTCCTAAATACCCCTTAACAGAGTAAGCTACTATGGATCAGTCACATTCTTCACAGAGGCCAAATTGGCTGTCTGTAAAGATGATTAAGTTCTTCCCTGAAGGGCATTTGGTTTTAAATGAAAATCATGTTTTCAAGGACTTTTTTTCATCTCCAGTTTCAACTTGATTTTAAATTTTCCAACATATTAGTCATCTATATTATGTCTATAGACTATACATAGACGTCAACATTAATTTGTCTCTATGCAATGTATTAGCTGCCTATCCTGTAATGTAACCACTATGCTACCATTTTATCATATAAACTAGGTTAAAGTTGATTGAGAAATGAAGATGTTGATATGAGCAAGGTTGCGGCATTGACAATGGAATGAAACATAGAAACAGAAAATAGGTGCAGGTGGAGGCCATTCGGCCCTTCAAGCCAGCACCGTCATTCATTGTGATCATGGCTGATCGTCCCCTATCAATGACCCGTGCCTGCCTTCTCCCCATATCCCTTGACTCCACTGGCCCCTAGAGCTCTATCTAACTCTCTTAAATCCATCCAGTGATTTGGCCTCCACTGCCCTCTGTGGCCGGGAATTCCATAAATTCACAACTCTCTGGGTGAAAACGTTTTTTCTCACCTCTGTCTTAAATAACCTCCCCTTTATTCTAAGACTGTGACCCCTGGTTCTGGACTCGCCCAACATTGAGAACATTTTTCCTGCATCTAGCTTGTCCAGTCCTTTTATAATGTTATATGTTTCTATACGATACCCCCTCATCCTTCTAAACTCCAGTGAATACAAGCCAATTTGTGTTTAGAAGCTTGTCAGAAGCTTGAGATACAGACAGGACTTGCAACAGTGAACCATTTGTTCCATATTTCTGTTCTAGTACCCCATCACTTAAAGTTACTGGGGAAAATGGACCACCACCCATTTTTTTTTACAAAGTAGCAGAAAATGTATTGGGTGTTTTAAAAGCATGTGTCTGACCTCTCTCGCCATAGCATTCTGGAGTTTAAGTAACTTGATGCTCCAGACAGCATTCAGAGTGAATATGGTAATCTCTCCGTTCAAGGGCAGGCCATGACACAACCTAAAAAAAAGTAATCTACCACATACATATGTAGATTAGCTAACTGACCTTCACTTCAACAGTCAGTAGAAGTCCTTAATTTCAGAAAGAAGTGACGGATATCTAAATGTTAATGTGCAGAAATCAAAGATATACGGGGTCATTTCTAATATGTGCCCATTGTATTTATAGTACGAGTCCTACATTGACTTGTTTCTCTTCTTGTTTCGACATACTCCAATAAGCTTAAATCGCATTTTCCCTTAAAACCCATTAATGCCTCGTGATTATATTTACCGTCATGTTTTAGAGATCACAAACGGGACTCGAGGGACTGAGCTATTGGGAGAGGTTGAGTAGGCTGGGACTTTATTCCTTGGAGCGCAGGATGATGAGGGGTGATCTTATAGAGGTGCATAAAATCATGAGAGCAATAGATCGGGTAGACACACAGAGCCTCTTGCCCAGAGTAGAGCAATCAATAACCGGAGGGCATAGGTTTAAGGTGAAGGAGGAAAGATTTTATCGGAATCTGAGGGGTAACTTTTGCACACAAAGGGTGGTGGGTGTATGGAATGACCAGCTGGAGGAGGTAGTTGAGGAAGGGACTATCGCAATGTTTAAGAAGCAATTAGACAGGTACATAGATAGGACAGGTTTAGAGGGGTATGGGGCAAACGTAGGCGTGTGAGATGGAACATGTCGGTCAGTGTGGGCGAGTTGGGCCGAAGGGCCTGTTTCCACAATATAACCCTATAATTCGGTCTGTCATTCAGCACATTGGCACTGCTGCTTTACCTACCCACAGGTAATTTGGCTTTTGATATTTGCCCAGTTTCTACCCTGGATTTTCACTGTACCTGGCAATAACCTAATTTAAAATACCTGGAAAATGGACCACCCTTTTTTTTCAAAGGAGAAGAAAATGTTTTGGTTGTTTAAAAACATGTTTTAAAACTCAGTTTCAGCCCTGGAAGTAAAGAGCGCAGGAGGCTTAGATAGAGTGGATGTGGAGAGGATGTTTCCACTTAGTGGGAGAGTCTAGGACTAGAGGTCACAGCCTCAGAATTAAAGGACATTCCTTTTGGAAGGAGTCGAGAAGGAATTTCTTTAGTCAGAGGGTGGTGAATCTGTGGAATTCTTCGCCACAGAAGGCTGCGGAAGCAATGTCAATGGATATTTTTAAAAAGCAGAGATAGCTAGACTCTTGATTAGTACGGGTGACTGTGGTTATGGGGAGAAGGCAGGAGAATGGGGTTAGGAGGGAGAGATAGATCAGCCATGATTGAATGGCAGAGTAGACTTGATGGGCCGAATGGCCTGATTCTGGTCATATCACTTATGACCTTATGAGCAGGACTAACCTATCATACCAATGGCGTTCTATTCAGGCTTGGTTAGACACATCCATGATTAGTTTTATTCATTCCCTTCCAGTGATTCTCCTGTTGAGTAATGAATCCTATCAATCACTTGCACTCAGCTACTCAGTTGTACCCAGATCACGCCTAGCTGTGGTTTGCTGCCACCCCCACACAGCTGTCTCTGAGCGTCTGCCTGGGATCAATCTTTGGTCTGCTCCTCTTCCCAGTTTGTGCACTGGTTATGTCATGGATAATAAGCCCATACACTCTGCAGATAAGAGGTTTCTGTTCTGCAATCTTGTGCTGTAATTAATGGAGCACTGATTCCAAATGACAAGCTTTTTAAAAATATTGAAGACACAAGCACCTGTGGGTGGGACGGCCGCGCAGCGGCAATGTTGCTGCCTTGCAGCGCCAGGGACCCGGGTTCAAGCCTGACTGTACTGTATCAAGCTGTCTGTATGTTCTCCATATAACCGTGTGAGTATTCTCGGGGTGCTCCGGTTTCCTCCCGCACTCAAAAGACATACAGGTTTGTTGGTTGACACCAAATGCTGGAGTTACTCAGCGGAACAGGCAACATCTCTGAAGAGAAGGAATGGATGACGTTTCGTGTCGAGACCATTTCGGGTTGGGACAGGTTTGTTTGGGGAGAAGGCAGGCACGGGTTATTGATTGGGGCCGATCAGCCATGATCATACCAGTAATTTATCCATCTGCCTTAATAATCTAGTCTGAAGAAGGGTCTCGACCCAAAACGTCACCCATTCCTTCTCTCCAGAGATGCTGCCTGTCCAGCTGAGTTACTCCAGCGTTTTGTGTCTTTCTTCTTAATAATCTAGAAAGTGGCCAATAAATCTCCCTATTTGTCCCCATTTGTCTGATGGTGGGGGGTGGGGGACGCACCAGACCAAAATTGTTTTTAGGGTTAATCAAGTGACCTTGAAAGGTAAAGCTTGTTAATGGAGTTTTTAAAAAGGAACTGCAGATCGAAGGTAGACAAAAGTGCTGGAGAAACTCAGCGGGTGCAGCAGCATCTATGGAGCGAAGGAAATAGGCAACGTTTCGGGCCGAAACGTTGCCTATTTCCTTCGCTCCATAGATGCTGCTGCACCCGTTGAGTTTCTCCAGCACTTTTATCTACCTTTTTGCTAATGGAGTAACCTTTCTTGCGCTGTTGAATAAATTGTGTAACGTTATCTCTAAGCCCAGTTACTTGCTTTGTCATGCAAGTGAAATAAGTGGCTTGAGACAATTTTGCCCCGAAGGTTCGTTGCACAAAGTTGTTTTCTCGGAGGTGAAATTTGGTTTCCTGTTTCTTTAGAGGGGAAAGAGATTCAGCAGACGCATATTCCACACAATGGGCATGTTTAATCTCCATCTCTCAGGGTTTTTGGCAGGCGTTCAAATTTATAACTGACCCGAGACAGTGATTTGTCTCCATTACAGCTTCAAACACTCTGCAGCTTCAAAGGCTTGGGATGCTGTATTCAAATTAATTTGGGAGTATGATGTCAGTCAGAAACAATCTTGCTAATGGGGTAGCGTTTTTACGAAAACGCGGCTCAGTGTCGCAGCGGGTAGAGCTGCTGCCTTACAGCGCCAGGGACCCGGGTTCGATCCTGGCTATGGGTGCTGTCTGTACGGAGTTTGCACGTTCTGTGACCCCGTGGGTTTTCTCCGGGTGCTCTGGTTTCCTCCCACTCCAAAGATGCGCAGGTTTTGTAGGTAAAACAGTAGGTAGGTAGAGAGAAACATTTTTTACACAGAGAGTGGTGAATCTCTGGAATTCTCTGCCACAGAGGCCAGTTCATTGGCTATATTTAAGAGGGAGTTAGATGTGGCCCTTGTGGCTAAAGGGATCAGGGGGTATGGAGAGAAGGCAGGTACAGGATACTGAGTTGGATGATCAGCCATGATCATATTGAATGCCGGTGCAGGCTCGAAGGGCAGAATGGCCTACTGCACCTATTTTCTATGTTTCTATGTAATTGGCTTCGCGAAAAATTGAAAAATGTCCCAGTTGTAAGATAGCGTTAGTGTACAGGGGTGATCGCAGGCCGGCGCGGTCTTGGTGGGCCAAAGGGCCTATTTCCCTGCTGTATCTCTAAAATCTAAAGATATGTATTGCCTGATATCAGTTCTCCGCACCTGCCGTATGCTCCCTTTCCTTTGTTCCAGCCTTCGCTCCTTCTTGACATTCATTCTCTTTTCCCTCTCATTTAATCCATAGCGACAATCCATAGCAACCATTATCTTCCAATCTAACATTTATTTTGTCTATATTTCGTTCTTGGACGATTCCAATTATTTATAAATGGCGCCTTGGGCATCGACAAAACCTCTCTTACACTACAAGATTAGTACTTTCTACTTCATCCAAAACCATTGCAAACAATTTTTTTTCTCCTGGGAATTCTAAGATGCCACAAATGGTAGATTTATAGAAAGTGGCGGTGTTTTACATCCCTGCCCAAGAAGCATGCCTGTTTGCTTCTGACTACATTCTTGTGACCAGGCTTGTCGCATTTTTTAACATACCCCCATTGTATCCATCATTATCACAAGGGGATATTAAGATTCAAATCTGACGTTTGTAGTGGATTAAAACTGAGTCATAGAGAGTCATACAACGTGGCAACAGACCCTTCGCTCCAACTTGCCAACACCGACCAACATGTCCCATCTACACTAATCCCATCTGCCTGCGTTTGGCCCATATCCCTCTAAACCTGTCCTATCCACGAACCTGTCTGATGTTTCTTATACGTTGCAATGGTCCCTGCCTCAACACTGTCCTCTGGCAGCTTTTACACAAAGCCATCACCCTTTGTGTGAACTGCACTGCATTCACTCCAGAAGGTTTTGAATGTCACGGGCATTTTGCATACCAAAGATTTATTTGATGGTCTGAAATAGGGAAGCAACTACAACAAAAGTATAATTGAAGTTGAAAGTGAAATTGGCTGGCACGTTGGCACAGCGGCAGAGTTGTTGCCTTACAGTGCCAGAGACATGAGTTCGATCCTAACTATGGGCACTGTCTGTAAGGAGTTTGTACGTTCTCCCTGTGACCTGCATGGGTTTTCTTAGGGATTTCCGGTTTCCTCCTGCGCTCCAAAGGTGTGCAGGTTTGTAGGTTCATTGGCTTGGCATCATGGTAAAAGTGTGTGTAGGATAGAGTTAGCGTGCGGTAATCTCTAGGGTCTCTAGGGGCTAGTGGAATCAAAGGATATGGGGGGAAGGCAGGCGGGGGTTATTGATTGGGGACGATCAGCCATGATCACAATGAATGGCCGTGCTGGCTCGAAGGGCCGAATGGCCTCCTCTTGCACCTATTTTCTATGTTTCTAATCGTTGCTCAGCGCTGACTCGGTGGGCCGAAGGGCCCTTTTCCGCGCTGTTATCTCGAAAAGATTCACTATTTCATGGAACATATAACCAACCATTAAACTTACAGCCTGTCTAACCTCTTCCAAAATATGTGCACGCTATCTGCCTTCTTCAAATCAGAAAATGGGTTTTTTTGGCTCAGTTTAGCTTCAGGTCAGATCATCAGCTAAAGTCATGAGACAATTTATTTGCAGTTTTTGCCAGGCATTTTATTTCACCACCAAACAGCAGTCTGCATTGATGTTATGTTTTTAATGTTGAACCTGGCCTGAAGCATTGGTCTACGAGCAGTGACCTCTGCAGCGCTATAAATTCCGTGAGTGTAGGATGCGAGTGTATCGATCAAGGAGATAAAGTTACACTTCACCGTGCATTCAAACTGTGCCACACAGTGGATGATTCCACTTCCCTGGTACTGTCACCATAATATATACCCTACAATGCTGAACGAGGAGCTTTCTGGTTTTAAGTGAGGCAGGCAGCAAAAATGAATTCAATTCTGAGGTGAAATATTCATGGCACATAAGAATGAGATATCGCTCGTGAATTTCTACGGGGGGCAGATGTGATCGTATGTTTCGAACTTTGTGATGGAAAGGGTACAGAATGGCAATCTTTGATCCGAGATTTTTGGAAAGCTTCCAAACAAAAGCTTCTAATGCGAATTCGCCGTAAATTACGCTAATAGAATTTGACGCTATATGTGTAAGTAGTTTGAGAATTGCAGGCAATAGGCGTGCGGTGAAATTTAAATCAGGGCGAGCTTTAGAAAAGAGCCGAGATTAATGGCAAAGGTAGACACAAAATGCTGGAGTAACTCAGCGGGACAGACAGCATCTCCAGAGATGCTGCCTGTCCCGCTGAGTTGCTCCAGCATTTTGTGCTACCTTCAATTTAAACCAGCATCACCAGTTCTTTCCGACACAAACTGAAATTAATGCCGGATGTTCTAGCACATACAGGCTCCAGGCAATATATAGAATGCTGACTTTTTAAGACGATACTAAATTATTCGTCCAAATAGAATCTTTCTTTCATACCACTTCTTCTTCTTGCGTATGGCGTACACAGCCTAAAGTTGGAGGTCAACTTGTTGTCTTTGATCTTTTTGTGTGTGCACGTCGGGTTGATTGCATTAGTTGAAACAGGATGGGACCACGTGAAGGTTGCAATCCCCCCACCCCTTTTTTCCACTATGGCAATGCTACCAGGAAAAATAACTACAATGTCTTAAAGGAAAATCGCATCATGTATGGATTAAACAGGATTCTTGAGGGTGGTAAACAATTGAGGGAGTGTGAGAGGGTGTCCCTTTCACAACCGAGCATTAATAGGTGCAGGAGTAGGCCATTCGGCCCTTCGAGCCAGCATCGCCATTCAATGTGATCACGGCTGATCATCCCCAATCAGTACCCCGTCCCTGCCTTCTCCCCATATCCCCTGATTCCGCTATCTTTAAGAGCCCTATCTAGCTCTCTCTGGAAAAGTATCCAGAGAAGCAGCCTCCACAGAGGCAGAGAATTCCACAGACTCAGAATACGGTGGAATAAATTGGATGGTCTACTTTAAGCTAAGGAGAACGAAGGTTTCAATGGAGCACCAAGCTGTAGCCAAATGTCAACAAAATTCAGCGAAATATGTATGTGCAGGAGAGCTTGAAGATGGACCACAAAGGGAGGTTTTTCCTTGTATTTTGTGTGGAGTGATGAGTGTGGGAGCCTCCCGCTGTGTGATATCAGCACGCCAAAGGCTGGATTGAGTTGAGCTTTGGGCTGGACGCAACACTTCCCCGGTGAAGAAATGACTTTGTCCCTTGTGCCTTTAGTCCCCACAACAGCTGCCAGCACTCCCGATGCTGTTGACAAATATCTCGAAACACCCGGTGATGAGAACGAGCATGCTTACTTTCAGAAGGCCAAGGAAAGGTTGGAAGCCAAGCATCGAGAACGCATGTCAAAGGTACTTTACTTCACTATCTACACACTTTTATTTCCCCATTTTCGGATGGATTATTAATTATGCTTATGGGAACCAATTTAATTGACGTCGTCCAAAAAAACAAAGTGCTGGAGAAACTCGGCGGGTCAGGCAACGTCTGAGGAGGGGGGGGGATGGGCAGGCAACGTTTCGGGTCGAGAGCCTTCATCAGATTTTTTTCTCCACATTAACTCCCACACACCATGAAGAAGGGTCCCAACCCGTAACATCATCTCCCCCTTAAATCCTCGGGTGCTGCCTGACCCGTTGAGTTCCTCCAGCACTTCCTTTTCGCTCAAGATTCGAGCATCTGCAGTTTCTTTGTGTCTCCGTCTTAATTGATTTTGTTACTAATTTTAATATGTGTGTGGATTCAAGCAAACAAAACATTTCTAGTTGTACTCACATAAAATATTCTAGCCTTCTGATGGAAATGCAAGGTTTTTTTTGGGGGGGGGGGGCGGGGGGGAAATGGAATCTGTGAACTCTGTTTGTAAACGCATTACTGCTTTTTAGATAATGAGGGAATGGGAAGAAGCTGAACACCAAGCTAAGAACCTGCCCAAAGCTGACAAAAAAGCTGTCATTCAGGTAAATGTGGGCCTTTTCTTGTCCTCTGTGCAAGGTTCATGAGTTCGGACACGCACTGTTTTTCTTTTGAAGCACGGACATAGTTTTTGAAAGGGAATTAAATGCATGACTCGTTTTAATGCTTTAAATCATGAAGATTTATCCTGCATACGTGCGTTATAAACCCCCACGACACAATGGCAGCTTTGTACGTTAAGACGCGCAGCCCCGGACTGTTACTGTAAATCACTGCCGACACTTTACAACCTCTCCCTTGAATTAAAAATTGGAAAGCAGTGACATTTATTTTATTGGGGGCTTTTTTTTTTTCCTTCTTGTGTTGTTGAAGCGTTTCCAGGAGATGGTGGAATCGCTGGAGCAGGAGGCAGCGAGTGAGAGGCAGCAGTTGGTGGAGACCCACATGGCGAGAGTGGAGGCCATGCTGAATGACAGACGTCGCATCGCACTGGAGAATTACCTTGCCGCACTCCAGGCAGACCCACCACGGGTAAGTGAGGAACTCTACAGGGAGAGCCCAACCACTCACTAGCATAGAAACATAGAAACATAGAAAATAGGTGCAGGAGTAGGCCATTCGGCCCTTCGAGCCTGCACCGCCATTCAATTTGATCATGGCTGATCATCCAACTCAGTATCCTGTACCTGCCTTCTCTCCATACCCCCTGATACCTTTAGCCACAAGGGCCACATCTAACTCCCTCTTAAATATAGCCAATGAACTGGCCTCAACTACCTTCTGTGGCAGAGAATTCCAAAGATGTGTGAAAAATGTTTTTCTCATCTCGGTCCTAAAAGATTTCCCCCTTATCCTTAAACTGTGACCCCTTGTTCTGGAATTCCCCAACATTGGGAACAATCTTCCTGCATCTA
The DNA here is from genome assembly GCF_010909765.2 of Amblyraja radiata. Classification (NCBI taxonomy): domain Eukaryota; kingdom Metazoa; phylum Chordata; class Chondrichthyes; order Rajiformes; family Rajidae; genus Amblyraja; species Amblyraja radiata. Next base: position 5,119,325 of record NC_045969.1, read on the forward strand.
GCCTGTCCAACCCCTTAAGAATTTTGTAAGTTTCTATAAGATCCTCCCTCAATCTTCTAAATTCTAGCGAGTACAAGCCGAGTCTATCCAGTCTTTCTTCATATGAAAGTCCTGACATCCCAGGAATCAGTCTGGTGAACCTTCTCTGCACTCCCTCTGTGGCAAGAATGTCTTTCCTCAGATTAGCAACTGACATATTGCTCACTGGAGACCCCTTGGTTAGTTTAGAGATACAGCATGGAAACAGTTGGTTAGTTTGGAGATACAGCATGGCCCACCGACTCCATCCTGACTCTCAATCACCTGTTCACACTCCTTCTTCTTTTTGTGTCCATCTTGTTACAAATGTTGGCCTAGTCCGTCCTGAAAAGGACGCAAGCTTCCGGTGACAATCAGTGGAAGCCATCACTTGTCGCAGTAGATGATGGTGATAGCAGAATTAGCTCAGGATACTTCAAGTCTCCAGCCCCGCGACACGGACGCTTCTGCTATGGGGTCACCTGTTCACACCAGAAGATAGACACAAAGTTCTGGCGTAACTCATCGGGTCTGGCAGCATCTCTGGAGAAAATGGATGGCCAGGACCCTTCTTCAGACTCTTGAGTCTTATTTCTTATTTCAGAACAGTCTGAAGATGGGTACCGTCACAAAACGTCGCCCGTCCTCTTTCTCCAGAGATGCTCCCTGACCCGCTGAGTTACCCCAGCACTTTGTGTCTTATCTTCGGAGTTAAACCAGCACCTGCAGTTCCTTTCTATACACCTGTCACACTAGTTCAATGTTATCTCACTTCCCCACTGCCTACACTCTGGGGAATTTACAGAGGGCCAATTAGCCCGTTTTGCGATGTGGGAGGAAACCGGGGCACCCGGAGGAAACGCATGCAGTTACAGGGAGTTCGTGCAAACTCAACAAAAACAGCACCGAGGGCAGAATCGAACTATGGGGGGTTTTTTTGCGTTTTGAGTCAGCAGCGCCACCGTGCCACCCTGGTTGCTTGGGAAATCATTCATAATGAATTTTATGGCAAAAAAATTCTGTGCAGATTTTTTTTTTTGTTGAAATTAATTACTAAAATGCCTCTCTGCAATTTTGCAGTTTACCTATGCTCCATGAGATGATCGGCCATATATTTTACGGTAATTTTTTTAAGCAACAGTGCTAGCATGCAGCAAAACCTCTCGGGACTATCCATGGGAGAGTCCCTGTAGTTTCTTAATGCATTCTCAATTGAATACCATTCATCAACGTTGAAACACATTAGCGACGCAGTGGTGCTGGTTTCCGATAGGGCGCGGTGACGGACGCACCACACATCGCTGTCCTCCATGCTGCCGGCAAGCTCCTCTTTTGTCTCTGCACATGTGTTTTCCATCAACGTCTTCAGCGTCATCTTGATCGGCCGTCCCGGGTCACGTCTTCCACGGGCCGGTTTCCACAGCACAACCCTGTTTGCTGGTCATGCCTGGGTGGCAGTGACCAGCGAGCCTCATCCTTCTCCACCTGATCTTCTCGGTCAATAGACAATAGGTGCAGGAGTAGGCCATTCGGCCCTTCGAGCCAGCACCACCATTCAATGTGATCATGGCTGATCATCCCCAATCAGTACCCAGTTCCTGCCTTCTCCCCATATCCCCTGACTCCGCTATTTTAAGAGCCCTATCTAGATCCCTCTTGAAAGCATCCAGAGAACCTGCCTCCACCGTCCTCTGAGGCAGAGATGGTCAGAGGTGGATTCTCCCCATAGAGCTGGGCTTTGGTGATGTGGTCCCTCCAAATGACATTTTGAACTTTTCTGAGCATTCGGGTGTAAATACCATCGAGAGACTTGGACAGTGCCACACACCCATACAATAATACGGTCTCTACAGTTGCATGGAAGAATCTCAGATTGAGACCCTTTTAAGACATTCGAGACGTCCTGATTTTCCCCATGTTATTGGGGAATTGAATACCAACTCTCCTGAGAAAAAGATGTTCATAACTTACAGGAACAGAACTAGGCCATTCGGCCCATAAAGTCTACTGCCATTCACTCATGACTGATCTATCTCTCCCTCCTAACCCCATTCTTCTGTCTTCTCCCCATAACCTTACTAATCAAGAATCTGTCAATCTCCGCCTTAAAAATATCCATTCACTTGGCCTCCACAGCCACCTGGCAATGAAATCCACAGATTTACCACCCTCTGACTGAAGAAATTCCTCCTCATCTCCTTTCCAAAGGTGCGTCCTTCTATTATGAGGCTATGGCTTCTGGTCCAGGACTTTCCCACCGGTGGAAACATCCTCTCCACGTCCACTCGATCCGGGCCTTTCACTGAGGAGGGGTGAGACATCCAAGGAAAGGAAAGAAGAGGTGGGGCACTGCAGTTAAATAGAACATGGAAGAGTACAGCATGAGAAAAGGCCCTTCGGCCCACAATGTCTGTACTGAACATGATGCCAAGATGTCTGTACTGAAAATGATGCCCCTGCAACCTCCAGAGTTCCAGAGAAAACCATCCAAGTCTGTCTCCAGTGGTCTAGTCTGAAGAAGGGTCCCGATCCAAATCGTCACCTACCTATGTTCTCCAGAGATGCTGACTGACTTGCTGAGTTTCTCCAGCACTTTGTGTCCTTTTCTTTTGTAAATCAGCGTCTGCATTTCTGTGTTGAAACTCTAACTATCCCTGTACCTAATGCCCCCAAATCCAAGCATCACTCTGGTAAAGTTATCTTCTGTTAAATATTTAAATGCCTGGTTTAAACTTGTGTAAACTAGACTGTATTAAGAAGAATCAGATGTGCGCTCTTGAATGTGGGTTTCTCTGGAAGCTTTTACCTCGTCCTAATGTGTGCGGGGTTTTCAACAACAATTTTTTTTTTTTAAACTCTACCCAAATAACTCCTCTGTTTCATTCCAGCCCCGACATGTTCTGAATGCATTGAAGAAGTATAGCCGTGCTGAACAAAAAGACAGGCAGCATACCCTGAAGCACTTTGACCATGTCCGCGTGGTTGATCCCGAGAAGGCGGCTCAGATCAAATCTCAAGTAAGAGTACGATTGTAAAATTGTAACTGACTGAAATCGTGGCTAACACAGTTCAACCTTCTTTGCAGATTTGGATCTTTGGAAAGACTGGATAGACTCGGCTTGTACTCGCTAGAATTTAGAAGATTGAGGGGGGATCTTATAGAAACGTACAAAATTCTTAAGGGGATGGACAGGAAGATTGTTCCCGATGTTGGGGAAGTCCAGAACAAGGGGTCACAGTTTAAGGATAAAGGGGAAATCTTTTAGGACTGAGATGAGAAAAACATTTTTTACACAGAAGATTGGTGAATCTGTGGAATTCTCTGCCATAGAATGTAGTTGAGGCCAGTTCATTGGCTAGATTTAAGAGGGAGTTAGATGTGGCGCTTGTGGCTAAAGGGATCAGGGGGTATGGAGAGAAAGCGGGTACAGGATACTGAGTTGGATGATCAGCCATGATCATGTTGAATGGCGGTGCAGGCTCTGCACCTATTTTCTATGTTTCTATGTTTTTTAAGCCAGTTGAACGGGGAAATGGGTGATGAAAGAATTTCAATCATATATCATTACCCAACTCTGTTTCACTAATGGCATGGAAGTGTTGGAACTGTGTTAAGTCTTCTAGCCGTAGCGCCTTCATTGGCTTTAATTATCTTGTAAATCGATTGTGGCAGCTTCTCTTTGACAAGCTTTCGACTTTTAGACTTTAGCCTTTGATGATACAGCGTGGAAACGGGCCCTTCGGCCCACTGAGTCCGCGCCGACCAGCGATCACCCCGTACACCAGCACTATCCGACACATTAGGGACAATTTACAATTTCTAGAAGCCAAGTAACCTACAAACCTGTAATGTCTTTGCAATGTGGGAGGAAACCAGAGCACCTGAAGAAATCCCACGCGGTCATTGGGAAAACCTACAAACTCGTACAAACCCGTAGTCAGGATTGAACCCGGGTCTCTTGCGTTATGAGGCAGCAACTCTGCCGCTGCGCCACCGTTCCGCCCTAAACTGTTGCACCCAGAGGATAGAGGGAGAGAATATAATGACAACAGTGGTCTGCTCTTGAGTGCCACAATTAAATACTTTGTGTAATTCTGTGTGTTTTTTCTACTAAGACTTCACCCATTGATGTCTATTGTAATATGGATTGTTGCTTTTAAACAAATATATACATAGGCGGTGACAGAAAATATGTAAAATTGTTTTCATTTCGTAGAACTAGTGGCTCTTTAGTCTGATTTATTCAGAAACGGACTATTCTGATACTCGTAAATCCCATAAAATTTGTACAGGCTAAATAATTATGGCATGAGAAAAACATTCACTGACTTAAGCTTATCAGTTTTTACAATTTATAACTGTCTCGTCTGAGGTTAAGTACATACTCGGATAAGAAGCCCAAATGTGGAAGCATTCGCCAAAGCCAAGGGACTGTCTGACCTGCTCCCTGCATCTAATTTGTATGTTATTGGCATCACTGTTAATTCGAACCCCCTTGCACCAAAGGCTAACGTCACTATGTTTTTCCAGTGCCTGTGGGGATATGTGCAATAATTTTTGGTCATTTGTTTAAAGCACCCTGGTTTCTCTGAAATCCAGTACTTATTAGGCCTGCGCCTTTTTTCAAAAGACAACAGCTTTTCCATTCTTCCTGCCATAGTGGTTAATTTCAAATTTCCCCCGCTTTCTGTTCCATCTCCCCTTTAACCCAAACTCAAGTACTCTTCACATTACCTTAATAGCTTACGTTAGCATCCAGCGTGCTCTCAGCACATTTCAATGCAGTACTCTTAATCTAAATCATTGATTCAGAGCAATAAATAGTTTGGGATTGTGGCAGTGATCCATTTGGTACTCCACTAATTGCATGAAGTCAAACAGCGCAGAAACAGGCCCTTTGGCACCAACTTGTCCGTGCCGACCAAGATCCCTCATCTACACTGGTTCCACCCTCCACGCATTTGGCCCAGATCTTCCTTGTGCATGTTGTACCTGTCAAAATGTGTTTTAAATTGAGTCCTGCCATTTAAAAAAACAGTCCTGTTTATTCCATGCTGTTTTCTAAACTTGACTAAATTTCAGACCATGCTAATTCCAATTTCTAGTTGAGGAATGCAAATCTTGTGCAATGATGTTTTATGCAGTTCATAGGAAATAGGTGCATTTTCTATGTTTTCTGTGAACTGCACAAAACGTTGTTGCGCAAGATTTGCATTCGTCAACTTTAAATTGGAATTAGCATGGTCTGAAATTTATCCGTATCCCTACCTAAAATGCAAATATATTAAATCCACAGGTTTCTCGTCAGCAACCTTGCTAGAAATATCAACAAACTCAAATTAATTTGTCAAATGTAGTTTCTTAAAACTGTTGATGCGTTTTAATATTGATTTTTTTCCAAAAGATCTACTACCACTAATAATAAATTCCAGCAATTAACGCCACACATTGGACACTTTGGCCAACATTCCTTATTTCTTGTGCTTTTTATTTTAACAGTAAAAGTAATTTGCTATTCTGCAACTTATAGGGACTTAGCACTTAGGAAGGTCTGGTAGATCAAAAATCAATGCAGCACTCTCTTTTGCAAATACCTTTTCAAATGCTGGAGCCCCAAGATTAAGTATTTGCTCCGTGTTATATCGCACGCCTCAATTGGTTATGTTGAAATGCAAGATCTTAATGTTGGGCTTAACCGCATCACTGACAAACTTGTGTTGTGTTTTTAATCAATCTTTCTCAGGGGATCTTTCATTGTCAGATGACTCACACACTGTGCCTCTTATTTATCATTACCATTGTAGCCATCTGGAGTTAAAGCGAATTGCTAGATTATTACATTCAGAAGAAATTAAAACAACTTGGTAACACTTAGATCCTACTGTATTTTATCTACTATTCTAGTCTTCTTCTTCTTCTTATTGTGTATGGCAATAGACAATTGGTGCAGGAATAGACCATTCGGCCCTTCGAGCCAGCACAGCCATTCAATCTGATCATAGCTGATTATCCCCAATCAGTACCCCGTTCCTGCCTTCTCTCCATATCCCCTGACTGCTATTTTTAAGAGCCCTATCTAGCTCTCTCTTGAAAGCATCCAGAGAACCCGCCTCCACCGCCCTCTGAGGCAGAGAATTCCACAGACTCACCACTTTCTGTGAGAAAAAGTGTTTCCTCGTCTCCGTTCTAAATGGCTTACTCCTTATTCTTAAACTGTGGCCCCTGGTTCTGGACTCCCCCAACATCGGGAACATGTTTCCTGCCTCTAGTGTGGCCAAGCCCTTAACAATCTTATATGTTTCAATGAGATATCCTCTCATCCTTCTAAACTCCAGAGTGTACAAGCCTAGCTGCTCCATTCTCTCAGCATATGACAGTCCCGCCATCCCGGGAATTAACCTTGTAAACCTACGCTGCACTCCCTCAATAGCAAGAATGGCGTGCACAGCCTAAAGTTGCAGGTCAACTTGTTCTATTTGATCTTGTTTGTGCACGTCGGGTTGATTGCATTAGTCGAAACAGGGCGGACCACGAGAAGATTGCAACCTCCCACCCCACTCTCCTGACAAGGTGTTCTGCAATAATGAGAACTAATATTTCCAACGGCCTCCGCATTTAGACGATAACACTTTCCACCTTTTGTGTCTTGTAGGTAATGACTCACCTGCATGTCATTGATGAGCGCATGAACCAAAGCCTCTCCCTGCTCTACAAAGTTCCTTCAGTTGCAGAAGAGATTCAGGATGAAGTTGGTATGTTTCTCTAAAGTGAAGTTAAACCAGGTTTCTGTCGGTTGAAGAAGGGTCCCGACCCACCTCTCCATGCATGTTCTCTAGAGATGCTGCCTGACTTGCTGAGTTACTCCAGCACTGTGCCTATATCGTCCACCAGAATGGGCAACTCCTTGTACCTAAAACCAGAATATGCTGGAAATGCTCAGCGGGTCAGGCTGCATCTGCGGAAGAGGAAACAGCGTTCCCGGTCTGAGAAAGGAAGCAAGTTTTAATTTACAGAAGGGGTGGCACGAGGGATGAGTAGGACAGTGGAAGTATCCCTTCCAGGAGTGAGGCCAGGCTTGTGAGAGTAAGCTGTATATAAAATCCTCTGGTCGAATCGTTAATGAGAAAAGTGGGAGAGAGAGAGCGCAATACATGATCAAAGGAACGTAAAATCTGAAATGAGACCGGAGAGAAAACAAATATAGGTGTAGGAACGATGGGCCGAATGGCCTAATGACAATGAAATATCCAGCAAATTAGGCCATGGAAAGGGGTAAAACGGGGACAATATTACAACTTCTTCTTTCCGTGTCCATCTTGTTACAAATGTTGGCCTCGCTGCCATCGTCCATCTATCCTGAAAAGGCCGCAAGCTTCCGGCGACAATCAGTGGAAGCCATCACTTGTCTCAGTAGATGATGGTGGTGGCAGAACTAGCTCAGGATACAAGGTACACAAAAATGCTGGAGAAACTCAGCAGGTGCAGCAGCATCTATGGAGCGAAGGAAATAGGTCAGGATACATCCAGTTTCCAGCCCCACGACGTGGACGCTTCTGCTACGGGGCCAATATTACAAGGGGAAGACCTGCAGCAGAACTGTCCAGTTCTCGTCGAGAGAAAGCAAGTGACCTGAAGTTGCGGACGAGTCCTGAAGACTGCACTATCCACAGGAGGAAAATGAGGTGACGTTTCTCAAGCTTTGTCATGATGGTGCAGCGGGAGCAGAGGCAGCGGGGTGGAGCATAAACGTTGTAGGACAATATCGATTTTAATGGAGAAACTCTGACATTGTCATCAAATCTACCAAGGGTGATGCTTGAAGGGTTTTTAATTTGTTGAACTTTCTTTCGTTTGTTATGTTACCTATGAAGACTATATTTGCAGACCTGTTACACGCCGTTGCGATTGAGAATTTTATTGCTTCGGTACACATGATAATTAAACACACGCCTGACGTGACCTGGGAAACTGCTTCACGGAGGCCAATAGACAATAGGTGCAGGAGTAGGCCATTCGGCCCTTCTAGCCAGCACCGCCATTCAATGTGATCATGGCTTATCATCCCCAATCAGTACCCCATTCATGCCTTCTCCCCATATCCCCTGACTCGCCAAGCATCAGATCTCAAGACACCACCTGATACGTGCCTCTGGACCACAACCTCAACACGGAAGTCAAGCTAATGCTCCCCAGTCATGGATCTGGTTTTCCTCAGGAGATCTTCCCTCTGCAACTTCTGGCCCTGAAGTGTTGCAGGTTTTAGGCAGCCCCCTGGTGCGTCCTGCCAAAGATTCACAAGCAGGACTTTCTGGACAGACCGTAGAGTCATAGAGCACCGAAACAGGCCCTTCGTGTCGACCAAGATGCCTCATCTACACTAGTCCCACCTGCCAGCAATGGGCTCATATCCCCGCTAAGCCTTTCCTATCCACATGTCTGTCCAAGTGTCTTTTAAATTCTATGATAATATCTGCCTCAACCACCACATCTGGCACCTCCTTCCAAATATCACCCCTCGTCTAAGTGAAAAATATAGCCCCTTGGGTTTGTATTAAACCTTAAATCTCCATCCTCTGGTCCTTGATTCCTCTACCCTGTGTAAAAGACTCTGCATTCACCCTATCTATCCCCCCTTCTGATCTTGTACACCTCTGTAAGATCATCCCTCAGCCTCGTGAGAATTATCGTGAGTCTCCTAGGGGAATCGAGGACCAGAGGACATAGGTTTAAGGTCAAGGGGAAAAGATTTAATGGGAATCCGAGGGGTAACATTTTCACACAGAGTGGTGGGTGTATGGAACAAGCTGCCAGAGGAGGTTGTTGAAGCTGGGACTATCCCATCGTTTAAGAAGGAGTTGGACAGGTACATGGATAGGCAGGTTCGGTGGGTTATGGACCAAGCGCAGGCAAGTGGGACTAAGGTAGCTGGGACATTGTTGGCCGGTGTGGGCGAGTTGGGCCAAAGGGCCTGTTTCCACACTATCACTCTATGACTCCAACCCCAGGGAATAAAGTCGTAGCCTGCCCAACCTCTTCCCATAGCTCAGCCCCCCTCAAATCCTGGCAGTAACCTCGTAAAGAGAAAGCTAGAGTTTAGAGATACAGCATGGCCCTTCGGCCGACTGAGTCCATGCCCACCATCGATCACCCGTCCACACTAGTTCCATGTTATCCCACTTTCTCATCCGCTATCTACACACACACACACGGCTCAAATTGTAGTGGCCAATTAACCTGCAATGCCACAAGTCTTTGGGATGCGGGAGGAAATTAGAGCACCCGGAGGAAACCCACGTGATTACAGGGAGAACTTGCAAACTCCACACAGACAGCACCCGAGGTCAGAATCGCACCCGAGTCTGACGCTGTGAGGCAGTGACTCTACCCACAGAGCCACAGTGCCGCCCCTTAGAAGTAAGAATATTCAGTAGCCTTGTTAAATGTAACAAAAAACACCTCAGCACTGCACCACTGATTAGCATCACTTTAAGTTGAAGCCAAATAGCAACTGTGGCAGAACCAATCGATAAATAAAATCCTTTAAATGAACATTAAGCAACATTAATAAGGTTACCAAATGAAACTAGGTGGCTTCTGCCAGGTCTTTAAATCACTAAACACTCGGATTCCATGAGAACATAGCCCCGTTTGTTGGCTTGTTGCTAATATTGTGAGAGCAGGCCTTGCACTTAATCAACGTCCTTTCACCTTGACTATGGCTTTAGACTAGTGATGTGGCAGGGCACCAAATGCTGCTCGTATTTTAAACAAAGTAAATATGCTCCCATTTTCACAATGCAAGAATGCCGAACTTCCTTTTCAAGCCGATCTATTTAGTTTAGAGATACAGCGTGGAAACGGACCCTTCAGCCCACCGAGTCCACGCCGACCAGCGATCACCCGTACGCTAGTTCTATCCTACACATTAGGAACCATTTACAGAAGCCAATCAACCTACAAACCTGCACGTCTTTGCCATTGAAGGCTTTGTGGCCAACTTTGAGGACGATACAAAAATAGGTGGAAGGCAGGTAGTGTAGAGACAGCAGGGACTCTGCTGAAGGGCTTGGACAGGTTGAGAGAGTGGCAGATGGAATATAGTGCAGCCAAGCGTGGACTCATGCATTTTGGTAGTAGGAATAAAGGCGTAGGCTATTTTCTAAATGGGGTGAGAATCCAGAAATCGGAGGTGTAAAGGAACTTGGGAGTGATAGTGTTGGATTCCCAAAAAGTTAATCTGCAAGTCGACATCGGTAGTAATGAAAGCAAATTCAATGTTAGCATTGTATACAAGAGGGCTTGTATACAAAAATGGCGATGCAATGCGGAGGCTCTATAAGGCCACAGTTGGAATATTGTGAGCAATTTTAGGCAACATATCTGATGAAGGATGTGTTGGCTCTGGAGAGAGTCCAGAAGAGGTTTACAAGAATGATTCCAGGAATGAGTAGGTTAACCTATGATGAGCGTTTGTCGGCACTTGGCCTGTACTCGCTGGAGTTTAGAAGAATGAGGGGGGACCGCATTGAAACATACAGAATAATGCAAGGCCTGGATAGAGTGGATGCGGGGAGGATATTTCCACTAGTGGGAGAGTCTAGGACTAGAGGTCATAGGCTCAGAATTAAAGGACGTTCTTTTAGGAAAGAGATGAGGAGACATTTCTGTAATCACAGGATGGTGAAGGCTGTGGAGGTCAAATCAGTGGATATTTTGACGGCAGAGATAGATAGATTCTTGATTAGTACGGGTGTCAGAGGTTATGAGGATAAGGAAGGAGATTGGGATTGGGAGAGAGAGATAGATCAGCCATGATCGAATGGCAGAGTAGACCTAATTGTACTCCTATCACTTATGACCTTATGTGGGAGGAAACCGGATCACCCGGAGGAAACCCACGCAGTCACAGGGAGAACGTCCAAACTCCGTACAGACAGCAGTACGGTGTGGTCAGGATCGAACCCGGGCCTCTGGCTCTGTGAGGCAGCAATTCTATCGCTACGCCACTGTGAATGCTAAATTTCCAATGCCTTTGCCTTCCTTTGGTATTTTAAAACATCAATTTACCATTGTGTGAATTGAGTGTTAGTCATGATTGGTGCCTGTGGCAATAACAATATGTTCTATATCCAAAGCTGAAAACGTTGAAAATAAGTCTTTCTATTTCCCAGTGCTATACCAACAGAAAAATCTCAATCGCTGTTTGCTGCGGTGAGGTTATTGCACTTCCCTCTGCAATTAAAATATTGTAAGTGCCTTGCTTTGGAAGAATATCCAGATGAAAATCAAAATTCCAAACCCACGAGGTGTTTTTTTAAATTTAACACCATGAACAGATTCTACCCAGGATGTTTTTCTGCGTATCTGCTGTTTGTAGTCAGTTGCTGTTTACAGAATCACAGATAGCGGTGTTATGTAAGTCTGAGACACCAGATAAAAGAATGATGCTTTTTAAATCTCTCTGCAATTACTGCTCAGCGATGATCTGAGTTTACACCAACCTTTGGTAACAGGCTTCATACATTTATCTGAAATTGAAAAATCAATAATCCTCTTATTTAAAATCTTTTTCATTTTATTAAAGTAAATCCAGTCTGAAAGGAAAGGAGCAAAAAAAAAAACAAAGTACTGGAAGAACCTTCGTCAGTACTGGAAGGCCTGTTTCCATGCTATATCTCTATACTAAACCTGGGGGAATGGGAAGGAAGGAACTGTTGATGCTGTTTTAAACTGAAGATAGACACAAAATGCTGGAGTAGCTCAGCTGTACAGGCAGCATCTCTGGAGAGAAGAAACGGGTAATGTTTTGGGTCGGGACACTTCTTCAGACTGATTGCAGGGGTCGGGGGCGGGAGGAATGGGGGGGGGGGGATAAGAAAGCTAGAAGAATGAAGGGGCAGGACAAAGCCTGGCAGGTGATGGTGCTGAGGGCAACTTGCCTCGTGAAATTAAAAATGGGGGGGGGGGGGTGAAGCTTGTGCATGCGGCTCCATCGTTGAGTCACTGTTGCTGCGACACTCCAAGAGCGTGACTTGTGTTTGCGCAGATGAGCTGCTGCAGAAGGAGAGGAGCTACATGGACGACATGATGGCAAACTCCGTCAGCGACACACGCATCAGCTACGGCAACGATGCGCTGGTCCCTTCCCTCTCCGAGACCAAGACAACCATCGAGCTCCTTGCAAACGACGGGGAGTTCAGCCTGGACGACCTGCAGCCTCAGCACCCATTTGTCATTGACTCCATCCCTGCCAACACGGAGAACGAAGGTAGTAGATCAAACCGGGACCTGCAACTGAGCACTAAGATAAAGATGGCAGATAATAGTTGGAGGCAGCAATGTAACATTCAGTTTGCCTGACTGCTGGATTTTGCTAGGATTTGGTATCGGGTGACTTTGCATTTTGAAATATTTTCTTTATTTAACTGTGTGCATTTTATATTGGTTGAAACTAGCATTTAATATCATAATTGAACCACTGACAGCTGGAGGGATTTGATTGTTTTGTTTCCATTTTAATCGAGTAACAGTAAACTGGATAAGAATTTCCTTTGTTGGAAGAATGATTCAGAATTTAGCTCGTCTCTTTCGACCTTCAGGAAATACGGCAACAAATTAATTTGAAGTAAAGTACTAATTTGAATTTGCCACATTTTTCTCCACAGTTCCATTTGGAGAAGTTGGTGTGTTCAATTATTAAATGTCTCCACAAACCAATGCAGGAGCCATCTTTTCATCGACCCAAGCCTGTTTCTCTTTCTTCTTCTCCCTCTTCCCTCACAGCCGCAGACAGATGCCAACAGATAGACTTAAAATGCTGGAGTAACTCAGCGGGACAGGCAGCATCTCGGGAGAGAAGGAATGGGTGACGTTTCAGGTCGAGACCCTTCTTCAGGCCCGAAGACCCAAAATGTCAGCCATTCCTTCTCTCCAAACATGCTGCCTGTCCCGCTGACATACTCCAGCATTTTGTGTCTATCTTCGGTGTAAACCAGCATTTGTAGTTCCCTCCTACACATAGATTCCGACAGCTTTGTTTTGGGTCAATGGGAACAACTTAAAGTCTGAGGAGAGACACAAAAAGCGGGAGTAACTCAGCGGGACAGGCAGCATCTTTGGAGAGAAGGAATGGGTGACGTTTCGTGTCGAGACCCTTCTTCAGACTGAAGAAAGGTCTCGACCCGAAACGTCACCCATTCCTTCTCTCCAGAGATGCTGCTTGTCCCTCAGAGTTACTCCAGCTTTTTGTGTCTATCTACGGTTTAAAACAGCATCTGCAGTTCCTTCTGACACAACTTAAAGTCTGAAGTTCACAGCAGCAGCAGCACGCTTTCTTTTTCAGGGTACACGAAGAAGCTGGAAAAACTCAACGGGTGCAGCAGCATCTATGGAGCAAAGGAAAAAGGCAACGTTTCGGGCCGAAACCCTTCTTCAGACTAGAAGGGTTTCAGCCCGAAACGTTGCCTTTTTCCTTCGCTCCATAGATGCTGCTGCACCCGCTGAGCTTCTCCAGCTTTTTCGTGTACCTTCGATTTTCCAGCATCTGCAGTTCCTTCTTAAACAAATTTATTTTTCAGGGGGTGGGGTGCGTGGGCAAACGTCACTTGAATGAGCATCCTAAATAATTTATTCCCCTAATTCCTTCCCTGTTCCAACCAGGGACTAATTGCCGCCCTTCAACGAAGATCGGCTAATCAAACTCTGATAGAAATTTGCAAGTTTGAGCATCATATGGTCCACAAATTAACCTCCTGGCCA